>NC_072444.2:14190000-14490000 GCF_028878055.3 Symphalangus syndactylus
AAAAACAAAACAAAACAAACAAACAAAAAACCATAGTGGCTTCTTAGTAAATATTTTATGATGCTACTAATGATGAAGGCTTGGCAAGTTAAAAAATACATACTCACAAAATACCTAGAATCTTGCCTTTTAGATATTAGAGTCTCATATTTTCTGCTTCCAGTGTTCTTTCAAAACACGAATATATATAGTTTTTTTTTTTTAAGAGACAGGGTCTCGTTCTGTCACCTATATTGGTGTGCAGTGGCACAATCACAGCTTATTGCAGCCTTGAACTCCTGGGCTCAAGTGATCCTCTTACCTTAGCCTCCTGAGTAGCTGGGACTACAGTTGCATGCCACCACATCCACCTAATTTTTTAAATTTTTTTGTAGAGATGGGGTCTCTCTATATTGCCCAGCCTGGCCTTGAACTCCTGGCCTTAAGTGATCCTCCTGATTTGGCCTCCTAAAGTGTTAGGATTACATGCGTGAGCTATGGCACCTGGCCTGTATAGTTTTCTTAATGAATCATTAATTACAGTGATACAGAACGTGAATTTTGACAGACCTGAGTTTGAATGCTGGCTCTATCATTTACCATGGCCTTGAGCAAGTCATTTCACTTGTCTGGGTCTTGAATTTCTCATTAATGAAGTAGAAGTAATCACAATTCCTGACTCTCAGAATAGCTGTGATAAAGAATATATGTGATGAAGAATATAAATAATTTAGGCTGGGCACAGTGGCTCAGGAGTTCAAGACCAGCCTGACCAATATGGTAAAACCCTGTGTCTACTAAAAATAAAAAAATTAGCTGGGCGTGGTGGCATACACCTGTAGTCCCAGCTACTCAGGAGGCTGAGACAGGAGAATTGCTTGAACCCGGGAGGCAGAGGTTGCAGTGAGCCAGCATCACACCACTGCACTCCAGCCAAGGCAACAGAGCGAGACTCTGTCTCAAAAAAAAAAAAAATTTTAGTATAGTGCCTGGCACACAATAGGTAATTTTTGTACTTACTAGTCTTATTGTTTACTTTTTATTACAGATTTTGAGATCAGGAGTGAGAACGAGGTAAATCCCAAGCAAGAGATTAGTGAAGATGTACAATTTGGGACTACATCTGAAAGACCTGCTGAGAATGCTGAGGAAAATCCTGAAAGTGAAGAGGGCTTTGAAAGTGGAGATAGGTCAGAAAGACAATGGGGAGATTTAACAGCAGAAGAGTGGGTAAGCTATCCTCTCCAACAAGTAACTGATCTGCTTGTCCACAAAGAAGTCCACACAGGCATCCGCTATCATATATGTTCTCATTGTGGAAAGGCCTTCAGTCAGATCTCAGACCTTAATCGACATCAGAAGACCCACACTGGAGACAGACCCTATAAATGTTATGAATGTGGAAAAGGCTTCAGTCGCAGCTCACACCTTATTCAGCATCAAAGAACACATACTGGGGAGAGGCCTTATGACTGTAATGAGTGTGGGAAAAGTTTTGGAAGAAGTTCTCACCTGATTCAGCATCAGACAATCCATACTGGAGAGAAGCCTCACAAATGTAACGAGTGTGGAAAAAGTTTCTGCCGTCTCTCTCACCTAATCCAACACCAAAGGACCCACAGTGGGGAGAAACCCTATGAGTGTGAGGAGTGTGGGAAAAGCTTCAGCCGGAGCTCTCACCTAGCTCAGCACCAGAGGACCCACACGGGCGAGAAACCTTATGAGTGTAATGAATGTGGCCGAGGCTTCAGTGAGAGATCTGATCTCATCAAACACTATCGAGTCCACACGGGGGAGAGGCCCTACAAGTGTGATGAGTGTGGGAAGAATTTCAGTCAGAACTCCGACCTTGTGCGTCATCGCAGAGCCCACACGGGAGAGAAGCCGTACCACTGTAATGAATGTGGGGAAAATTTCAGCCGCATCTCACACTTGGTTCAGCACCAGAGAACTCACACTGGAGAGAAGCCATATGAATGCAATGCTTGTGGGAAAAGCTTCAGCCGGAGCTCTCATCTCATCACACACCAGAAAATTCACACTGGAGAGAAGCCTTATGAGTGTAATGAGTGTTGGCGAAGCTTTGGTGAAAGGTCAGATCTAATTAAACATCAGAGAACCCACACGGGGGAGAAGCCCTATGAGTGTGTGCAGTGCGGGAAAGGTTTCACCCAGAGCTCCAACCTCATCACACATCAAAGAGTTCACACGGGAGAGAAACCTTACGAATGTACCGAATGTGAGAAGAGTTTCAGCAGGAGCTCAGCTCTTATTAAACATAAGAGAGTTCATACGGACTAAGTCCTGTAATTATGATAAATGATTCATTTGAAGATACAATTTTATTATCATTGAACACCCTCAAGACTGAGCTGCTTTTATCATAGTCTCCTAGTTGTGGGCCACGATTTAAACCATCAGAGATGACAAGCCATTTGAAATTCTGACCCTCAGCCTTGGGAATGTTATCTCCTCCAAAATGGTGATTTTTATTCACTCAGTGGGCTACTTCATTAAAATCAGCCCCACAGGTAACTGGAAATCTGAAGACCAGGGGACAAATGCTGGTGAATGCCCAGGCCTGGAAATAGAGTAAATCTTTCAATGTTATTTTCTCTCATCCTTGGCCCAAGGAACTATGCTAAGTGAAACGTGGGACTGTAATAGGGTGGTCATGGCTGCTTTGGAAAAAGGCAACTAGAGGCTCTGCCTGAATTGCCACACCTATTCACACACCATAGTAGTTGGGCACACACATCTTCCCCTCCAAAGGGCTTTTTCCTTGAGTTGCTCATGCATTTGTATCTTTTCCATCTTCCTGAGGGCAAGATTTTGCACGAAGAAGGCAATGATTGTAACTTTTCTCCTTCTCATTGTTTCTAATTAGCTCCTTTAAAGCTTGCATCTTTGTGAAAGCTAACTGAAGATACAGTTGGAAAGGAAAAATAAGACACAGGTTTGGGGACCAAGGACCCATCAATGATGGTGACTTTAGCAGAAGATGCCCACAGTTATTACTGCCATTATTCAGATTTATGAATTTTCTTTGGGGATCACTATAGAGAATATTGTATAGAAAATATCTTCAAGAAAAGATAGGACCATCAGTGACAGTTAAGTGTAAGGAGCAAGTGGAATTGACTCCTTCAGGGAAGGAACCAGAGTCCCTTCCCAAGGAATGTAGGTCGTTTCTGTGTTCTTTCCCCTCTAATCTTTAAGATCAACTCTTCCTATCCTGCTAACTCTAAGATTTGATAAGGGCCACATCCCAGTGTTTATCTTAGCTTGCATCAGGGCATGTGTATGTACAGTAATGTGTATTCCTGTGGTTTTTCTAATAGCAGAAACTGAATTTACAGAGACTTAGCATGTTCTTGGGTGATGTGAGTCATGTGACAGAAGTATAGACATAACTCCAATGTGAGAAATGTCCTTTTTTCATTATGGAAAATAATTTAAACACTAGTGCTTTAGTGTGCACTCTCCTGTAAGGTCTGTCTTTGTACAGAGCTAAGTACTTGTTTGTATGTGTTTGTCAATTGTGGAAGATAATGACCGGACAAATAGGTCGATTGTCCTATTCTCAGAATGAATTATCTTCTATGGCAATGAAGAACTCTTTGGCTTAGTCAGAAGGAATTAACAAACCTCGGTAGGAATGTATTTCCATCCTCCCACCCTACAGATATAAGTGGTTAAAATAACAGTTCACCCAATTTAAGCCCAGTAGTGTCAGTTTTCCTAATCTCAGTCCAGGTAGGAATTAAATATCTCAAGTGTTGATGCTATCCAAGCATGTTGGGGTAGAAGGGAATTGGTACCCAGAAAATGGGACTGGAGTGAGGAATATCTTTTCTTCTGAGAGTACCCCCAGTTTATTTCTACTATGCTTTATTGCTACTGTTCTTTATTATGAACGTTGTAACATTTTAAAAATGTTTTTGCCATAGCTTTTTGGGACTTGGTGTTAAAGGAGCCAGTGGTCTCTCTTGGGTAGGGTACTATAATGAGTTATGGTGACCCACAGCTGTGTGGGACCACATCACTTGTTAATAACACAACCTTTAAAGTAACCCATCTTCCAGGGGGGTTCCTTCATGTTGCCACTCCTTGTTTTTTTTTTTTTTTTTTGAGACGGAGTCTCGCTCTGTCGCCCAGGCTGGAGTACAGTGGCACAATCTCGGCTCACTGCAAGCTCCACCTCCCGGATTCACGCCATTCTCCTGCCTCAGCCTCTCCGAGTAGCTGGGACTACAGGCGCCCGCCACCACGCCTAGCTAATTTTTTGTATTTTTTAGTAGAGGCGGGGTTTCACCATGGTCTCGATCTCCTGACCTCGTGATCCACCCGCCTCGGCCTCCCAAAGTGCTGGGATTACAAGCGTGAGCCACCGCGCCCGGCCGCCACTCCTTTTTAAGGACATACTCAGGCAAGGAGCATGTTTTTTTGTTATTTACAAAATCTAGCAGACTGTGGGTATTCATATTTTAATTGTCGGGTGACACTTGTTCTTGGTAACTAAACTCAAATATGTCTTTTCCCATATATGTTGCTGATGATTTTAATAAATGTCAAAGTTCTCCTGTTGCTTCTGTGAGCCACTTTGGGTATCAGCTTGGGAGTGGCCATAGATGACCGCATTTCCATGACCTAACTGTGTTTCACCCCCTTTTCCTTCCCTACTGTTCTTGCCCCACCCCAACCAGTTCCTGCTGCTGCTTTTGGCTTCTTAGAGGTGAAGGGCTCAAAACAAGACTTCTAAGCACCCAGCTATCTCTGTACATGAACAATCTAGCTGGGAAACTTAAAGGACGAGGGCCACACCAGCTGTCTCCTCTTTCTGCCAATTGTTGCCCGTTTGCTATGTTGAACTTCGTGTAGAACTTATGCATCAGACTGCCTTCACTAATGCTTTTTGCATGCCTTCTGCTCCCAAGTTCCTGGCTGCCTTTGCACATCCCGTGAACAGTTTGTGCCTGTTTTCTATGGTTGTGGAGAGTGAATGAACAAATCAATATGTAGAGCAGTTTTCCTTATGGTATTGGTCACAGTTATCTTAGTGTTTGTATTATTCTAACAATATTCCATAATTAAAAGCATAATTTTTAAAGTCAGCAAACCTGAGAATTATTTTAGTAACCCAGCACTGATTCGTTTAATGGCTTTTCGTCAGAGTCATTAAAATTGGGCATGATTGTCTTTACACTGATGCATTCCGTACAGACGTACAGATATTTTACACAGATGTTCTGTAGGAATTTGGGAGTACAGTATCTTGAGCCCTCTGGTTATTGCCATATCTTGGGAAGATGAAAAAACCTGAGTAGTTTTCTATGAAGGTTATGCTGGTGACAGAAGCCACATAGGAATATTTGGTATGGGTGACTCATTAGCTTTGGGGAAGGAAAAAAAAATCCAGAAAGAAAAATGAGAGAAGGTCTTGTTGCTTTAAGGAGATATTTTGGAGTATTCATTAAGAATAGTAAGTCTGGGTGCGGTGGCTCACACCTGTAATCCCAGCACTTTGGGAGGCCAATGCGGGTGGATCACCTAAGTTCTGGATTTCGAGACCAGTGTGGCCAATATGGTGAAACCCCATCTCCAGTAAAAATACAAAAATTAGCTGGGCATGGTGGCATGTGCCTGTAATCCCCATTACTCGGGAGGCTGAGGCAGGAGAGTCACTTGAACCTGGGAGGCAGAGGTTGCAGTGAGCTGAGATCACACCACTGTACTCCAGCCTGGGCAACAGAGCGAGACTCTATCTCAAAAAAAACAAAACAAAACAAACAAAAATACAACTAAAACGGTTTCTACCACACTAGAATTGGGTTCCTAGAACAGATACTTCTTAGAAACAAAGGTTCTCTATTCGTGACACAGTTGTACAGTCTGCCTAAGGCTGTAATTAGGTATTACCAGGGTGTGGCCACAATTTTCAAATTACTTACAAGTAATTTTCTCTCAATAAAATCTTTTTTTAAATGGACAGCCAGCCTAGGCAAAGGTAGGGATGGAAGTGCTTTATATTGGGGGAAAATATAAATATCAAAGAAATGTTTTTAATTGTGTAGCCAAGACTTGCAAAGAAGAGAAACTTTACCAAAAAAAAAAAAAAAAAACAAAAAACACTTTTTTTTGTTTTTTTGGGACAGAGTTTCGCTCTGTCACCCAGGCTGGAATGCAGTGATATGATCACAGCTCATTGTAGCCTGGACTTCCCCAGGCCCAAGTGATCCTCCCCACCTCAGCCTCCTGAGTAGCTGGGACCACAGGTGTGTGCCACTACACCCAGCTAATTCTTACTATTTTTTTAGAGATGGGGTCTCTGTATTTTGCCAAGGCTGGTCTCAAACTCTGCGGCTCAAGTGCTCCGAGTCAGCCTCCTAAAGTGATGGCTTGCAGGTGTGAGCCACCAGGCCTGGCCCCAGAATATTATTTAAGCTACTCTAGGCCATTCTGCCTATGGGTGAACCCTACTCTGTCTATAGAGCAGCCAGAAGTATATATACATGTAAACTCTTAGCCGGGCGTGGTAGCAAGTGCCTGTAGTCCCAACTACTTGGGAGGCTGAGGCTGAGTTCGAGGCTGCAGAGCAAGACCTCATCCCTTAAAAACAAAAGCAAAAAAAACAAAAACAAAAACAAAAAAACTCTTCTTACTGCATGTTGAGCATTTTTCATTGCTGGGAAGGAAAGTTAAGGGAAGATGCTAATTCACCTGGAGAAGTGTAGCTCAAGAGCCTCCCTCTAAGAGTATTTGATATGTTAATATCTTGACATTGTTATTATTGAGCAAATTTCCTTCTGTGTGAACTGTTCTCTAAGACCCTAGAGGTAGGTTAGGCCTGTGTTTCCAGGCCATTAGGATATCACTGAGTGCACTGAAATGATAATTTGTTAAGTGGTTCCCTGGTGTTTTAGAAGTTAGTGTAGCTCCCAAAGGAGTTCCCAAGCCCTGGGAGAAATTGACTCTTTGGAAGCAGTTGTTAGATACCCACCTCTGCAGTAGAGTAGCAGATGTAGGCCCTGCTTCTCAATAGGAGACTTCAAGAACTGAAAGACTGTTAAGATCGTTAGTGAAAAACAGCTGAGTTAATGGGAGACAATTACCCTGTAATGACCTAAAATGGGTCCGTGGGAAATCCCATTGCATGATCTGTTTTTCTAAATGCTTCATTCCCAAAGTTTATATCATTTTCAGCTTCTCCAAAAGTGGTTTTGTTTTATTTTTCCTTTTGGGAAAGA
Organism: Symphalangus syndactylus; assembly: GCF_028878055.3. NCBI lineage: Eukaryota > Metazoa > Chordata > Mammalia > Primates > Hylobatidae > Symphalangus > Symphalangus syndactylus. The sequence goes on from NC_072444.2 coordinate 14,197,227, forward strand.
TTGAGGCTGATGACACCAAAATCTGGCAGAGTTTCACACCAGCCCCTGCAGCTGCCTTCTGGACAGCTCTGCTTGGAAATTATCCATCAAAGCATGAACAAAATAACTAAGTTAAAAAATTATAATAGGAAATTACCCAGACATCTTGAAATCAAACCCTGAAGTCAACTTGCCACATTTTCCCTTACTCCCTGCCTGCTTCTCCTGTTCCTAACTCAGTCATTGCCCACTTATCCAAGCTAGAAACTTGCATATCATACTTAACTCCCGTTCCTTTAGCCACCCTCCCCAAATCGGTAACAAATATTGTATAACTATGTATCCAGTCATGCCCATACCACCTCCTAAATAGTTCTCAGATCCTTCTGCCTCGCTCTCTCTACTGCCACCACTTACCATGTGACTTTGGGCAATTATTTAGCTTTTCTGTTCCTTGGATTCCCCATCCGCAAATGGGAGTAATTATGTCTACCTCATAGAGTTGCAAAGATTAAATGAGATCACGGGGCTCAAAATATTAGTGGCAATTATTCAGACCATCACTGGGCCATATCTCGCTTACTGAAACGACCTCCTAATGAGTCTCCTCTTTTCTATTTTGATTCCCGTCAGTCTGTTCTCCCTTTCTGCTAGAACAATCTTTCTGAAAGGCAAATCCTTTTATGCCACTCTTCTGTGTGAAGCCCTATCATGCTTCCCATTGCCAGCAGCAAACAGTGAACCTCCTTTGGTGTGATTTCTGAGGAGGTCATTCATGACCTGGCCTCTGCTGCTCTCCCCAGCTCTGGTTCCCTCCTCTTTTCCTGCACAGTCCAAGCTGCATCTCTCCCTCCACTCTTCTGGCCAACTCCTACTCAGCCTGCAGGTCTAATACCTAACTTGCTCTAGGAAACCTTTCCCAATCCCGTAAGACTGGATCAGGTGTTAACTTTTTCTGTTTTCCCTGGGTTTATCCCAATCAAAGCACTTTATCCCTGTTTTGTAATTGCCTACTTACTTTTTTGTCTCCTCCATTAAACTTTGATATCTTTGAAGAAGTCACTGTCTTGCTCACCGTTGTGTCTTCAACCCCCAGCAAATGTTTGGCATAGAATAAGCAGGCAACAATAAAATAAGGAGAATATACATAAACTTTATTCCCTTCATATTTTTGACTGTCACCACACCAAGCTACTCTTTCTTGGTAGACAGAGTCTCACTCTGTCACCCAGGGTGGAGTGCAGTGGTGTGATCTCGGCTCACTGCAACTTCCGCCTCCCAGGTTCAAGCTGATTCATGTGCCTCAGCCTCCCGAGTAACTGGGATTACAGGTGCCTGCCGTCACGCCCAGCTGTTTCAGTATTTTTAGTAGAGACGGGGTTTCGCCATGTTGGCCAGGCTGGTCTCAAACTCCTGGCCTCAAGTGATCAGCTCACCTCAGCCTCCCAAAGCGCTGGGATTACAGGCTGTGAGCCACTGCGCGTGGCCGGTACTCATTAAAAGAACTGTAGAAATTCTGTCATTAGTGCATCTGGTGAGGCCTTGTGGAAAGAGGAAGAAGGCTTCCAGAAGTAATGTGACCCATCTAAGATCCTCCAGGTAAAGCTGAGGTAAAGGGGGGAGGGGGGAGGGACAGCATTAGGAGATACACCTAATGCTAAATGACGAGTTAATGGGTGCAGGAAATCAGCATGGCACATGGATACATATGTAACAAACCTGCACATTGTGCACATGTACCCTAAAACCCTAAAGTATAATTTAAAAAAAAAAAAAAGCTGAGGTAAAGACTCTCACTCTGTCACCTAGGCTGGAGTGCAGTGGCACGAACACAGCTCACTGCAGTCTCAACCTTCTGGGCTAAAGGGATCCTCTTACCTCAGCCTTCCCAGTAGCTAGGACCATGGGCATGCACCACCATGCTCAGCTAATTTTGTTTTTTATTATTTGTAGGGCGGGGTCTCCCTATGTTGCCCAGGCTGGTCTTGAACTCCTGGGCTCTAGGGATCCTCCTGCGTCAGCTTCCCAAAGTGCTGGGATTACAGGAATGAACCAATGCACTCGGCAGAGTATGCTATTAAAGGAACCAGAACATGCAAAGAGGAGGAGTCTGGGATTGGGGAAAAAGATTACAAGTAAATGAAGTCATTTAACAAAAATTCATTGAGCACCGCCGGGCGTTCTGGCTCACGCCTGTAATCCTATCACTTTGGGAGGCTGAGGCAGGTGGATCACCTGAAGTTAGGAGTTCGAGACCAGCCTGGCCATCATGGTGAAACCCCATCTCTACTAAAAATACAAAAATTAGCTGGGCGCAGTGGTGGGCATCTATAATCCCAGCTACTTGGGAGGCTGAGGCCGGAGAATCGCTTGAACCTAGGGGGCGGAGGTTGCAGTGAGCCAAGATCGGGCCACTGCACTCCAGCCTGGGTGACAGGGTGAGACTCTGTCTCAAAAAAAAAAAAAAAAAAAAAAGCCAGGCACAGTGGCTCATGCCTGTAATCCCAGCACTTTGGGAGGCCAAGGTGGGCGAATCATGAGGTCAGGAGTTTGGGACCAGCCTGACAAACATGGTGAAACCCCGTCTCTACTAAAACTACAAAAAAGTTAGCTGGGTGTGGTGGCACATGCCTGTAGTCCCAGCCACTCGGGAGGCTGAGGTGGGAGGGTCACTTGAACTCGGGAGGTGGAGGTTGCAGTGAGCCGAGATCGCACCACTGCCCTCCAGCCTGGGAGACAGAGCGAGACTCTGTCTCAAAATAAATAAACAAATAAAAATAAAAATAAATTTAAAAATAATAAAAAAATTCATTGAGCACCAACTTATGTGCCTGGTATAAAACCGAATGAGACAAAGATTCTGCCCTTGTTGAATTTCTGTTTTCTGGGGATAGGGACAATAAACAAAGACATATATAATATTAGCTGGTAACAAGTGTAATGAAGACAAAAGAGACTGCTTTTAGAGGAAGTGGCCATGGAAAACCTCTCTAAAGAGGTGGCATTTGAGCATATCTCTGACTAAGACGTCAGGATATCTGGGGTAAGTGTTCTAACTACTCAGTTTATTGAAGAGCAAATGTGAAGATGCTGAAGCAGCAGTTGGTATGCTGGAGAAACCACCACCAGGGGGTCGCTATGAGTGGGGCTCAGTGAGGAAGGGATCACACGGCAGGAGATAAAAATCATCTTTAGTCATTTAGTTTGAGGAAACTGTTACATCCAAGCATATATTCATATGCCCAGCAGGCAGTTGGAAATATGAATCCAGAGCTCAGGACCAAACGTGGTACTATAAATAAATGGGAGGCTGGGAGCAGTGGCTCACGCCTGTAATCCCAGCACTTTGGGAGGCCGAGGCGGGCGAATCGCTTGAGGTCGGGAGTTCGAGACCAGTCTGACCAACCTGAAGAAACCCCGTCTCTACTAAGAATACAAAATTAGCTGGGCATGGTGGCACATGCCTGTAATCCCAGCTACTTGGAAGGCTAAGGCAGGAGAATCGCTTGAACCTGGGAGGCAAAGGTTGCAGTGAGCCGAGATCAGGTCATTGCACATTGCACTCCAGCCTGGGCAGCAAGAGCGAAACTTCGCTAAAAAAAAAAAAAAGAAAAGAAAAGAAAAGAAAAAGAAATAGGGAATAGGCCGGGCACAGTGGCTCACACCTGTAATCTCAGCACTTTGGAAGGCCAAGGAGGGTGAGTTGCTCGAGCCCAGGAGTTTGAAACCACCCCGGACAACATGGTAAAACCCCATCTCTACAAAAAAATTTTTTTGAAAAATTAGACGGGCATGGTGGCACATGCCTGTAGTCCCAGCTACTTGAGAGGCTGAGGTGAGAGGATCACTTGAGCCTGGGAGACAGAGGTTGCAGTGAGCAGAGATCGTGCTATTGCACTCCAGCCTGGGTGACAAGACCCTGTATTAAAAATAAATACAGGGAAAAAAAAAAAAGAAATGGGAATAGCTGGTATCTGCACGGAGATGGTAGTAGTAGTGAAACCATGCAAGTGAATGAGATGACCGTGGCAAAATGTGAGAACAGTTGTCAGGGATGAAGTCCTGGGAACGCCAACAGATAATGATGGGCAGAGGAGAGGACCTACAAGGACGTATTACAGGGTCCAGAGAAGAACCAGGAGAGGAGGGTCACAAGCCAAGTTCACGGCACATTTTAAGATGTTCAAATGCAGCAGAGATATCTCATGAGATACAGTACTTGAAACTCATTTACAGGGGAAAACTGTTAAGTGCAAGGTGTTGTTATTATTAATGACAATTAGAGAGCACTTGCCCTCTTCCTCGAATGGATTTTTTTTTTTTTTTTTGAGATGGAGTCTCGCTCTGTTGCCCAGGCTGGAGTGCAGTGGCGTGAGGCGCGATCTTGGCTCACTGCAAGCTCCATCTCCTGAGTTCTCGCCATTCTCCTGCCTCAGCCTCCCGAGTAGCTGGGACTACAGGCACCCGCCACAACGCCCGGCTAATTTTTTGTATTTTTAGTAGAGACAGGGTTTCACCGTGTTAGCCTGGATCTCCTGACCTCGTGATCCGCCCGCCTCAGCCTCCCAAAGTGCTGGGATTACAGGCGTGAGCCACCGTGCCCAGCCTCTAATAGATATTTTAACTTTAGGGTAGTGAGAATTTAGTTATATCCACAATCTATTTATAACCAATTCTTATTGTTTTATTGAATTTTCAAAACATATGCAAGTTATACTGAATGCTATAATTACTCCATGACACTACACTGATATTGGGAACAGGACTCACAATCCCTGCAGAATCTGATTTGCGGAACTGTATATTTGAATATGAGTAATAATACTTATCTTAGATTTCTACCAGATTTTAGTTAAAACCGCACAGCAACACCTCCACCAAAGATTTGCAGCATGCGGCTCTTCCGTCTGTCTATAGGGAAGCCTGATAATAATGAGAACTCAATGGGGTTATGTACAACAGTCTCCTAGAATTCAGTTGATGGAATTAGGCTGCAGCTGTTGCTGTTGCCTCTTTCTCCCTTCCCCCTTTCCCCACCCTTCTTTTGAAACAGGGACTCACTCTGTCACCCAGGCTGCAGTGGTACAATCGAAGCTTATTGCAGCCTTGAATTCCTGGGCTCAAGTGATCCTCCCACCTCAACCTCCCAAAGTGCTGGGATTACAGGCATGAGTCACCACGCCCAGCCACCTGCAGCCTTTTTAAAGGCTCAGGCCTGTAATCCCAGCACTTTGGTAGACCAAGGCAGGAGGATCACTTGAGCCCAGGAGGTAAAGGCTGCAGTGAGCCATGATGGTGCCACTGCACTCCAGTCTGGGCAACAGACTAGAGTGAGACCCTGGCTTAAAAGAAAAAGGCTGCAGAGTTTACTGTCAGTGAGTGGGTGCACCAAAGTCCTGGTGAAGAGTTGCCAGGGAATTCCACTGTTGTGGAATGAGAGAATGTTGTGACTGAGTGTTCAGCACTCTTAAATTGGATTTAACAATCCTAAGAGGACTTATTTTTATTTGTTTATTTATTTATTTTTGAGACAGAGTTTTGCTCTATCACTGGATTACAGGTGGGATTACAGGCAGGCACCACCACATCCAGCTAATTTTTGCATTTTTAGCAGAGACAGGGTCTCACCATGTTGGCCAGGCTGGTCTCTAACTCCTGGCCTCATGAGATCCATCTTCCTAGGCCTCCCAAAGTGTGAGGATTACAGGAGTGAGCCACTGCGCCTGGCCAAGGCATGTTATTTTCTAACAAATCTACCCAAAGCGGTGTTGCTTTCCAAAGTTGAGACCTTGTGAGGCTATAATTTTATTCTTGCACTGTTCATTTCTCAGAACAAGTTTAAATTGTGTTGTAAGGCCAATTTGCAAACCACACAAGGTAAATGTGAGAACTCGTTATCTTATATCATAGTTGGCTTTGGTCCCTAACTAGTGTTTTCTAACCTATTCATCAGATCAAACAGACAATTTTTTTTTTTTTTTTTTTGAGACAGGGCCAATTGCAGTGGTGCAAACGCGGCTTGCTGAAGCCTTGACCTCCCCAGGCTAGGTGATCCTCCCACCTCAGCCTCCCAGGTAGCTGGAGCTACAGGTGTGTGCCACCACACCCAGCTAATTTTTTGTAGTTTTTGTAGAGATGGGGTTTCACTATGTTGCCCAGGCTGGTCTCAAACTCCTGCACTCAAGCGATCCACCTGCCTCAGCCTCCCAAAGTGCTGGGATTATAGATGTGAGCCACCACTCCTGGCCACCTATATGATTACTTGACTGGTACCTTCAAGAGAAGAATCTGCCAACACTGAGACAATAATTGAAAAGTTGCTTGGTAAAGTAGCTTTGGAGTTACACACACGACATATGTTTGAGTCTTGGTTCAGGAGTGTGGTGTGCCTTTAAGCGAACGTTTCAATCTCTGTAAGCCTATTTCCTCAATAAAATGGGATAATATTACTGAGGTTGCAGGTTCCATGTAAGGATCAGCAATAGCATATGTGGAACACTCGACACACAGTAGGAGCTCAAAAATGGTAGCAATAGTGCCCCTAAAATGGAAATACACTTTCTTTTCATTTTAAAATGGCTTTGATACATTTGAGAACTAGAAGGGCATTCAATAGACCAGCTCAAGGATAACCTTCAGAAGAAAAAATGCTAGAAAAATGATGATGAAGCCGGGCATGGTGGCTCACGCCTGTAATCCCAGCACTTTGGGAGGCCAAGGAGGGCAGGTCACCTGAGGTCAGGAGTTCAAGACCAGCATGGCCAACATGGTGAAACCCCATCTCTACAAAAATACAAAAATTAGCCGGGCATGATGGCGGGTTCCTGTAATCCCAGCTACTCAGGAGGCTGAGGCAGGAGAATTGCTTGAACCTGGGAGGTGGAGGTTGTAGTGAGCCTAGATTTCGCCACTGCATTCCAGCGTAGGTGACAGAGCAAGACTCCGTCTCAAAAAAAAATTATTAAAAAAATAATGATAAGGCAAGCACTGCAATAAGATCTTGAGGTAAGCTAACTATAAGCCATTTGCGTCATCCACATGGCATTTTATTTTGGTAAAAGAAGCATCATCTTAGGAGGTATAAATGAAAGACAAACAGCTTAAGTGCTGGTCAATCTTAGTTGGAACTCCACCATTTTGCAAAGTGTTTTAAAATAATAAAAATGATTCGAGTTTTTTTTTTTTTGTTTCTTCGTTTTTTGTTTGTTTTGTTTTGTTTTAGGTAGAGTCTTGCTCTGCCGCCCACGCTGGAGTGCAATGACACAATCTCGGCTCACTGCAATCTCTACCTCCCAGGTTCAAGTGATTCTTGCACCTCAGCCTCCCAAGTGTCTGGAACTACAGGTGTGAGCCACCACGCCCAGCTAATTTTTTGTAGAGACGAGGTTTTACTATGTTGGCTAAGCTGGTCTCGAATTCCTGACCTCAAGTGATCCACCTGACTCAGCCTCCCAAAGTGCTGGGATTACAGGTTGTGAGCCATAATTTTTGTATTTTTTGTAGAAATGGGGTTTCACCATGTTGCCCATGCTGGTCTTAAACTCCTAAGCTCAGGACATCTGCCCACCTCGGCCTCCCAAAGTGCTGGGATTACAGGCGTAAGCCACCATGACTGGACCCTATAATTGTTATAAGAAGCAAAAGTATATTCATTGATATACCAGCTCAGACAACAGGTTTGGTCTGTAACAGGGAAGAGATGCAGAAGGGCCTGGCTGCACTATGTTACCTAATTTCAGAAATTATGGGTATAGCTGGAGCTTCCCTTAGCAACCCATTTTTTTTTTTTTCTTGAGACAGAGTCTCACTCTGTTGCCCAGGCTCTAGTGCAGTGACATGATCTCAGCTCACTGCAACCTCTACCTCCCTGCTTCAAGCAATTCCCCTGCCTCAGCCTCCTGAGTAGCTGGGATTACAGGTGCATGCAACCGCACCCAGTTAATTTTTTTTGTGTGTGTATTTTTAGTAGAGACGGAGTTTCACCATGTTGGCCAGACTGGTCTCGAACTCCTGACCTCAGGCAATCTGCCTGCCTCGGCCTCCCAAAGTGCTGGGATTACAGGCATGAGCCACCATGCCCACCCCCCTTTTTTTTAATGTTTATACTTGTCCTACCTTTCACCGAGGATGGAGGACAAGGATTGTGTTTTATTCATTTTATATTCCCTAGGTTATTTATTTGTTTATTTATTTATTTATTTTTAAGACAAGATCTCATTCTGTTGCCCAGGCTGGAGTGCAGTGGTACATTCACTTGCTCACTGCAACCTCCACGTCCCAGTCTCAAGTGATCCTCCTACCTCAGCCTCCTGGGTAGCTGGTACTACAGGCATGTGCCACCACACCCAGCTAATTTTTGCAACTTTTGTTGAGACGGGGTTTCAGCATGTTGCCTGGGCTGGTCTTGAACACCTGAACACAAACAATCCTCCCGCCTCAGCCTCCCAAAGTGGTGGGATTACAGGCATGAGCCACGGTGCCTGGCTTTTTTTTTTTTTTTTTTTTTTTTTTTTTTTGAGACGGAGTCTCGCTCTGTCGCCCAGGCTGGAGTGCAGTGGCGCCCTCTCGGCTCACTGCAAGCTCCGCCTCCCGGGTTCACGCCATTCTCCTGCCTCAGCCTCTCCGAGTAGCTGGGACTACAGGCGCCCGCCACTACGCCCGGCTAATTTTTTTGTATTTTTAGTAGAGACGGGGTTTCACCGTGGTCTCGATCTCCTGACCTCGTGATCCGCCCGCCTCGGCCTCCCAAAGTGCTGGGATTACAAGCGTGAGCCACCGCGCCCGGCCTTTTTTTTTTTTTTTTTTTGAGATGGAGTCTTGCTCTGTCGCCAGGCTGGAATGCAGTGGCGCGATCTTGGCTCACTGCAACCTCTGCCTCCTGGGTTCAGGCGATTCTACTGCCTTAGCCTCCTAAGTATCTGGGACTACAGACATGCGCCACCACGCCCAGTTAATTTTTGTATTTTTAGTAGAGATGGGGTTTCTAGCCATATTGGCTAGAATTGTCTAGATCTCTTGACCATGTGATCCACCCGCCTTGGCCTCCCAAAGTGCTGGAATTACAGGCATGAGCCACCGCGCCTGGCTTTCTCTACTCTTAACTCCATGATTTTTTTTTTTTTTTTTTTTGAGATGGAGTTTCACTCTTGTTGCCCAGGCTGGAGTGCAATGGCGCAACCTCAGCTCACCGCAACCTCCGACTCCCGGGTTCAAGTGATTCTCCTGCCTCAGCCTCCTGAGTAGCTGGGATTACAGGCATGCGTCACCATGCCTGGCTAATTTTTGTATTTGTAGTAGAGACGGTGTTTCTCCATGTTGGTCAGGCTGGTCTTGAACTCCCGACCTCAGGTGATCCACCTGCCTTGGCCTCCCAAAGTGTTGGGACCACAGGCATGAGCCACCGTGCTGGCCAACTCCATGATTTTTATATAGAGGCATGCAATACATATTTGTGGAATATTGAATTCGTGAATATCTGTATCTATACAATAATTTTCTTTCCAAGTAAAAAAATCAAGATATATGGTCTGAAATGTGGAGTATACCTTTGATGACTACGTAGCAGAACATTTGAAATATTATCCCAGAAAATACTGGGTGATAGAATCATTTTAAATTACATATCTAGGCCAGGTGCGGTGGCTCACACCTGTAATCCCAACACTTTGGGAGGCCGAAGTGGGTAGATCATTTGAGGTCAGGAGTTTGAGACCAGCCTGGACATCATGGTGAAACCCCGCCTCTACTAAAAATACAAAAATTAGCCAGATATCATGGCAGGCACCTGTAATCCCAGCTACTTGGGAGGCTGAGGCAGGAGAATCGCTTGAACCCGGGAGGTGGAAGTTGAATTGAGCTGAGATTCCACCACTGCACTCCAGTATGGGTGACAGAGTGAGACTGCCTCAAAAAAAAAAAAATTACATATCTGACCCACGGGTTCTCATCAATGGACTTAAAGGAGTCTCTAAATGGAAGTAAGGAGTACTTTAACTTGGATGGGGAAAAAAAATTACATCTTTGTTTTCTCTAACATCTAACTGAAATTTAGCATTTTTCCCCGTCGTGAATGTAGACAACATATCACAGTAGAGTTAGTATTAGCTTTCCCTCTGTAACCAATAGAAATCATTTTCATATCACTTTATTAGTCACGAATTTCTTGAAATATCACTCTACAATTTCTGTAGTTATTAGACCTGCTCTAAGATCTTAACAGTTATTGTGTTAATAAAGAAAAAGTTCCTGTCTGGGTAACATGGTGAAACCCCGTCTCTGCAAAAAAAAAAAAAAAAAAGCAACAATTAGCCCAGAGCGGTGGCCAGCGCTTGTAGTTCCTACAAGCCACTAGGGAAGCTGAGGTCAGAGGATCGCTTGAGCCCTGCAGGCAGAGGTTGCCGTGAGCCCAGATTGCACCATTGCACTCCAGCCTGGGTGATAAAGTGAGCACATCTTTAAAAAAAAAAAAATTATAAAGTAAAAGCTGGGCCAGGTGCGGTGGCTCACACCTGTAATCCCAGCACTTTGGGAGGCTGAGGTGGACGAATCACGAGGTCAGGAGATCGAGACCATCCTGGCTAACACGGTGAAATCCCCGTCTCTACTAAAAATACAAAAAATTATACGGGCGTGGTGGCTGGCGCCTGTAGTCCCAGCTACTCGGCAGGCTGAGGCAGGAGAATGGCGTGAACCCGGGAGGCGGAGCTTGCAGTGAGCCGAGATTGCGCCACTGCACTCCAGCCTGGGCGACACAGCGACACTCTGTCTCAAAAAAAATAAATAAATAAAAAATAAAAAAAAAAAAAAGTAAAAGCTTACTATATCACGAATGTGTTTTAAAATATATTTCCTAACTGTATTTCAATATAAATAGTTTCTTTCGTATTGCTCTGTATTTTGTTTTATGCATTTAAAAACTGAGAAGAGATTCATAGCTTTTACCAGACTTCCAAATGGCACAAAATAGGTTAAGAATTATGGCGCTAGAGGCAGATTTATGTGAAGCTAGTAAAATTTAAGCTTCAGGCTGGGCGCCTGTAATCTCAGCACTTTGGGAGGCCGAAGCAGAAGGATCACTTGAGGCCAGGAGTTCAAGGCTGGCCTGGGCAACATAGCAAGATTCCCTCCGCACCTTCCCGTGTCTCTATTAAAAAAAAAAAAAAGTTAAGCTTCAGGGTCCTCCCTCACTTTTACAATGCCCTTCTAAGACTCTGTTCCTAAATTTGTATTCATCATTTAATATGATTTTTCTTAAAGACTCCCACCATTTCTCTTTCTTTCCTTCTGCCTTTCTTTTCCTTTCCTTTTCTTCTTTCTCTCTCTCTCTCTCTTTCTTTCTAGAAGGAGTTTCGCTCTTGTCGCCCAGGCTGGAGTGCAATGGCGCAGTCTCGGCTACTGCAACCTCCACCTCCCGGGTTCAAGCGATACTCCTGCCTCAGCCTCCCAAGTAGCTGGAATTACATGCACTCGCCACCACTCTCGGCTAATTTGTGTCTTTTTGGTAGAGACGGGGTTTCACTATGTTGGCCAGGCTGGTCTCGAACTCCTGTGCTCAAATGATCGTCCACCTCGGCCTCCTTAAGTGTTGGAATTACAGGCGTGAGCCACCGCGCCCGGCCTAAGACTCCCAGCATTTCTGTAAATCTCACACCCCATAACACAAAACTTGGATCTACCCAGAGATTTAACTTGGTACTGGGCACATAGTAGTCGTTTTCAATATTTCTTTTTCTTTTTCTTTTTTTAAGACGGAGTTTCGGGCCGGGCGCGGTGGCTCACGCTTGTAATCCCAGCACTTTGGGAGGCCGAGGCGGGCGGATCACGAGGTCAGGAGATCGAGGCCACGGTGAAACCCCGTCTCTACTAAAAATACAAAAAAAAATTAGCCGGGCGTGGTGGCGGGCGCCTGTAGTCCCAGCTACTCGGAGAGGCTGAGGCAAGAGAATGGCGTGAACCCGGGAGGCGGAGCTTGCAGTGAGCCGAGATTGCGCCACCGCACTCCAGGCTGGGCGACAGAGCGAGACTCCGTCTCCAAAAAAAAAAAAAAAAAAAAAAAGACGGAGTTTCGCTGTTGTTGCCCAGGGTGGAGTGCAGTGGTGCGATATTGGCTCACTGCAACCTCCGCCTCCCGGGTTCAAGCGATTTTTCTGCCTCAGCTTCCGGAGTAGGTGGGTTTACAGGCACGTGCCACCATACCAGGCTAATTTTTGTATTTTTAGTAGAGGCAGGGTTTCACCATGGTGGTCAGGCTGGTCTCGAACTTCTGACCCGCCTTGGCCTCCCAAAGTGCTGGGATTACAGGCATGAGCTACCGCGCCCCGCCCGTTTTCAATAATTAAATCTAGGTTTGTAGGTTCTGAGAAATTTAATCATCCTTGAGTGCATCTGGAAATCCTGCAGACCACTGCTTGACTTCCTCCGCTTCCTAAGGGTGGGCATTGGAGTTTGGGGTTGGGGAAAAAAGGGCTTGCACCACAGAAGTGAGTTGGGAAGGTTTCTGTGAGATGAGACAGGTTTGGACTAAGGACAGGGAACAAATCAGTAGGAATGGCAGGTGAGAAATAGGTTTAGGACTAACAAGAATTATAGCGTCCTTTGGGAATTACCCCTTTCCCCTGCATGGCTCTTTTGGCTTCAGAGATGGATATAGCTGCTTTATTTTATGAATATCAAGTAGCTCCAAACCCTGTGAGGAAAAGCTCCCTGCTCTATCACTTGTGTTACACATTGCTTTTGAGTCATTTTAACGATTTCCCTCTCAGTCTGCCACCAACGATGTGTGGACGGCAGCCAGGGAGGGAAAGAGGCATTTCTCCGATCGTTCCAAGGAATGATTATCTAGACAAAATCCTCAGCAAAATGACCAGCCAAATCATCCTTAAATCGTGTGCTCACTCAAGGCGAAAAGATGACCGAAAGAGGCCCGAACGCGTGGCTATGGGCGTGTCTGGGGCGAACGCCGGCTGCGGGGGTGCGAGGGAGGACTCCGGGGCTAAGCGCGGCCGGTGGCGGGACGCGAGCGCCATGGCGGGGCCGGGCCAGCGCTGCCGTAGGGGGCGGGGCTCCGGAGGCGGCCACGCGGCGCGAGGCCTAGATTTTCGGCCTCGTGTCGGCGGCAGACGAAGAGGGAGGAGCCTAGTCTACCCAGGACCCAGTGCCCCCAAGCCTCGCAGCCACCAAGGGCTTCCACCACAGACCCCTTTGTGTGCCTGCCCCCGCCCCGGAGGCGCCCCAGCCAGCGGCGCTGAGCACCCTCATTGGTTCAGCCGACAGCTTCATCGATTGGCTCTCGAGTCGTCCGGCGTGGTCCGTTTTGCCTCGATACTACTGGTCGTCTGAGCTGCCTGTCAGGCCGCCTCGCCAAGCGATTGCCCCGTAGCTCGGAGTCCCTGGAAGCAGTTCCGGGAAACCCCGCGTGCTGCCGGGATCGCGTCTCAGTCCATGAGAGGGGGGAGGGGGTGGCGCGCGCGCCATTTCTAGTCGTTTTCAAAGCGCCTCGCGCTGATTCTCACGGGCCCGGCCGCCGGCCCCCGCTCTGCCCTGGTGAGTCTCGCGCCGGCCCGTGGGGGGAGGGGCCGGGAGCCCCGATCCGACCCGACTCAGCCCGGGCTCTGTGCCTGGTCCCGTTTCGTTTGCGCTCCGAGGCCCCGGGGTGGGGGTGGGGACGGGCTGGGGGCGGCTTCGGTCTAGTCCGGCCGCGCGGCTGTGGGCCTAGCCCGGCCGAAACGCTTCTCGCCCTCGCTCTTCCTCCCCCCCCGCCCCTCCAGCCCGCGGTCCAGCCTGCCTGGCGCTCTCCGCGCGGCCTGCCGGGGCCGGCCGTGCTTTTCCCGCCTCCGCCTGCTGCTCCATGCGGCCGGACCCGCGAAGGGCCTGAGGCGCCCGCGGCCCTGCCGCTTCTCCCCGCCGGAGCCGCTTAGCTCCCGCCGCGGCCGGCCTAGCCCGAGTGGGATGTGCTGATGATCCGGACGGGCCTGAGGGGATGGGGGTGGGGGGCGGAAGGCGGGGTGCAGATCCCAGGGTTATCTGAGCCGGGAGAAAAGTTTTGTGTGAGCAGAAACCGAAAGGCCGATTTGTGTGGGAAGCCTCCCTCCCCTCCCACAATCTGCATGCCGCGGGCTGAGATTTGAAGGAAAAAATGACTACTAGAGGCCGTGGAACTTAGGCTCCAAGCGGCGCCTGAAATGAATAATTCTGAGACTGTCAGAGGCGCACCAAATTGGAAAGGCGATCCTTTTTCTTATACGGTAGTGGCCGTATTGCCAAATTTTTTAAAAAGCCCAGGGCTTCTTGGAAGGTTCAGTCCTTTCACACTACCTGTTTGAGATTTTTGCAGTCCTCAAGTGGCTGAATTGATGTCTCATGAGTCAGTCGTAGGATGAGAGCTCCACACTCCTAAGCCATGAGATAACCGTTAGTCTCATTTCGTTGGTTCTTTTAAAGCCCGTCTCTTAATATGAAGAATTTGCACAGAGAGGTTCAGAAAAAGTCAGGGAGGAGTTAGTGCTGACATCCCGAATCTCCCAGCAGCCCTTTTAAATCTTTAAATGTCTCCTTTTTTTGCAAAAATGTTTAGATTAAATGACTCCAGTCACGTTAGTATATTTGCTGCATCCAGAAATATGGTTTGGCTGTGTGGGGCATTGTGTTGAATTGACATGAGTTTCAAATGGTCTCATATGACATAAAAAGTCTTTTTAAAATGAGCACTTTGTATTTGGCTTGAAGAGAGAGGGCTTTCCTTGATCCGAAGGTTTTATTTTCTGGAATCTAATTATTTTACGGTTTTTTTGTTAAAATTTACAAACTTTTTTTTGAAAATTTTAACCAATTTCAGTATCAACTTGTAGAGCCTTTGCAATGAAATGGTAGGCATGAATATTTCTGTCTTGTGCTTAATACACAACTTGTCTTTTTGCTTTACACATACTTAAAAACCCCACCTTAACAGATGTTCATTGAACTTTTCTGTTAAAAATTTGCCTCTTTTCTGTGACTAATAGTATTCCTAGGTGCAATGCTGTAAGGGTCTTGTGATACTGAGAACTTTTGAGTTCTGATGATCTTAAGGTAGTATGTGGGGCTGGGGGAGCATGGGAAAACAGAACCTTATGTTCGCAAGGAGATTTTGGGTTTTAGGATGCATCTTTGTAGAAATAGGTTGTGTTAATCAGTAAACGTATTCATCTCACACAGTACAGTTTCTTGATCAAAAGTGTGACAGTTTCGAATGTTTCCGTTTTTGCTAGTTCATCAGAATTTGAAGCTTGCCTTGAGAAACATCCACCCAGAATTTAACAACAGTCTGCGTCTATTAAGGGCTATCGAGTCTTAATAGTGTTTTGTAATTGTGAGGAGTCATGTTTATCTCATTTTCAGAGTAACCCTTTGCATTTTCCTTTCTTCTTCCTACTCTCTATTACCTCCTTCCCCTCTTGGTCTTCCTCCCTCTTTCGTTAACTTCAATTAAATATCCGTGGACTTTGAAGTGAAAAGAAGTTGTTTTAAGCCAGAAAACTGCACCTGGTGCATTTGCACAATGTTCGATAAGCTGTCTGGAAGTGTGGTTATGTTATGTGTCTTAGTACTTTGTAGGAGACTTGTTTCTTTATAGATGACTAGGTATCTTGAGTTTCATCAAGAAAAGTAGGCTGTTTCTTGAGATCCACCTTTATGTCTTTTATTTAGTATGTGTTGCAATGTCTTGTTCTGCTGCCTATTATCTTCATCACATTATAATTTCACCACAGACAAATGCACTTTAATTCCCTGTCTTTTGAGGCAGTATACAGACTGGCCTTGTATGGTTTATTGTTTACTCTCTCTCTTCAGGGAATCAGTCCATTTCAGCATTACCTACAGGCTGAATGTACAAAGTTATTTTTGATAGGTTAATCTGAGAAATCTGGCTGAAGTTTAGCCTAATTAGGTAACGTTTTTTGAAATATTTGGAAGAAGTTGTCCATTCTTCATTATGTTTTTACATCTTTATTTTACTGATACGAAAATTTCAACATGTACTCATTTTTTTTTAAGAAGCAACCTAAACTGTAGCTCACTTAGTATTTTATTTGGACTGAAAACAATTGTTTCGCTTTTAAACTTGGTCATTTTTTCTTTTAAATCTGTGGGAATAGCGAATTAATCTTAGAACAAAAAGTAATGTCAAGTTGGTTTTTTTTTGTTTTCGTTTTGTATTGTTAGGTGGAGAAAACCCAAACCACCAGCATGTTGAACTAGAGAAAACAGGGCACTTATTTCACACCGATACTGTATTTGAAGCAGAGCCAGGAAAATTTGAAAGTCCATAAATCTTGATTAAGTGGTCTGTGGGTGTTCATTCTGTTTTTAAACCAAAACTTTTTAAAACTGTGTAAGACCCGAGAGCTGAGGGGCTTTTAGGATTTTGTAGTGATTTTGATCTTTTCACCAGGACAGAACAGCTGCTTTTGTTAATCAGCAATTCTACCGTCAGTAAATTAAAGCCTTTATTTTACCTGGTGTACATGAAGTTCCTTAAAGAACTAATGCTTCCATGTACATTTTCTATGGTTTTACAGGATTATTATTGCCAATTTAGGTCAGATACATCACAGGAGGAATAAATTATTATTTTGATAGAGGTTATTAGCAGCATGTATACAAATTAGTTTAGATAAATCATGCATTGTCCTACAAACTAGTTATTTCTGGCTTAATGTAATATAGCTCCTGAATTTTTTCCAGCAGCATAATAAAATGGCTAATCAGGTGAATGGTAATGCGGTACAGTTAAAAGAAGAGGAAGAACCAATGGATACTTCCAGTGTAACTCACACAGAACACTACAAGACACTGATAGAGGCAGGCCTCCCACAGAAGGTGGCAGAAAGACTTGATGAAATATTTCAGACAGGTATAATATGCATTTCTTGTTTCTGACTGGTTATGAAAGTGAGGGCAAACCACTTTGAATTTTATAGATTTTTAAGGTTAAATAATACTTATTGTTTCTGATCTGTAGAGCTGAATGTTTGTTACTTTCCCTTCATTGAAGGCATATTGGGTTTGACTTTGATACTCTTATTTCATTATTTTGAAGCCTTCTTAGTGTTGAATATGCAGTCTTAGTTGTTTCAGAACAGCACATCGATTTGTCTTAGATTTACCACCCATTAAAATGTATGTTTCTGCATACCAAATTTTACATTTTTTTCTTAATCGAAATCAGTCATCATTTTGCTTTTGCTTTTCTACTTTTACCTTCTTAAAGTGATTGTTAAATCAGCTTAGGTCTGATTAGGTGGCATAATAAGAGGATAGACTGTATCGTCTGAAACCATAATAAATGTCAGACTCCTTGAGAGTTTGTGGCTTGTCTAGTTTCTAATAGAAATCCACATCTCTCCGTAATTTGGAAGTGTTTGGTTTGTAACAGCTGCTTTTTTTTTTTTTAAATCCAGAAGTGCCATGGTTAAGTGCTTAAGCAAATTTGAACATCTTAATATAGTTGGTTGTAAGTGGTTTGAAGTTTTAAAGAGGGAGAGAAATATTTACCCTTAGGGAGCGTTGTTCATAAATGAATGTGTCCTCCTCCTTTGGGGACATAGATGGAAACTTTCTTCCTCTGTGTTGTGTGTGCCTATTCAGATTCTGAGAGAGAATTGAATTGTCTCACTCACAAATGTGTCTTAAGTACAGTAGAAACAAATAGCTGGTTTTTATTTTTGTCCTTAAAAAATTTTTAAATCTGGGAAGCTTAGCATAATTTTAGACATTAAAATGACTTATAAAAATGACTCCTGGGTCATGGTCGCATTTGAAAATCAGTCCTCAGGAACTTTCTGTGACATTCTGCCATAGAGAATTGGCAGTGATCTGCTTAGAGATGCTCTCTTGTAGAGTGTTTTGTTATCGATAAGAGGCTGATGGTTTGGGCGTAGGCTTGGTTTGATAAAATGGATTGATGGGTGTCCTGAGTTGTGGCTTTGGGTGGTGGTATGGAATATTCAAGTGAGGCAGCTCCAGTTATTTACACATGCTCATTTCGAGCTTTTGAAACAAATCATGGCAACTTTTTAAAAAAGTAACTTTGGAAGTGGCATTACATTTATTTAAAATTTACTATATGGAATAAAGTTCTTTTTGGCTTTATCAAAATGGAGTTACTTTTCATGTTCATATGAACTTGGGGGTTTTAATCTATGAAATACTTCCATTTTACGTTGGATCAATTCTGAAATATATTCCATATATAAATATGACACAAACTTAACAGACTTAAGAAATTATATTTTCAACTTAGTAGATGTTCTGTGTGCGGTTGAATATACTACATATATGAAATGCAGTGTATGTATTTTCTGTCAAGTTTACTTGTAAGTCCATAAAGTCTTTATTGCCATTTGAAAAAGATTGTCATTCTTGACAGTCAGTGTGAATGCCACAGCATCTTTTAAATCTCAGCTTGTCACTTCAGAAGAACAAAGAATGCCTTAAAGTATGACTTTCAGAATTGATTAATCAAGCTGCACTTGCATTTGTAGAAGTTTAAAATTATGCCTTTCCGCATTCTGACTGCAGCAAAGTGGATACTCAGATAAACAAATGCATTTCAGTTTATCTTTGGTGTTCAAGAGGGAAAGCCTTTTGACACTTTCTGGAGAGTGGAAAGAATTACTTAATAAAATTTGTTTTCAGATTTTCCTCCACCTCTTATGTGGTTAGCATCAACTGTAACCGTCTGTAATTTGAAGGTTTATCCTTGGAAAACACAGTGTATTCTTATCACTCCAATATAAACCAAAATTTGTTATATTAATGCATAATCTGTAATCAGATTTAACTTTCAAGACTTACACCTTTGGGGGAGTGGGAAATGGATGTTAGGATTTGGCGGGGGAGGTTTGTGGATATGGAGATTGAAATTCATGTTTTTGGTTGTTGACATTTTATCTTTATTTTCATATTTGTCCTGGACCTTTCTATGTAGTATTTGGATAGCTGCATATATGCATATAGTTAAATGAAAATATAGTTTGTTAGTGATCATAATGTAAGAATTCTTGATTAAACATCAGTAGAGCTTAGGTTACCCCTTTTGTTGCAATAACGTTACCCCTTTCAATTTAATTTTTAGGATTGGTAGCTTATGTCGATCTTGATGAAAGAGCAATTGATGCTCTCAGGGAATTTAATGAAGAAGGAGCTCTGTCTGTACTACAGCAGTTCAAGGAAAGTGACTTATCACATGTTCAGGTAAGGTCATTACTCAGAAATGTCTTTGAACAATTAGTGATCTGAAATTATTTTACTATTACTTTTTTTCCTGTGGAGAAGTGGTATTTTTTGTTTGCGACTACCTCTTCTTGTAAAAAATTAGTTTAAAGGAAAAAAAGATCTGCTTGTGGCAGTTTCAGAAGCCCAAGTATAAAGCAAAAGTTTCCTCCCACCCCCTTGTGCAGTAAGTTATTTTAAAAACTTAAAATTAAAGCCAAGTTTTGATGGTTGTTACTATAGGTTTTTACATGTTACTCAGCTTTTTAACATTTGGGGGTTATTTGATCCTGTTTTATTATCTTAGTGGAAAATGTAGGTGGGAGGAATAGTTTCCGACATCTGGCAAAGACAGTCTAGATGCAGTCACATATCAACAAGTGGAAGACTGTGTTTTCCCAGGGTAGAAGGTAAGCTCCCTGAGGTCTATACTGCCTTACTGCTGTCTGCTCCAGTCTCTGGCACATAGTACCCACTCAGCAAATACTTGTTGAATGAATCAGTAAATCTTTTGTTAAGATCCTGGTTTTCTGAAATTTAAATTTAATTATGTATCTGACCCCTCAGAGATTTTTGGTGATTCTTTTTATTGAATTACTTGTCTGTTCTAGAACAAAAGTGCATTTTTATGTGGAGTTATGAAGACCTACAGGCAGAGAGAGAAACAGGGGAGCAAGGTGCAAGAGTCCACAAAGGGACCTGATGAAGCGAAGATCAAGGTAAAACTTGACTTGGGTAGTTGTAATGAAATTGCATTTAATGATGAGGTCAAATGCCTCTTTCCATGTTTCCTAGAAAGTTTCACTTTTTTTTTTTTTTTTTGAGACGGAGTCTTGCTCTGTCGCCTAGGCTGGAGTAGCGGCGCAGTCTTGGCTCACTGCAAGCTCCACCTCCCAAGTTCACGCCATTCTCCTGCCTCAGCCTCCCAAGTAGCTGGGATTACAGGCATGCACCACCACACCCAGCTATTTTTTTGTATTTTTAGGAAAGACAGGGTTTCACTATGTTGGCCAGATTGGTCTCGATCTCCTGACCTTGTGATCCACCCACCTCGGCCTTCAAAGTGCTGGGATTACAGATGTGAGCCACCACGCCCGGCCAGAAGTTTCACTTTTCAAAACATTTCATTTAGAAATGAAATAATTTAGAGGAATTACATAAGAAGGATCATCTTGGGGATCGACACTCAATTGCATGTTTAATGAAAAGCCCTAATTCATACTCTTCCTCGTTCCCTCTTTTGTGGCCATGAATGACGTATATTTATTGATGCTTCGCTGGTAGTTTCTTGGATTGATCCAGTGATGTCTCTTGGTTAAGTTATTTTCCAGCCACTTTGTTTCTTTTCTCTTGATAAAAAGGTTATAACTTGATAAAAAGTTGTTATAACTGCTTTCCTCCTTTTGAATATTCAGTTACCTCAGTTTCTTTATTTGTAAAATGGGAATAGTAATAGTGACTACCTTACAGAGTTACTGTAAGGAGTAAATGAATTAACATATATAGAGCACTTAGAATAATGCCTGGAATGTAGCAAGAACTATATAACCATGAACCATTATTATTATTACCATTTTATTACTTAAACAGCTTTGAAAGATAAATATGCAGGTTTTAATGAAAGACCAGTGAACCTAATTCCTTAGTTAAATGGACACTTGTGTCTTGCTGTAGTGATATACTTTTTTTTTTTTTTGAAACAGAGTCTCACTCTGTGGCCCAGGCTGGAGTGCAGTAGTGCCATCTCAGCTCACTTCAACCTCTGTCTCTTGGGTTCAAGCGATTCTCCTGCCCCAGCCTCCTGAGTAGCTGGGACTACAGGCGTGCGCCACCACACCCGGCTAATTTTTTTTTCTTTTCTTTTTTTTTTTTGAGACGGGGTCTCCCTCTGTTGCCCAGGCTGGAGTGCAGTGGCGCGATCTTGGCTCACTGCAAGCTCCGCCTCCTGGGTTCACACCATTCTCCTACCTCAGCCTCCCGAGCAGCTGGGACCACAGGTGCCTGCCACCACGCCCAGCTACTTTTTTTTTTCTTGTATTTTTAGTAGAGACAGGGTTTCACCGTGTTAGCCAGGATGGTCTCAATCTCCTGACCTCGTGATCCGCCCGCCTCGGCCTTCCAAAGTGCTGGTATTACAGGCATGAGCCACCGTACCCGGCCGCTAATTTTTTTTTATTTTTTGGTAGAGTCGGGGTTTCACCGTGTTAGCCAGGTTGGTCTCGAACTCCTGACCTTGGGGGATCTGCCCACCTCACCCTCCCAAAGTGCTGGGATTACAGGTGTGAGCCACCATATCCAGCCTGTGATAGACTTTTTAATTTCTATTATTATTACATTGTAATATGGAATGAAATAATTATACAACTCACCATAATGTAGAATCAGTGGGATCCCTGAGCTTGTTTTCCTGCAACTAGATGGTCCCATCTGGGCATACTGGTAGATAGTGACAGATCTTCAAGCATTAGATTCTCATAAGGAGCATGCAACCTAGATCCCTTGTATGCGCACTTCACAATAGGGTTCACGCTCCTGTGAGAATATAATGTGGCTGCTGATCTGACAGGAGGTGGAGCTCACAGCTCAGGCAGTAATGCCAATGATAGGTGTGGGCGGCAAGCCACCCAGGCGCTGAGGCAAGAGACCGAGGACACGAGCTGTTCCAGTATGATAAAATATAAAACAAGAATAGTCATACCAGATATAGATCTTAGATATGATTATATATGAATATCATTAATCATTAGTTGGTAGTAATTACTCTTTATCCCAATATTATAATAATCCCTGCTCTATAATCATAACCTAGGAAAAACCAGGCCATACAGAGATAGGAGCTGAGGGGACATAGTGAGGTGTGACCAGAAGACAGGAGTGCAAGCCTTCTGTTATGCCTGGACAGGGCCACCAGAGGGCTCCTTGGTCTAGCGGTGATGCCAGCATCTGGGAAGATACCTGTTGCCAGGTGGACCGTGGTCTAGCGGTAGCAAAAGGTGTCAAGGAACAACACCTGCTACTTAGCAGACCGGGAAAGGGAGTCACCTTTTCCCCAGGGGAGTTTAGAGAAGACTCTGCTCCACCTCTTGTGGAGGGCCTGACACCTGTCAGGCTTTCCCGCAGTTATCCAGAGGCCTAACCGTCTCCCTGTGATGCTGTGCTTCAGTGGTCATGCTCTTAGTCCACCTTCATGTTCCATCCTGTATACCTGGCTCTGCTTTCTAGATAGCAGTAGTAAATTAGTGAAAGTACTAAAAGTCTCTGATACATAGAAATAATGGCGTAAGCTGTCTTTCTCTTTGTCTCCTCTCTCTCTCTGCCTCGGCTGCCAGGCAGGGAAGGGCCCCCTGTCCAGTGGACACGTGACCCACGTGACCTTACCTATCATTGGAGAAGACTCACATTCTTTACCCTGCCCTTTTTGCTTTGTATACAATAAATAACAGCCAAGCCAGACATTCGGGGCCACTACCGGTTTCCGCGCGTTGGTGGTAGTGGTCCCCCGGGCCCAGCTGCCTTTTCTTTTATCTCTTTGTCTTGTGTCTTTATTTCTACACTCTCTCGTCGCCGCACACGGGGAGAGACCCACCGACCCTGTGGGGCTGGTCCCTACAGATAGGGAGGATGAGGAGCGTCTGTAAATACAGATGAAGCTTTGTTCTCACTTGCCCGCTACTCATCTCCTGCTTTGCAGCCCAGTTCCTAACAGGCCATGGACCAGTACGGGTGTGTGGCCCAGGGGTGTGGGGACCCCTGTTTTATATTACATTTATGGCTCTGTTTCAGTCAAAGGTAGAAGAATGGAAGGCCGAAGGCATGCATCCCTGTGAAATCCTAGTGTTCACTGAACTTGATGATATCTAAAGTCTCTTATTGTTCTGACATTGTGTATTTTAAAAACCTGGCTAGGTGTGGTGGCTCACGCCTGTAATCCCAGCACTTTGGGAGGCTGAGGCAGGTGGATCACGAGGTCAGGAGATCGAGGCCATCCTGGCTAACAACGGTGAAGCCCCGTCTCTACTAAAAATACAAAAAATTAGCTGGGCGTGGTGGCAGGCACCTGTAGTCCCAGCTACTCGGGAGGCTGAGGCAGGAGAATGGCGTGAACCCGGGAGGCGGAGCTTGCGGTGAGCCAAGATTGCGCCACTGCACTCCAGCCTGGGCGACAGAGCAAGATTCCGTATCAAAAAAAAAAAAAAAAAAACCTGAAGTGTAAATTTCTCTTTTCTAGGTAGATTGTGTTTCTTTGTTTACCATTGTGTCTTGTCTTCTGTAGGCTCTTGATATAAATGTTGCCTCAATTATAACATAAATTCCCGAGAGCAAGGAGATTATCTTCTTTTCTATGATTGCTCTTAATACCTAATAGAATGTAAGGAAGGTTGGTAATCGGGAAACACAAGATTTTACTTATTTTTCAAAACCTGACTATACTCATTTGGTAATTGCCAATTATTTTTAGTTTGTACTGTATGATTCTTGTCCGATTATCTGATTCTTGTGGAACTTACGATATGGCAGGAGTACAAAACAAAAGGATCAAACAAAATCAAGCTTAAGTTATGGAACTTTAAGTATACTAGAGGCTGGGCGTGGTGGCTCACGCCTGTAATCCCAGCACTTTGGGAGGCCAAGTCGGGTGGATCACGAGGTCAGGAGATTGTGACCGTCCTGGCTAACACGGTGAAACCCTGTCTCTACTAAAAATACAGAAAAGTAGCCGGGCATTGTGGCGGGCGCTTGTGGTCCCAGCTGCTTGGGAGGCTGAGGCAGGAAAATGGCGTGAACGCGGGAGGCAGAGCTTGCTGTGAGCCGAGATCGCGCTACTGCACTCCAGCCTGGGCCACAGAGTGAGACTCCGTCTCAAAAAAAAAAAAAAAAAAGTACACTAGAAAGACAGTGGGGGCCGAGCACAGTGGCTCACGCCTGTACTCCTAGCACTTTGGGAGGCCAAGACAGGCGGATCATATGAGGCCAGGAGTTTCTGACCAGCCTGGCCAACATGGTGAAACCCCATCTCTACTAAAAATACAAAAGTTAGCTGGGCGTGGTGGCACATGCCTGTAATCCCAGCTACTTGGGAGGCTGAGACAGGAGAATCGCTTAGACCTGGAAGGCAGAGGTTGCAGTGAGCCGAGACGATGCCACTGCACTCCAGCCTGGGCAACAGAGCAAGACTCCATCTCAAAAAAAAGAAGAAAAGACAGTAGGGAGAAATGGATGTGAGTGATAGTAAATGAGAGAAGCTGCATGAAGGAGGTAAGACTTGTTGCTAATTTTTTTAAGGATAGAGAACATTTTATTTGAAAAGACTCACCGGTAGAAACATGTCCCCAGTGCGGATTTTGACTTTTTTTTTTACGTAACCATAAAAATATATCTCCTAGGAAGCTGGGGTCCTTTTTGGAAAAGATTAATACACTGATGCTTGTGTGTGAGATTTAGTATTCAAGTATAAAGAGATGTATAATTATCTCTAGGCCTTGCTTGAGAGAACTGGTTATACTCTGGATGTAACCACAGGACAGAGGAAGTATGGTGGTCCTCCACCAGACAGTGTGTACTCTGGCGTGCAACCTGGAATTGGAACGGAGGTAAGTGTTCTTTAGCAGTTTACCAAGATCTTTCCAGTTTGGAAAGTGTTTTATCTACTATGCAGATACTGTACAGACGGGGGAAAATTCTTGATCTGTTTCAAAGTGTAGCTGTTGTTAGTTTTTAGATATCTGTGTGTATTTTGCTGCCATCATGAGGATGGATAATCTTGTGACTGGTAGACTCCCAAACACTTTATATAGGAATATAATATAGAGTTCTTGGAACAGGTTGCTAAAACCATGCTATTAGCAACACACCATTTTAGATACTTGGAGTAAAGTTACTTGGAAGACGCATTGCTTTATTCTGTTTTTTTTCCTCTCCCCTGAGATGGAGTTTCGCTCTTGTTGTCCAGGCTGGAGTGCAGTGACGTGGTCTTGGCAGACTGCAACCTCGGCCTCCTGGGTTCAAGTGATTCTCCTGCCTCAGCCTCCTGAGTAGCTGGGATTACAGGTGCGTGCCACCACACCTGGCTAATTTTGTATTTTTAGTAGAGACGGGGTTTCACCATGTTGGTCAGGCTGGTCTCAAACTCCTGACCTCAAGTTATCCACCCACCTTGGCCTCCCAAAGTGCTGGGATTACAGGCGTTAGCCTCCACACCCGTCTGCTTTATTTTGGTTTTTGCTTTTTGGGGATTGTTTTTGTTTCTGTAGAGACCAGGTCTCACTGTGTTGCCCAGGCCGGTCTTGAACTGCTGGCCTTGGCTTCCCAAAGTGCTGGGATTACAGGCATGAGCTACAGTGCCCAACCAAGTTTTTTTGTTTTTGTTTTGTTTTGTTTTTTGTTTTTTTGAGATAGAATTTTTGCTCTTGTTGCCTAGGCTGGAGTGCAATGGTGCAATCTTGGCTCACTGCAACCTCCACCTCCCAGGTTCAAGCGATTCTCCTGCCTCAGCCTCCCAAGTAGGTGGGATTACTGGCATGCACCACCACACCTGGCTAATTTTTTGTATTTACTAAAGACAGGATTTCACCACGTTGGTCAGGCTGGTCTTGAACTCATGACCTCAGGTGATCTACCTGCCTTGACCTCTCAAAGTGCTGGGATTACAAGCATGAGCCACCGCGCCTGGCCAAGTTTTGTTTTTTTGTTTTGTTTTGTTTTGTTTTTTAATGTCAATAATTTAGAACTGTGCTTGTCCTCTCCCTTGCCTCACCTATCACTTAGAAGGGACTTAGTATTTACAGAGAGATATTATTGATGGGCGTGGATTGCACAAGGGAACGATGTGGAATCAGATAAAAGATTGAGTATGTTAGTCCATACTTGAACAAAGAAGCAGTTCTTTCCCCATCTGTCTTCATAAAGCTTTTTCGATTTGCCTTATTGCTAGCCTGTTCTATTCCTTCCTTCTCTTCTCCTCCCCTCTCCCCTCTCCCCTCTCTCCATTCAGAGTCTCGCTCTGTCACCCAGGCTGGAGTGCAGTGGTGCGATCTCAGCCCATTGCAACCTCCGCCTCCCAGGTTCAAGCGATTCTCCTGCCTTAACCTCCCGAGTAGCTGGGACTACAGACGCCTGCCACCACCCCTTGCTGATTTTTCTATTTTTAGTGGAGACGGGGTTGTGCCAAGTTGGCCAGGCGGGTCACGAACTCCTGCTAATCCTTCAAATGGAGAAAACTATGTGCTGAAAAGTAACCTGTTATACCAGGGCCTTTTTTTTTTTTTTTTTTTAATAAGAAACGGTCTCACTGTCACCCAGACTGGAGTGCAGTGGTGTGATCATAGCACACTGCAGCCTCAGACTCCTCCTGGCTCAAGCAGCCCTCCTGCCTCAGCCTCCCCAGTAGCTGGGACTGTGGACTCATGCCACCAAGCCCAGCTATTTTGTGTTTTGCTCTTGTTTCCCAGGCTGGAGTGTAATGGTGCAATTTCGTCTCACTGCAACCTCTGCCTCCCGGATTCAAGCGATTCTCTTACCTCAGCCTCAGTAGCTGGGATTACAGGCATCCGCCACCACACCTGACTAATTTTGTAGTTTTAGTATTTTTAGTAGAGGAGGGGTTTCTCCATGTTGGTCAGGCTGGTCTGGACCTCCTGACATCAGGTGATCCGCCTGCCTCGGCCTCCTAAAGTGAAGCCCAGCTTTTTTTTTTTTTTTTTTTTTTTTGAGAAGGAGTCTCGCTCTTTCACCCAGGCTGGAGTGCAGTGGCACGATCTCGGCTCACTGCAGGCTCCGCCCCCCGGGGTTCACGCCATTCTCCTGCCTCAGCCTCCCGCGTAGCTGGGACTACAGGCGCCCGCCACCTTGCCCGGCTAATTTTTTGTATTTTTAGTAGAGATGGGGTTCCACCGTGTTAGCCAGGATGGTCTCGATCTCCTGACCTCGT
This sequence comes from Symphalangus syndactylus, assembly GCF_028878055.3. Lineage (NCBI taxonomy): Eukaryota > Metazoa > Chordata > Mammalia > Primates > Hylobatidae > Symphalangus > Symphalangus syndactylus. Next base: position 14,224,384 of record NC_072444.2, read on the forward strand.
GATCCGCCTGCCTCGGCCTCCCAAAGTGCTGGGATTACAGGCATGAGCCACTGCCCGGCCTTGTTTTTTTTTTTTTTTTTTTTTTTTTAATTTTTTGTGGAGATGGAGTTTCCCTGTGTTGCCCAGCTGGTCTCCTAACTCATGGGCTGAAGTGATCTTCCCACCTTGGTCTCCCAAAGTGCTGGGATTATAGGCGTGAGTCACCATGTCTGGCCTAATAAACTCGGAGATAACCAATTTGAAACAAATAGTTGATATGTTAATTGTAAAACACATATACATTCTCTTAGATTGCATTGTTCCTTTAGGAGAAAGATGCATTCTTCTGTATGTTAAATGTTGTTATATACAGCAAATATGATTCCAGCAAAATCCCTATATGTGATCACTAGCCTAAAACCACTCCTGTCAAGCAATCACTTTCAGCAAAATCCTAATGTAAAGTTTCAGATTTCTCTCATAAAGTTAGATTTCATGAGATTGTGCAAGTATTTGTTGACAAAGTTTTAAAAACTCAGGAAAAATAGGTTTTTAATATGTTGCTAGTAGATATAATAAATTGGTTTTAATTGTGATTTTTGATGTTGTGAGGTTTGGATTTTGTTCTTTTATATTTTCTTTCAGTCGTCATTAAACATTTTTAGGTCTTGATTCAGGAGTTTGAAGTTTGAGTCAGTGCCTGAGACTGTGCAGTATTAAAATTATGAGAGGACTATGATATCTCATTTTTGGGTAAAATCTGTAAATTAACCCATTAGATGAGCACTCATTAACAGACATTGTTGCTAAGTATTGTTCTGAGATGACAAATATACAAGGATGATAGGTAGTAATTTTGAAATATATTTTTTAGTGTGTCTAAGCTCTCAGACCTACTCTAGTTGTAGTATTTTTGTATTCTTCAGCTAGTATTGTTAAGCTGCTTTGGGAAGCAAGTTCTGTTTTTGTTTTTGTTTTTTTGAGATGGAGTCTCACTCTGTCGCCCAGGCTGGAGTGTAATGGCACGATCTTGGCTCACTGCAACCACCACCTCCCAGGTTCAAGTGATCCTCCTGCCTGAGCCTCCCAAGTAGCTGGGACTACAAGCATGCACCACCAAGCGCAGCTAATTTTTGTATTTTTAGTAGAGACGGGGTTTCACCATGTTGGCCAGGCTGGTCTCAAACTCTTGACCTCATGATCCACCCGCCTCGGCCTCCCAAAGTGCTGGGATTACAGGCGTGAGCTACCTCGCCTGGCCAAGTTCTGTTTTTGTTTCCATTAATGTAAGCAGTATTCATGGAGGTCATGACTGTATATAATAAATTCTTACCTATTTGCAGAGCATACCACTGATGTTTTGCAGAGTAATGAAAAGAAATGGTAGATTGAGATCTCATTCTTTGGTTTATTCATGGTGGTGTCACAGAACCCCAGTGTATTTAACAGAGACCTAAAGTATATGACTTTGTGGCACCTGAATTGTATTATGTATGAGAAACTGATATATTTGCAAGATAGCAAATGTAAGTAGGAGCTAGATAATAAGAATCCTAATAGATACCCAAAATACTCTGTTGGCTGGGTATGGTGGCTCATGCTTGTAATCCTAGCATTCAGGAGGCTGAGGCAGGAGAATCATTTGAACCGAGGTGTTTGAGACCAACCTGGCTAACATAAGGAGACCCTGTCTCTATAAAAAATAAAAAATTAGCCGGGCATGGCAGCATGCGCACAGCTATGGCCCTGGCTACTTGGGAAGCTGAGGTGAGATCTAGACTCAAGATCAGTTGAGTCTGGAGGTCACTACGGTGAGCTCTTACTGTGCCACTGTATTCCAGCCTGGGTGATGGAGCAAGTACTTTGTCTCAAAAAAAGAAAAGACTGCTGAATGACTTGGTTACTTCCTTTATTACTGTTGAAGTACTTGATGGATAAATAGTAGACAGCTAAAACTTTTTCTGGGTCTTCATGGCCAGTGAGTGAAGAAAGAAGTGTCATTATGGTATTCACTAGATTCTGTTGGTTCTGAAAAGGGAGGAGGGTTACCTGAAGATGACCGAGTGCTTACTCTGAAAGGGCTCACATGGATCCAGAATGACTCAGAGACTAAAAAGTTAATAAAAGGAAAGTATTCCTATTTCATTTTCGTTAATTAAAAATTGAGCTTAAAAACTTTAAAAGGAACAGTACTGAATTAGTTTTTGAAAACTTTAGCCTTTTGAATTCTTTTTAGGTCCCAAGTTAAATTGCTCTTGAAATGAAGATATTTCCTGTTTCTTAGATAAACCAATGTTTTCAATTCGTGGTCTGTTTCTTCATGGACTCACGTGACTATAGTATTGGGGACTTTATTGGCCACAGATTTGTTGATGTTTCCTCTATATTTATTTATTTATAAAAACAAGGTCTCACTCTTGCCCAGGCTGGAGTACAGTGGCACAATCGTAGCTCACTGCAACCTCAAACTCCTGGGTTTAGGGGAACCTCCTGCCTTAGCTTCCCAAGTGACTGGGATTACAGGTACATGGCACCACACTGAGCCAATTCTTTAAATTTTTTATAGAGGCAGGGTCTCGCTTTGTTGCTCAGGCTGGTCTCAAACTCCTGGGCTCAAGCAATCCTCCTGCCTTGGCGTCCTCGAGCGTTGGGTTTACAAATGTGAGTCACCATGCCCAGCCCACACGAGGAAGTTGAGACTCATTGCTTAAGAAACTTGGCCGGGTGTGGTGGCTCACACCTATAATCCCAAAACTTTGGGAGGCTGAGGCTGGCAGATCACTTGAGGTCAGGAGTTTGAGACCAGCCTGGCCAACATGTTGAAACCCCATCTCTCCTAAAAATACAAAAATTAGCCAGGCGTGGTGGCACATGCCTGTAATCCCAGCTACTCAGGAAGCCAACACAGGAGAATTGCTTGAATCCGGGAGGCGGAGGTTGCAGCAAGCCGAGCTGGTGCCACTGCACTCCAGTCTGAGCGACAGAGCGAGACTCCATCTCGAAAACAACAACAACAACAACAAAACGAAACTTGCTCAAGGTAACTAAAATGTAGATTTGAATCCAGTATAACCAAAAACTCACTGTTGCTCACATTCTTACCACCGTCATAGCTATCACCCTACTATACCAAGCCACCTTCATCTCTTTCCCAGATTGCCCTGTTCACCTGACTAGTCGGCCTGTTTCTCCATCCAGTCCATTTTCTACCCAATCGCTGAAATGTACCTTTTAGAATGTAAGTCATACCCAGTCATTTTTCTGCTCTAAACTCTCTGATGGCTTCCCAACACATCTGGGAGCAGAAATGCCTAACCATGGTTTAACTTACTCTGGCCCCGTTCTCTGTTTTCCCACCACTGTCACTTTCATTCTAGCCATTGGCCTGTGTGCTGTTCTTCAGGTTTGTCGAGTGTACTCCCATCTCACATCTCACAGCCTTTTGTACTTGTTCCCTCAACTTAGAATGCTCTTTCTTCAGATTTCTTTTTTCTTTTCTTCTGTTTTTTTTTTTGAGACAGAGTCTTGCCGTGTTTCTCAGGCTGGTCTAGAACTCCTTGCCGGCCTCAAGTGATACTTCTGCCTTGGACTCCCAAAATGTTGGGATTATAGGCATGAGACACTGCCCCCTCACCTTCCTCAGATTTTTACTTAATTTTCTCTTAGATCTCTTAGATCTCAGCTCAAATTCACCCCTGTAGGGAAGCCATCCTAGTGAAAACTCAGCCCCATCATTTATCCCCTTTTTCTGTTTTTTCCTTCTTCTTAACATTTAATACCTCTTAAAATCATATAACCACTATTTATTTATTTATTTAAGACAGAGTCTCACTCTGTTGCCTAGGCTGGAGTGCAGTGGTGTGATCTCTGCTCACTGCAACCTCCACCTTCCTGGTTCAAGTGATTCTTCTGCCGGAGCCTCCAGAGTAGCTGGGATTACAGGCTTGTGCCACCATGCCTGACTAATTTTTTGTGTTTTTAGTTACAGACAGGGTTTCACCATATTGACCAGGCTGGTCTCAAACTCCTGACTTAAAGTGATCTGCCCACCTTGGCCTCCCAAAGTGCTGGGATTGCACACGTGAGCCACTGCGCGTGACCCATATTGTTTACTTTTTTTATTTTTGTCTGTCTCTCTCAGTAGAATATAAACTTCATGAATGCCTAGACCTTGTCTGTGGTAGTCACTATATTTCTAGAATCTAGAAAAATATATGGCACATGAGTCCAAGGTATATCTAATTACTTGTCTCATGAAAGATTTGTATTATACAAGTTCTGAGTAGGGTGGGAGCCATGTGTTTTTTTTTTTTTTTTTTTTTTGAGACGGAGTCTCGCTCTGTCACCCAGGCTGGAGTGCAGTGGCGTGATCTCGGCTCACTGCAAGCTCCGCCTCCCGGATTCAAGCCATTCTCCTGCCTCAGCCTCTCCGAGTAGCTGGGCCTACAGGCGCCCACCACCACGCCCGGCTAATTTTTTGTATTTTTAGTAGAGATGGGGTTTCACCGTGGTCTCGATCTCCTGACCTCGTGATCCGCCTGCCTCGGCCTCCCAAAGTGCTGGGATTACAAGCGTGAGCCACCGCGCCCGGCCTGGAGCCATGTGTTTGTATAGGCTAGGCATTTACGTGGAGCAACTTCAAGCAGATACTTTAAAGATTAATTGGATATGGGTGGTAATGGGAGGAATTGAAAACATCTGGGATGTCTGTTTATGGAAGTAGTTCCTCAGTCACCTGGAGTTGGGGGCTAGGAGGGGAGAGAAACAGAAATTATATTCTTCTAAAGGTAGATGGGGGCAGTCAGAGGAGCCAGTTGACAAGGCTGGGTTTTAATAATTTTGATTTTTAGAAAAAATCATTTGTTACAAACATGTCTTCATCATAGATTTCAAGGTACAAAGGTGATATTGGTATTCTGAATACTTAATGGAAGAAAAGTTTTTGACGGTAGTAGTTGCATCACCAGTGTTAATACTTGTAGAGAAGGCAAGGATGATGAGAACTGAGGGGGAAAAATACCTTTTTTTTTCTTTCTGAGACAGTTTCACTCTTGTCACCCAGGCTGGAGTGCAATGGCGTGATCTCAGCTCGCTGCAACCTCTGCCTCCCAGGTTCAAGCAATTATCCTGCCTCAGCCTCCCGAGTGGCTGGAATTACAGGCGCCTGCCACCATGCCTGGCCAATTTTTGTATTTTTAGTAGAGATGGGGTTTCACCATGTTGGCCAGGCTGGTCTTGAACTCCTGACCTCAGGTATTCCGCCCGTCTTGGCCTCCCAAAGTGCTGGGATTACAGGCATAAGTCACTGTGCCTGGCCTGGAAAAAGACTTTTGAATTTGGTTATTAGAAGTTTATTAGTGACATCTGGGTACACGGTTTGAGTTAGAGGAAGAAGCCAATTATAGAGGGTTAAAGAGAACATAGATGCTGTGTGCTTTTCCGAGTATGTTTTTGTTAGAAAGATTGTTCTGCAGGAACATCACTTAAATCACATATAACAGTATCTTGTATCCCTAATTGTGATGATGCCATAGATGTCTTATTTCTACTTCTCTTTGGCTTCACGGTATTAAGCATGTAGTAGATGTGTTGAAAATAATAACTGTGTGAGTGAAAAAAAAACCATACGGACGGTGTGTTCAAAACAGGCCGGGCGCAGTGGCTCACACCTGTAATCCCAGTACTTTGGAGGGCCAAGACAGGAACAGGAAGATCACTTGAGCCCAGGAGTTCGAGACCACCCTGGGTATCATAGCGAGAGCCTCTCTCTACCCCCAACCCCCACCCCCAGATATTAGCTGGGCATAGTGGCAAGAGCCTGTGGTCCCAGCTACTTGAGAGGCTGAGGTGGGAGGATTACTAGAGTCTGGGAGTGTGAGGATGTAGTGAGCCATGATCATGCCACTGCGCTGCAGCCTGGGCGACAGGGTGAGACCCTGTCTCAAAAACAAACCAAACATTTATCAGTGAAAGGAAATAAATACAATACAAGCTAAAGTAAGGGATGTTTTGTTGTATTTTGTTTTTGGATTGTTTGGAGACAGGAAGGAACCAGTGGGAAGGGAAGGATGGTACTGAGCAAAATATGAGAGTTGAAGGAATAACGGTTTGCAGTTATTTCCAGAAAGTGGTAAGAAGAAATGGGCTTATTTATTGTGGTTAAGGAGTTAACCTTAGAAAGGAGGTAGATCTCTTTCTCTGAGGTGCGATAGAAGTGAAAGTAGACATTGTGAGAGGTAAGCATATGAAGAAACCAATGACTTTCTCAGGTGATATCCTTAGAATGAGGTTTAGTGAATGAGGATTGGGGACCTTAAGGAGGTAGAAGAATTGCAGTAACTATTGTGTGAGAATCATGCTAAGGAGTCAAAAGAATACCTCAAGTTTTACCAGATAGCAGTGAAAGTGAGTCTTGATTATTTTGGAAAGGATTATCTCTAGATAGTACATCTGTTGTAGAGCTTAACTTCAGAAACTTAATGTCCATAATAATGTCAGCATATTTTGGATTGGATTGCTATTATTACTTCATTATTTACCTATTATTCCAGCTATTTTTCAGACTGTGAAATGGTGATGTAGATGAGTTTCACTAGAAAATTTGTCATGCAAATACTAATTTTACTCATTCAGACTTTGTGGATTACAAATGTTTTAACATAAAATTTTTTTTTTTTTTTTTTTGAGATAGTGTCTCGCTCTGTCTCCCGGGCTGGAGTGTAGTGGTGCGATCTCGGTTCCCTGCAAGCTCCGCCTCCCGGGTTCACGCCATTCTCCTGCCTCAGCCTCCTGAGTAGCTGGGACTACAGGCGCCAGCCACCACTCCCAGCTAATTTTTTGTATTTTTGGTGGAGACAGGGTTTCACCGTGTTAGCCAGGATGGTCTCGATCTCCTGACCTCGTGATCCACCCGCCTCGGCCTCCCAAAGTGCTGGGATTACAGGCGTGGGCCACTGCCACCGGCCAACGTAAAACATTTTTAATGTTGCTTACATTGGGAAAAGCTTGAAGAAAATTGTAATTTGGTATCAAATGAGGGTTTTTGACTGCATAATTTTTAATTTATCATTGTATATTATAATCGTATATAATTTTGTAACTAAAGATAGATCACAAATTCTTCAAATGGTGAAGAGGTTTTTCTTCATACCTTAAAATTTAATATTTAATATCTGGATAGAGAAGGGAATAGATTGAAGCACTGGAGTTTCTGAAAAATATTGAGATTGCTTTTTATTTATTTATTTATTTATTTATTTTGAGACGGAGTCTTATTCTGTCGCCCAGGCTGGAGTGCAGTGGTGCAATCTCGGCTTGCTGCAAGCTCCACCTCCTGGGTTCATGCCATTCTCCTGCCTCAGCCTCCCTAGTAGCTGGGAGTACAGGCGCCCGCCACCATGCCCGGAGAATTTTTTGTATTTTTAGTGGAGACTGGGTTTCACTGTGTTAGCCAGGATGGTCTCGATCTCCTGACCTCGTGATCCACCCGCCTCGGCCTCCCAGAGTGCTAGGATTACAGGCGTGAGCCACTGTGCCCGGCCGAGGTTGCTTTTTAAGAAGTAAAGATTTTAGAGTTGAGGAGATAACTTGCGGAGGGCTATGACAATCTTTTATTCAATTATTTTATTTTTACTCATTTTTATTTATTTTTAATTTATAAATTAATTTTTTTATTTTAAATAGTAGAAATGGGGTTTCACCATGTTGCCTAGGCTAGTTTTGAACTCCTGGACTCAAGTGATCCACCATCCTTGGCCTCTCAAAGTGCTAGGATTACAGGCATGAACCGCTGTGTCCAGCCTCCTTTATTCTGTTTTTATGAGAAAAAGGCAAGTTATAAAAATTTAAAATTTAGAGTAAATACAAATTTCACACTCTTATTAGTCAGTTTCCATTTTTCAAGAGACTGTTGTGCTTTGATAACCCTAAGGTCATTATAATAAAAATCAGGATTAGCTCTGCAAGTCAACTGTAAGTTTCAGATTGTTTCCATTCTTACTTAACCATCTTCTTCTGCCCCCATCTTTAAAAACAAAAAGCAGTAGGCTTTATGGCTCTAAAATCAAATGCTTATGTTGGATTCTAATAAGGGGGTTTTATTTCAGGTATTTGTAGGCAAAATACCAAGAGATTTATATGAGGATGAGTTGGTGCCCCTTTTTGAGAAGGCCGGACCCATTTGGGATCTACGTCTTATGATGGATCCACTGTCCGGTCAGAATAGAGGGTATGCATTTATCACCTTCTGTGGAAAGGAAGCTGCACAGGAAGCCGTGAAACTGGTATGTGATAATTATCCACTGTCTAGCAAGTCACTATTTGAGGAAATAAACTTTAATTCAAAAATGTTTGTAGTTAACATTATTTTGATTTCTTCAGTTGTTGCTTGGAATGTTTTTATACTGACCAAGTTGGTATGTGACGTTTATTTTCTTCTGACTATAAAAGTAAAAAAGAACTGAAAATACCCAAGAAGTAATGTTTTATAGAAAGTCTCCCATTGATTTAAGAAGTTATCTATTAAATTGATTAATATCAGAAGTTTCATAAGAGTATTTGGCTTATGCATTTCTGTCTTTTGGTTTTAGGCAAAAGGATGTCAATTCTTGATGTTAAACTTTAGGATTCTTAAAGTATAATGAAGACTGGAATGGGCTGTGGGGAACATAATAGTGAATGACAGTGACTTTTAGGATTCAATTCAGAAAATAGTTGTGAATCTGTTTTATTTTTGTTACAGCCTACTCATTACGATTTATTTCATATTTTCTAAGTGTATTTTTGTTCTTTATGTTTCTTGGCCCTTGAGTCTTCTCTGTCTTTAATCTTTCTCTCCTCTCCTGCTATTCATAGCCAGTCTCATATTAATTTCCTTTCTCTAGGGCCTTTAACCACTTGGTGCTCATTTCAGACCAGTAGTAGTAGTAACAAAGTTCTGCACATCAAATGTATCTTCACTCCTGCTGTATTTAAGACACAGCTATCTCAGTATCTTAAAATAACAATGTCATTATTTTTTGGCATACTCTTGCCTGACTTCTGAGGGCCTCACTAAGTCTAGTTCTAGCCTTTCTAGAATGGTCAACCTCTTTCATCAAGGCTTTGGTTTCATTACTGGTGTGTGAATCAGTTCCACTACTAGCTTGACCCAGATTTTAGTTTTTATTTTGGATTTTTCCTTCAAACTTGTTTATTTAATATTAAGTTTTCATTTTTGGCAGCATATGGATGATTTTATTTTTAATAATCATATCTCTTAGTAAACTAATAGTTACATATTATTAAAGTGTAAGAAGCTAAAATTGGCCAGGTGTAGTGGCTCATGCCTGTAATCCCAGCACTTTGGGAGGCTGAGGCAGGCGGATCACCTGAGGTCAGGAGTTCAAGATCAGCCTGGCCAACATGGTGAAACCCTGTCTCTACTAAAAATACCAAAATTAGCTGGGTGTGGTGGCGCACACCTGTAGTCCCAGCTACTTGGGAGGCTGAGGCAGGAGAATCACTTCAACCCAGGAGGTGGAGGTTGCAGTGAGCAAAGATCGTGCTACTGCCCTCCAGCCTGGATGACAGGGTGAGACTCCGTCTTAAGAAAAAAAAAAAAGGGCTAAAATTTATCAAGAAAATCCACTATAGTGATTTAAATAAAACATTTTTAAAAATTTTATAAAACTTTGAAAGTATTGTGTTTGGTAGACAATTTAAAACTATATATTTAGAATTCTGTGACTTCTGTAGAATTTGAAATTTTTCTAATATCTTTGCATTGATTAAACATAGTTGTTACCCTTTACATATTGTTATTTTGACTATGGCTTACCTATATGCAATTACATTTCCAAGGACCCTGAATGATCAGTCTCAGGTATTTTTTTCTGAAAAATCTGTGGAAAAACATTTTCAGATAGATAAAATATGAAATAAGATATTTTAAACAATAGAGTGAGTCCTTTTTATATGGAAGAGTAGTGAAGGTTAACAAAACCAAACTAAAACAAGAGACTGTAACAATGAAGTTTAAAATATACATTCATATTATGGAAAGCATGAGGGAACTTGAGTTGATGAAGCAGGGAGCGTTTGGCCTTAAATTGTTGAATTTTTTAGATTAGGATCAATTGTCCTGAGTTTGGGGTGGTTTTGGGGTCTCTGGTTCTTTTCTTATTGCAGTGTGACAGCTATGAAATTCGCCCTGGTAAACACCTTGGAGTGTGCATTTCTGTGGCAAACAACAGACTTTTTGTTGGATCCATTCCGAAGAATAAGACTAAAGAAAACATTTTGGAAGAGTTCAGTAAAGTCACAGGTAAAACAAAAATGTATTTAGAAATTCCTTTTGCGAAATATGTTGTACTACTTACAAGTGCTCAAAAAAACTGAGGGGTTGTATGTATTAAATTAAGAATTGAGGTCTGAAGTATCTAAATTGCTTCCTTTCTGCTTTATAGTGGTTTGGGTTTAAGCAAGTTCCCTTATATCCTGCATTTCTTGGAATGTCCCCTTCACTTCTTTGTCTTAATTGAACCTTGGCTTTTGCTGGAGCTTTTGCTCTATAGCCCTCAAGTGAATGCTTTTTTCCCCTTGACAATTAGTGTATTTTAGGACCAAGAGGATGAAAGTTTTTACTCTCTCCCTGTTGCCTTGTCTAGATCACATTTTTTTTTTTTTTTTTTTTTTTTTTGAGATGGAGTATCGCTCTTGTTGCCTAGGCTGGAGTGCAGTGGTGCGATGTTGGCTCACTGCAACCTCCGCCTCCTTGGTTCAAGCAATTCTCCTGCCTCAGCCTCCCGAGTAGCTGGGACTAGCATGCGCCACCACGCCTGGCTAATTTTGTATTTTTAGTAGAGACGGGGTTTCTCCATGTTGGTCAGGCTGGTCTCGAACTCCCAACCTCTGGTGATCCTCCTGCCTCGGCCTCCCAAAGTGCTGGGATTACAGGCGTGAGCCACCGTGCCTGGCTGATCAGATTTTTTTTAAATACCCAATTCTAAATCCATGGAATTGATTGAGAAGTAGATTTATATCACAGTTCTATACACATTTATATATAACTGAAACAATTTAACAAAACTGTACTTTTATTTATTATATATGATCTATTTTGATATTTCTTACTGTATTTCATGTTTTAAAATGCCAGTTGTGATCTAATACTACCTATGATTTAAAAACACTGCGTTAGACCACTGCCTCCCCTTGTAAAAACCACTATTCTTTTACATTTTTATCATCCAGACATATCCTTTCCCTTTTGTCGAAGCTGTCATTCATTGCTCTTGTGGTTTCAGCCTTTCATTAATCTAAAGATTGCTTCTGGCTCACTGTCTTCCTCTTGTGCCCTAAATTGACTTCTTTCTAATACCTTTAACATCTACATTGGTGAACCATCCAGGGCTTTAGACTCCTACCTACTTCTATAACTACCTTATTTTTAGTCCTTTACTTCAGCTCCACCATATCCAGATTACATTCTAGATCTAGTCACCAGAAATTCTATGCACTTTGAACTCTTGATTTCTAGCGTCCCACTTTGTAACCACTGCTGCCACCCGCTGTATTGTGTTGTCAAGTACCCCTGCTGGCACAGTTCTTTGACCTCATCACTTTATTATCTATAGCTCCTCTTGGCTTCATGATCATTTATTCATTCTTTCAGCAGGTGTTCATTAAAGTTCCTGTTAAGTGCTGGCATTGTGCTATGTGCCTGGGGATACACTGGTGGCTAAGAGACATATTCTCTGCTTTCATAGATCCTATATCCTGAGAAAGGAGATAAGACCAAGAATATAAAAAATAAAAATTAAAGGAATATTTAGACATTGTGATAAGACACTGAAGTAGGAAATACAGGATATTTAGCTAGAGAATAGCTACTATCCCTGTTTCGATGGTTCTGGAAGACTTTTCTGATAAGATGACATGTCAGCCAGCACCTGAAGGATGTAGAGGATGTAGCACACAAAGAGGAAAAGGAAGTGCATTCCAAGACAGCAGCACATGCCAAGATTCCACGGCAAGAAAGAAGTCAGTAAATTACAGTAACTGAGGAGGCCAGTATTATTAAAAGGTAGAATTAGGAGTAGAATTGTATGAAATGAAGTAGGCAGGGCTTCTGTAGGCCATGTAAGGAGTTGGGTTTTTACTGTATATATAATGAGAAGGTATTTAAAGGTTTTAAGCAGGAAATAACACCTATTTCATGTTTATGGGATATTATTCCTACCGCTCTGTGGATAGGGGCTTGGAGAGAAGGGGCATGAGTGGAAGCTGATAAATTAGTTGAAGCTGTCCTACTAGTACAGATACAGGATTAGACTAGGGTAATAGCAGTGGAGATAGAAAGAAGTAAATGAGTTTGGAATTGGATAGGAGAGTTGAAGTAAAGGAAGAAATCAAGAATGTCTAACCAATTTCTGGCTTCAGAACCAGATGGATGGCACTGTTTATTAGATAGGAAGTCTAGGGAAGGCAGATTTTGGCCATGGTGGTTCAGTTTTGGACATGTTAAATTTGCAATGTCTAAGACATCAAAGAGGATACATCAGGTAAGAACGTAGGCACATCTAGAGCTAGAGAAGTCTGGGGTAGGAAAAAAATCTAAGTATTTATAAGCGTATAGGTAACATTTAAAAGTAGGGCTAGCTGACATTATTTAGAAAGAACACATACGGAGAGATAAGGGCAAAGGACTAAGACTAGAGGAACACTAATATTCCATTCTTGGTAAAAATAGTAACTTTTAAGTTAGCTTCAAGGAAGATTTTTGGCCATGATTAGTTGTCAAAAGTTAGTTCTCTTGGGTTTATATTACTAATTTTGTTTTTAAGATCCTTGTTAGTGCTTTTATAAAGTCATGTTATATCAAACGCTCTAAAACATTGTAGCATGTTAAATGTCAGAATATGGTAGATTTGTTGTATATGGCTGTACCTTCAGAACGCCTAAAATTAAAAAGGAACATCAAATACTGTCCCAAACCCCATATCTAATTATGTTGATCTAATTGTCTACAAAATTAGTGACTCATTTTGAGGCTGCTTCACTTATATTTTGCTCATCGTCAAGCGGATTTAGGTCTGCCTAATCGCTAGATGTGTGGTGGATGCTTTTGGCTTATATATCTGGCTGTTGGTTTAACAGAGGGTTTGGTGGACGTTATTCTCTATCATCAACCCGATGACAAAAAGAAGAATCGGGGGTTCTGCTTCCTTGAATATGAGGATCACAAGTCAGCAGCACAAGCCAGACGCCGGCTGATGAGTGGAAAAGTAAAAGTGTGGGGAAATGTAGTTACAGTTGAATGGGCTGACCCTGTGGAAGAACCAGATCCAGAAGTCATGGCTAAGGTAAATACAGTTGCTTGGAATGGGCATGGGGTCATCATTTAAATTTTGTACTCAGAGTAAAGTTCAAATATTTTGAGTTTTATGGTAAATAGAAATTGTAGCTTTAGACTTCAACTGTTTGGCAAGGAGTGGCTTTAACACTAAAGTTAACAGCCTGTCTTGGTATCCAGGAATTTCCATTAACCATCCCTTTTCCTGCAGATTAAATGTGCAAAAGGAACTGAAATGAAATTCCTTCAATTAAGTATTTTCATACACACTGGGTGTTTGTTTAGTGCTAGGTACTGTGAGGGATAGAGGGTTTTTTTTTTTTTTTTTTTTTTTTTTTTTTTTTTTTTAAAAAAGGTCCTGAGTAAAGAGAGAAGTAATGTTTTGGAGATTATAAATTATAATCTTCATTGACTATATTATGACTTTTATTACTTGGCCATGAATTATGTTTTATTTAGATTTATAGCTAATTTTTCTTTTTTTAAGCTTTTTTTGTAGTTTTTATTTTTTAAAATATTTTATTTATTATTATTATTTTTTGAGACGGAGTCTTGCTGTGTCGCCCAGGCCAGAGTGCAGTGGTACAATCTCAGCTCACTGCAACCTCCGCCTCCCGGGTTCAAGCGATTCTCCTTCCTCAGCCTCCCAAGTAGCTGGGACTACAGGCACCTGCCACCACACCCGGCTAAATTTTGTATTTTTAGTAGAGACAGCATTTCACCATGTTGGCCAGGCTGGTCTCGAACTCCGAACCTCGTGATCTGCCCGCTTTGGCCTCCCAAAGTGCTGGGATTAAGGCATAAGCCACCGCGCCCTGCCTGTTGTTTTTAAATTATCAAATTCCATAGTGTATTGTCCCCATGAAGAAAGGCAAAAGATTGTCGTGTTTGCTCTTATTTGTTAGTGGCAAAATATGCATGGCAAGTCCTGTAAAGGGCCCTCAATTCCCTCCTAATTCCTGTACTTGCGTTGTCAGGATCCTAATAGTGGTGCCTTGAGTACTGGTTCTTAAGCTTTCCTTTGGGCGACTCCTAGGACACATCAGAGTTGCATTTCTTTTTTTTTGAGACGGAGTCTTGCTCTGTCGCCCAGGCTGGAGTGCAGTGGCGCGATCTCCGCTCACGGCAAACTCTGCCTCCCGGGTTCACGCCATTCTCCTGCCTCAGCCTCCCAAGTAGCTGGGACTACAGGTGCCTGCCAGCACGCCTGGCTAATTTTTTGTATTTTTAGTAGAGACGGGGTTTCACCATGTTAGCCAGGGTGGTCTCAATCTCCTGACCTCGTGAGCCACCCACCTCAGCCTCCCAAAGTGCTGGGATTACAGGTGTGAGCCACCGCGCCCGGCCTCGGAGTTGCATTTCTGCTGCTTGCAATGAGCTCTTGAGCATTTTAATTGTCTCTTCCCTTCACAGGGAGGCAGCAACTCTGAATGCCCATGAGTTAATGGTTGGATTCTTATTGATAAGTCAGAAGTCAAGGTTTTTATTCCAGAATTTGAGGAGGCAAACCCTCGTTCTGAGTAGTTTGGAGGAGAACCCTGGTTTATACTTGTATAAAGTCTGGGTAGGCAATGACATCTTTGGGTTAAGTGGATAAGTTCTATTGAGAATGAACCAGAGAGACTCTCAGAAGTGCTACTCAGTATCTTTTATCTCATATTCCTTGAGTAGATGAGTGTCTAGGAAAGGGATAGAGAATTTAAATAGCTGTGAGTTTTTATTTTGATTTTTTACTAGCTTGATTTTAATTCCTATTGTTTCTTCTCCTAATACAACTATGACTTTGGGTAAACTACTGAACATGGATGTCATCTATTTTATTGAGCCTGGATCAATCTCTAAGATTCATCACAACTTTGAATCTACCTGTAGTAACTAAGTATAGCCTGTATTGCTTTTTCTGTAAAAATATTTTAAAATAGTATTATAGATGTATTACATATTATAAAAGAGGAATAAAATCCCATGAAAACCAAAAGTATAGCTTGTAATTTGCTTACCAGCCACTTCTCACATAACCTTTGGTAACTGCTCAGATGGAAGTTCATCCTAATCTTTTTTTAGGGTTAGAAAACTTCAAGATTTCATTCTGGTAACTCCTTTTTCCTAGATCTAAAACAGGTTTCAGAATGAAAAGGAGGTCTCTATAAACTTAGGATTAAATATTATAGAGCCCTTTATTGTTTTCTTTTTTTTAAGAGATGGGGTCTCATTATGTTGCCCAGGCTGGAGTGCAGTAGCTGCTCACATGTGCAATCATAGCACACTGCAGCCTTGAACTCCTGGGCCTAAGCGTCCCTCCCGCTTCAGCCTCCCAGGTAGCTTGGGACTACTGGTGCTTTGCAACCGCACCCAGCTCCTTTATTGTTTCCTAATTGAAAAGGAAAGTTTATCCATTTGAGTAAAGCTTCTGTTCTTCACATCAATTTACAATTCACTGAAGATTTTTTTGCCAAGTTGGGTCAGTTTTACAATGTACCAAAACCTAAAAGCCTAATATATGTCTCTTAAAGGGACCCTTTTTCCTGTTGAACATTTTAAACACCATTTTAGTAAGTGATTTTCATATAGTATGTTATCGTTTCATCATAAAAAAGTACATGTTGAATTTTTTTTAAAAAGCAACTAAACCAGTAGGAGTCTGTGTAACATAGAGGCTGGACCTTAGTATGACAAATTGAGAATAATAAAGGGGATGGAGCATTTGTGGAAAATGTTAGTTTTTTTCCTCCTTAAATTAGTATCTTCGTATTAGATAGCCCTTTATCTGAAGCAACAATTTGTTCAATATGTTAGTTTTTTATTTGGATAGGTACTATATTTTCTTAGTTCCCAAGTTATACAGAAAAGTATAGACAAAGAAATTGCCTTTCTACCCCTATGCCTGTGTCTACCAAATCCCCTTTTGTTTCCTATAAGGCATCCAGTTTTAATAGTTTCTGGTTTCTTTTTAGTATTTCCTCCGGCAAATATGAATATACTTCCTTAATTCTTACATGAGTGGTAGTAGTGTTGGTAGCCTACCATATCCACTGATCTCCCTTTTGTTTATTCACCATCTTGTTTCATCAGCTCTGAGGAAATACACCATTATTATATGTACTACTAAATAGTTATAAAACACTGCCAACTAAACTATGGCACAGTACTTGCTTATCACATTGACTGTAAGTTGTTTCTTTATTTCAGAGATGTAAAAACAGGAAAAACAGTGTATCCTATCATTCTCTATCAGCTCATAGAGCTCCTCTTCATTTTTTGGGTTTTTTGTTTTTGTTTTTTTTTTTTTGAGACGGAGCCTTGCTCTGTCACCCAGGCTGGAGTGCAGTGGTGCAATCTTGGCTCACTGCAGCCTCCGCCTCCCGGGTTCAAGCGATTCTCCTGCCTCAGCTTCCCGAGTAGCTGGGGTTATAGGTGCCTGCTACCACGCCTGGCTAATTTTTGTATTTTTAGTAGAGACGGGGTTTCACCGTGCTGGCCAGGTCAGTCTCGAACTCCCAACGTCAGGCGATCTGCCCACCTCGGCCTCCCAAAGTGCTGGGATTACAAGCGTGAGCCACCGCACCCAGCCCTCTTCTTCATTTTTTATGACTACGCAGCAGTCTATCCTGTGAGGTACTATAGTGTATTTAACCAGCTAGATATTGTTTCTAATCTTTAGCTCTTACAGTGCTGGAATGAATAAGCTTATGTCAGTTGATACAAGTGGAGATATATCTTTAGGATAGATTCTTAGGGGTAGAATTGTGGGCCAAAGGGTAGATACATCTGTAATTGTTAAGATACTGCCATATTCCTGTCTGTAGGAGGTACACTATTTTACATTCCTACCAGCAAAATACAAGAGAATTATTTTCATCATTCTTGACAAAATAGTGTATGATCAGACTTTTGTATTTTGCCAGCTTGATAACAAATGATGTCTCAGTGCCATTAATGATTAATGATTTGCTTCTTTTACTATGAATGGTTTGAACTTTAAATATATTTTAAGAGCCATATGTGTTTCTTTGTATGAACCATGTATTCAGGAATTTTGCCTATTTTTCTATTCAGTTGTTGAGCTTTTTCTTATTTTCTGGTGCTCTGATATAAAAGAGAGATTAGCTGTTTGTGATACATGTTGCAAATTTTTCATCCATATTTATTGTCTTTGCTTATAGTATTTTTTGCCATGTAGAAGTCATTTCTTTTTAGTAGTTGAATATATCATTCTTATGGCTCCTAGATATAAGTCATAAGGTCATCCTCACTCCAGTGTTATATAAAGGAATCATCCTTGTTCTAATACTTTCACAGTCCTCCCTCCACCCTTTTATTATTTAAATTTTCAATCTATTTGGAGTTTATCCTGGTGTATAGTGTGAGGCATGGACCAGCTTTTCTCCTTTTTTTCTAATTGACGCTACCTGATTTAATGATTTAAGCATTATAGTTTGTTTATATTTGGTAGGGCCAGCCTCTAAATTTCACTCTTTTTTTTCCTGGTTATTCTTGCGTATTTATTTTTTCATATGAACTTTTGAAAGTTATTCAGTTTTAGAGGAAAGAAACAGAAAAACTTGTTTTGAAAGGAACTTGGAAACCATGTTAAATTTGTTGATTAACTTGGTAATAATAATTATGTGTTGGTTCCTTGAAGGTTCTACTCAGTGTTAGGTGCTTTAATGACAACAAAGAGAAGGGAGGAACCAATAATTTTTATAAATTGGCGACTGATATCAGTGTCATTTTCCTAGCAATTTCTCTTACTACCTGTAACAATGCTTTTAGCACTTAATGTTTTAGAGGAGAAAAGCTATGCTATGAAGACAGGAAGAAACACTTTTCAGGTAAAATTAAGTGGCCAATGACAGTTTTGTTTATTTGTTGCTTACTAGGTAAAAGTTTTGTTTGTGAGAAACTTGGCTACTACAGTGACAGAAGAAATATTGGAAAAGTCATTTTCTGAATTTGGAAAACTCGAAAGAGTAAAGAAGTTGAAAGATTATGCATTTGTTCATTTTGAAGACAGAGGAGCAGCTGTTAAGGTAGAAATTTTGAAATTTTCGTTCTTGATATTTGAATTTTGTTTCTGAAACTTGCCAAACACAAAGTAACTTTAAAAACTGAAATAAAATTGGTTGTTAGCTTTTGCTGAACTCTTTAAAGTAACTTTAAAAACTGAAATAAAATTGGTTGTTAGCTTTTGCTGAACTCTTTCTATTTAATCTCTGTAAAGTGGTAATAGTATATAACAGATAAGACTCCATATTTCAAAGCCAGATTATTACTGGGTTTGTGATCTTAGGCAAGTTATTTTTAATCTCCGTATTTGTAAGATTCGATAGCATGATGCCTTGGAAGTATTACAAGGTATAAAAATTAGCTGCTGTAAACACTAAATAGGTAATGAATGCATTATAACTACTTAGTTTACCTCAGTTTGTGTACCTATGAAGGAAACTGAGTGGTGTACATGACTCATACAGTATACCATGTTTAATCGAGTAGATACATTTTGAGGGTATGATTAGTTTTACCTTTATTTAATCATTTTATTTTATCTTATTTTTTTTTTTTTTGAGACGGAGTCTTGCTCTGTCGCCCAGGCTGGAGTGCAGTGGCGCAGTCTCGGCTCACTGCAAGCTCCGCCTCCCAGGTTCACGCCATTCTCCTGCCTCAGCCTTTCCGAGTAGCTGGGACTACAGGCGCCCACCACCACGCCTGGCTAATTTTTTGTATTTTTAGTAGAGACGGGGTTTCACTGTGGTCTCGATCTCCTGACCTCGTGATCCGCCCGCCTCGGCCTCCCAAAGTGCTGGGATAACAAGCGTGAGCCACCGCGCCCGGCCTATTTAATCATTTTAGAGTTAAAATAGCATTCACTATGTTTTACTGATTTTGGTAATTGTTAGAGATATCACTTGTGTGTAATAGTTGATTTAGTCTTTGATGATAATGAAAAGTGTGAAGAAAGTATTTTCATATGGTATCTGGAACACAAAACCTGCTTTCTATTGACAATGGTTTAGGACTATCTTTAATGGGTGAAATTTTCAGTTTCTTTTTCTTATTCATCTCTCCTTCCTTGGGGAGATGGGAGCAAGGCAAAACACTACAAAAATCTTGTTTATGTTATTAGGAAGATAGATCCAGAATGCTTAGTGACACAGGCATGGTTCTTTTTCTGCATGTTTGGTCGGTGGGATACTGCCACCTCTAATTTGAGCATTTTTTGGTTTTGTTTTTTGCCCAGGCTACTGCTTTTAAAACAGGCTTTATAGAATCTCTGACTGGTTTATAATTAATCGGCTTGCTCATTGATGGTAGCTAATTAATGAGGCAGTATTGTTCATAAAATTCATAACTTGTCCAAGATCACAAACTCAGTAATAATCTGGCTTTGAAGTATGGAGTCTTATCTGTTATGCTGTTATACTCTTATCTGTTAATGTGTGGCTTCTGAAATTTCACTGGTATAGAATGCAGATAACTAATAATTTTATGCTTTCCAAATATTCCTCTTGATTTGACTGGTTTTAAATAACTGGTTGTCCTGATTGAAAATATTTATAGGATGGTTTGCCAAAGAAGCCTATGAAATTGTAAAATATCTAGTCCGGGAACTGGGAGTCACCAGGATGGTCAGGGCAGAGGGTGGATGTTTCATTTTTTAATTTATGCCAGGAAGCTTTTGTAAACTTGTTTAGTTGCTTTAACTGAAGCAATGCAAAGCTGAGGTGGTAAAAGGGAAAATTGCAGTCTTGAGGACTAGTTTTGTTTTTGTCTAGATACTTACAAATCACTGATAGCTCTAATAGAACATTTTTTTATGTGTGCCCAGAGTGGGGAAAGGTATAGGGAAACAAAAAATGAAATATCATGAAGAGGTGACATTTTGTTACTGAGTACGTGAACCTGTTGATGTACAGCAGAGGTTGTTAGGTGGAACAACATGAACAAAGGGCTAGAACATGGAATGTTTTATTACTGCTTTCTACATAATTGCTTGAGTCTTCATTAGTCCAGGCCTTTTCTGGCTCTATACTTTTAACTGTTCAAGCAAAGTACATTTTGGGTTAAGCATTGTGAGGGAAACCTAGGCTTTTTTGTGTTAATATCTTCTTGAATTTTACAGATAATCTCACTCAGTAACCTCATTTGTGCTTCAGATCCATGAAATTGTTGTATAAGAACAGTGTAAGACCTGTATGTTGTATGCTACATGTTTATTTTAAAATTCTAATCCCGAGAAGTTAATCTTTGTCTGGCTCGTATTAATACTGGCATTTTTCCCTGGTATGGATTTGCTTCTTTGGTATGGCTTATCTTTTAAGGAGTTATTTGGAATTAAGGAGCAGCAATAGGTGGCAGCCCTTTTATCTTTTAAATTATAATATCAGGAGGTCGGTTTTGTTCTAAATGTAATTTACGTATAAAAAGATAAGGTCAAGGGAAACATTTTCTTTGTGTGTTTGTGTTTAACTTTCTGGCTAGATTCACCTTTTGCCATTTAAAATAATTGTGAAGTAAATTGTTAAGTATATTAAATTACACAAGTATAATAGCTTACATACTATATAAAACATAATATAGTTTTATATTGTTGTAAAATAACTTTTCTAATTTTTTATAGGCTATGGATGAAATGAATGGCAAAGAAATAGAAGGGGAAGAGATTGAAATAGTCTTAGCCAAGCCACCAGACAAGAAAAGGAAAGAGCGCCAAGCTGCTAGACAGGCCTCCAGAAGCACTGCGTGAGTCTACATTTTAGTAGATATATCTTTGGACGAGGAATAACTTGATAATGGAGATCAGATTAATAAAACAAAATCAGAGTCTTGAAGCAAACTGATTTGTTTTTTCTTTTCTCCCTTCTCTCCTTTGCTAGGTATGAAGATTATTACTACCACCCTCCTCCTCGCATGCCACCTCCAATTAGAGGTCGGGGTCGTGGTGGGGGGAGAGGTGGATATGGCTACCCTCCAGATTACTATGGCTATGAAGATTACTATGATGATTACTATGGTTATGATTATCACGACTATCGTGGAGGCTATGAAGATCCCTACTACGGCTATGATGATGGCTATGCAGTAAGAGGAAGAGGAGGAGGAAGGGGAGGGCGAGGTGCTCCACCACCACCAAGGGGGAGGGGAGCACCACCTCCAAGAGGTAGAGCTGGCTATTCACAGAGGGGGGCACCTTTGGGACCACCAAGAGGCTCTAGGGGTGGCAGAGGGGGTCCTGCTCAACAGCAGAGAGGCCGTGGTTCCCGTGGATCTCGGGGCAATCGTGGGGGCAATGTAGGAGGCAAGAGAAAGGCAGATGGGTACAACCAGCCTGATTCCAAGCGTCGTCAGACCAACAACCAACAGAACTGGGGTTCCCAACCCATCGCTCAGCAGCCGCTTCAGCAAGGTGGTGACTATTCTGGTAACTATGGTTACAATAATGACAACCAGGAATTTTATCAGGATACTTATGGGCAACAGTGGAAGTAGACAAGTAAGGGCTTGAAAATGATACTGGCAAGATATGATTGGCTCTAGATCTACATTCTTCAAAAAAAAAAAAAAAATTGGCTTAACTGTTTCATCTTTAAGTAGCATTTTGCTGCCATTTGTATTGGGCTGAAGAAATCACTATTGTATATATACTCAAGTCTTTTTATTTTTCCTCTTTTCATAAATGCTCTTGGACATTATTGGGCTTGCAGAGTTCCCTTATTCTGGGGATTACAATGCTTTTATTGTTTCAGGCTTCATTTTAGCTTCAAAACAAGCTGGGCACACTGTTAAATCATGATTTTGCAGAACCTTTGGTTTTGGACAGTTTCATTTTTTTGGATTTGGGATAGATTACATAGGAGTATGGAGTATGCTGTAAATAAAAATACAAGCTAGTGCTTTGTCTTAGTTTTAAGAAATTAAAGCAAACAAATTTAAGTTTTCTTGTATTGAAAATAACCTATGATTGTATGTTTTGCATTCCTAGAAGTAGGTTAACTGTGTTTTTAAATTGTTATAACTTCACACCTTTTTGAAATCTGCCCTACAAAATTTGTTTGGCTTAAACGTCAAAAGCCGTGACAATTTGTTCTTTGATGTGATTGTATTTCCAATTTCTTGTTCATGTAAGATTTCAATAAAACTAAAAAATCTATTCAAAACATTACCTATTTCAAATTCAATTGTGTCCTAAAACATTATTTTATTCGTAATCCTTGCAAGGAATATTGTTTTCAAAGTATAACTGCCTATGTGAGTGATCAAATTCATGCAAAATTTCTTGTCTATTCCAACATGTATTGTGGATATTAGACTGAGGATTAGTCTAAATTCAAGTATTTATTCCAATTAGCACTTTCATTGATTGGTGTTCTCTCGTAGTCTCTTCTAATTTTGAAATTTTATCTTTTATTTAAATGGGCGACAGAGCGAGACTCCGTCTCAAAAAAAAAAAAAAAACAAACAAAAAAAAAAAAAAAACAGGTTCATAGACTTTTGAGCATTCTTGCAGGCATTGGATAATTTGCATTAAAACAAATAAAATGTGGCTGGGGAAGCAGACTGCAATTTATTTTGACCCACATTCTTTGTAAGGGATAATTTGTGACTGAAAACCTTATTTGCTGGATAAGTGAATGTACATACAGGGAAAACTGTTAGTACTGTGGCGTCAATTGCACTGCGGACTTTAGTGAAAATGATCGTGACTACCATTTCAGTTACTGGTTTAGGAGTATAATTTCCTATTACTATGTAAATTTGCTTTGAGAAACATTCATGCCTTGTAAGAGAGGCTTAAAAATATCCAGTAGTAATACCTCTGACTTTTGTTAACACCTCGCTTATTTTTATTTATCTGCTATCCCTGGTGCCTAAATTTTTTGTTGGCCAAGACATAACATCTATTTCCCTATTTCCTTTAGAAATTCTGATTTATTCTAATGACTTTTTTGCTTGAGAATGAGAGGAACAAAAGAATCTAAGCTTTACGGTACAGAAAAGTCTGAATCACTTTCAAATTACTATTAAGTTTTCCCCTTCATCTTATTCTTATGTGGTTCTCAAGTGTTTTTATAATGATAAAAATATCAGAAGCCATTGGGGAATAATTAAAATGGATACACCATTATTCTGTGTTTTGTTCCTGTTTGGTGTCTTTGTGATAGGAATATTAGATTTCAAAATCATAAGCCACTTAATTCTGTGTAATCTTGGCTAGATGATACTGGGTTTCATGGCTTCTTTTCATTTCAAGTAAGATTAATATTTACTGATGAAAGTCAATATATTTCATTTCTTTTTCAAAGTACACTCATTACACAGTATAGTCATTTAACAGACCTTATTTTAGTTTTTTGGAAACATAAAGGAATTATGGTCTGTTGTATGATAGTTTTGAGTTAACATGGGTATTTCTTTGGTAAGACAGATCCAGTTGTTTTTCTTATGCCCATGTATGCAAGTAAAGACACCAAACATTCTTTAAATGCTGCTTTTAAACTTTGAAAGTACAATTTGAAGTTGTAACTATACATCTAATTAGACTTAAGTAAAACCCTGATTTTTTTTCTGGAAAGAACAAAATCTACAAATAAAATTTGAGTTGTTTGTATTTCTTAATTAGGTATTACAAGCTACAAAGTTGTCATAAAGAATGCTAAGAATGGGGATAGAAATGATTCTGAGAAAACATAAACCCTCGCAAAAACATAAGATTAAAACTTGGGTTCCATGTCAAAATCCTTTCCTTTAATTGCAAATTATATTTTGAATTTTAAAGTGGCCACCTCCTCCTCTGTCCTTTTCACTAATTAAAAATACATTTGCAGAGGTACCCTCTAATATTTGGTTTATAGGTTTTGTGGCTATTTTAAATTGTAAAGCATAATTCTATAAGCATTAAAACTCAAGAGCTTTTCTTCTTTCATGTCTTGTAAATTAACACTGTAGCAGCATTCAGAGAAAATAGATTCAGAGCTCAACTTTTCACATAAATAAATCTAACAGTGTAATATATAAACCTGAAAAATGTCAATTGAGGGAGGTCTTTATTCTAGATTGGCATTTTTTTTTTTTAAATAGGTACAAATTATGAGTTTAAGGAATTTGGTTTCCTGCTCTCCTGTCTTTCCATCTTTTTTGTTCCCCAAGCTAATTGATTTGGCTTTATTTATGAGCCTGTTTCAGTAAAGTGTGTGTTGGGAAATATATTGAGGTATACAGCTATTCTTTGTAGGTACCCTGGTGAGACTGATACAAATATGCCCCTCCCCATAATGGAATACTAATTTTTATTTGATCACTCATTTATAGCAGTTGCTTAAATGTATGTATTTATATGAAGGTATTTTAATTTTTAAGAGCAAAAAAGTTCTAATAAGTTGCCAGATTTCTAATAAATCCAGGTTTATTTGGTGAACAGATAAGGAAAAAGTTATGATTCTGTAGTTTTTTTAAAATGAGTTTAGCATAATTGTTTTTCAGGTTTTTTTAGTTACTGGGGTTATTCTGCATAAGAAAGCCCAATGCTTTCTGATAGTAGGAGATAATTTTTCTCTCTTTTGACTTTGAAATCTGACTTAGGAGATGAATTCTTTTTAAACAGGTCAGCATGCAAAAAAAAAAATTATATATTTTAAATTCTAAAAGAGAAGGGACGTAAAATTTCACTCCTAGCATAAAGCCATATAATATTATTCTTGAAACTCATTACATCATTTGCCTCCTGCCCATTTGAATATAATCATACCTACATTTTATTAATTGTGTATTTGTAAAACCAAACCCTTCCAGTAAATACTTGCTATAAGGCTATTGCTTGTCAATTATCAAGGCTTCTAAATATGTTAAAACTTGTCATTTTGATTTTTCAAAGAGAATTTTATTATACTGAGCTACCAGTATTCTTAAACTAACCAAAGTTAATGTTAGTGTAGTCCATTATTATGTGGACAATTACTATGTGGAATCTCATAAGTGAGCAGCTAAGAAAAAGCCTTATAGAAAGCCTACACTGGATTTATAAGTGTGTTTATGTTTCTCTAAGAATGGGAGCTTCTGTTAACTTAGGGGTGGAGTTGTTCTGAGAAAACCAGTAGATTGGATGACTGACTGGAGAATCCAGAATAACAAATCCATTAGCCAGACATGTTTACTTTTATATTAGAGGTTTGTTGATTAGGTCTTAATTTTCAAATGCAAACACCAAGCTTTAAAAATATTGCATATACAATGTATTGGTCAGCAATTTAATAATATTTAATTTGAAGTTAATTATTGTTAATCCTTCTAGAAAAGTTTTTTTTTCTTTAAATAAAAGTACATGTATATACTTTTTTATTTAGAGGTTACCAGAAGCTCTGGTTTTGTTTCGTTTTGTTTTGTTTTTTTTGTTTTTTAATCATTTTCAGATGTTATCCAGAAATCTGCAAGTGTACTTTTCCTGTTTTAACTCCTTCCTTTTATCACCTGACTATCAGGGAAGCGAGGTTGAGGCTGCCCTGACCTGACATGTCATGATGTCGACTTGCTAGGTGGGGTTCGCTGGGGACGATAACCAGTGGAATTGTTGGTAAGAACTTTTTTTTTCCTATTTTTTTTTTTTTTTTATCAGTAGTGGGGCATTAAGTGTGGGAGAATGCCCATATCCTGTAAGTGGGCAATTATGTCAGCCTTGTAGAAAAATAGGACTTTAATATTAAATTATTTTGTTCTCAATAGGAACATATAATAACACTTCACTTACTCTTAAATTGGTAGCAGATCAGCAGGAAAGGCCTGCAAGTATGAAGTAATGAAATACTCAGGGTATATTTTAAGTGAGCAAAATAGACACCTTATAATCTTAAAAAGTCTGTTGGAGAGACAATAAATTAGCTTTAACTGTCATTTCAGTCTAGTATTATATTTTCTATATTTTGTTGGATAGATTAACATGCATCTTAAAGAGATGTTTATTGCACACTAATTTTAGTGAAAACAAGAAGACATTGATAGAATGGAGGGCTTAAACACCAAAGATACTGTTTTTAAAAATCTTCCAAACTAATCTTAACACTGTAAAATAAAACTTTAAAAAGTTTTAGCAGTTTGACAATAATGGCCTCAATTTAGAGATATGTTGAGACAATGACTTTGGGTCAAGAGGAAATTACATAGCTGAAATATTAAGACCTTGAACATAGCAGAAGCATAAACCTATGAACAACTTGTGTTTTGTGTGAAAGCTAGGATCGCTGATAGGATTAGTAGATATTGGTAGAATTAAGAGTCAATATTTAAATTATTGCTGAAGATTAAAATCCCTCATCTTATAGTCTGTAGGGGATTCCATGATGGTAAGGTATAGATTGAAATTAAATTTAGTCACTAGGCATTTCTGACCATACCATATAAAAAATAATTGTAATATGGTATCAGCACTGATTAAAAGTAATTATGGATTTTCATGCCTGAAGAACCTTCTCAGTATTCTTACAGCATTGTATCTTCTTTATTGGTTGAGAATATCAGTCTAGAAAGACTTTCCTAGGTGTTAAATATGCTAGTCAGTGTCATGAATATAAACCCTTACCTGTAAGTTTGCTATAGACTAGTTGTACAACACTAGAATGAAATTATGTAATAATTTTAAGAATTGCAGTGATTGCAGGGTTGTGTTAAGGTAACATTTTATGCATGTGTCAGTGACAGAAAGGATCGGGATATAAAACTTGCACTAAATAGCATGCTCCTTAGGAAGTTTTAAGATAAGCAGTAGGAATATTCATGTAATTCTAATGAGTTTATGTAAGTTAAGGAAAATGCAATGCCAGTTTGTTGACTTTAAACACTTAAAATACATTTCATGGAACCAACAAAGGAGACATTCTGGGGAAAAACTTAAATTGCTCAAATTTAAATAAGGGCTCTCACTTTATATAGTAGATTTGTCAGGATCCCATGAACATTGCTTTTCTTGATTTCTCACATATGAGGGTTGGGCAAAAGGGACTTCTCTAGCCTGTTCAATAACATAGGTAGACTTGTACTTAGTGAATCCTATTATAATGTTAGGTACTATGTTCTAAGACTATTTCTATAATTGGACTGAAGGCTCCTGCAAACATAAATTGCTGATATGGATATAGTAACATAAGAAATACCAAAATAGGGACATTTGCAAGACCTTTTCCATTTAATCATTAGTTTAATAAAAATCATGCTTTTGGTACAGTGTTCATGTACCATGAATGTATTGGAATATTTGTACGATGTTAAATATTTTTAATAAAATTTAACATGTTCAAAATGTTGTGTTGGTGATTTTGGGTGGGGTGTGATGGGTTTGATTGTGCAAAACAGATTTAGTAGTTATGTGATTGAGGCTTTTGTAGTCAAATGGAGTTTCTGTCTTCAAATTTAGTACTAGATACTGTACCTGTTCTAAGGAAGGTAGTGAAGGAGTAGGATAGTAAAAATGAAAAGGCTGAACTCCCCAGAGATTAATTAAATTATCAGGAAGCTTGACTGAGGTTAGAACTAGATCTACAGGTGGCAGATAGGAATATTGGCTGTGGCATAACAGGCTGCCAA
The DNA here is from genome assembly GCF_028878055.3 of Symphalangus syndactylus. Lineage (NCBI taxonomy): Eukaryota > Metazoa > Chordata > Mammalia > Primates > Hylobatidae > Symphalangus > Symphalangus syndactylus. The sequence goes on from NC_072444.2 coordinate 14,252,264, forward strand.
TAGCGTTTTTCTGAGGAAATTGTGGCATTTTGGAAATGATCCTAGAGAATCTACACAGGTGGGCAAACAGAAACACTTGTACAGTGCTTTAAGCAGGCTTTTTATTGCCCCAGTGCCCTTGTGCCCTTGATGTGACATGCCACAAGTGAAGGAGAAGTGGTGAGGGGATTATTTGAGGAAAGCTTTGTTGGACAGTTTGGATGCATCATCGGGGGAGATACTGCCAATTTACAGGAAGTACTGTATAAAGAGTTCTCTCTTTTTGTCTTAAAGTTAATTTTATAAGATTTCCTCTTCTCTTGCGGGTAGCCCTGATACAGTGGTTTTTCTTATGACTTATTTTTCTTGAGGGTGTACTTCGTTTCTCACCAGTCAAAAACATAGAAGTTCTGCAACTCAGAATGGAAATTCACTTGGAAGTAATGTGTGATTCCTCTGTAATCAGTGCCGTTAATAGCAAAAAATATTTAAAAGGAAGATGATTGGGACCTAATAGTCTATAAACAAATTGAGTAAGAAAGCATTAAGAAGGACTAGTAATGTATTCTGCCTTGTTTCTTTCAAATGAAGACTGTTAAACTGAGTTACCGGGAAGAAAAAGTGAATACCCTATTGTTTCAAGATAATAATGAGTAGACAGTATACTTCCTTTTGGTTAGTGTTTTCCAGAATTTACTGTTCTTGTTTTGTTATATTCTTTTTGTTCCAAGATCAAAAGATCACTCACTGAAACAGGAAGGAATGTTCTAAGAGCAGAAATATCTAAACTTGGGCATCTTTAGATGTTTGCAGAATGGGAGGTGGAATGAAAGGTGGGGCATCTCACTGATTTGCGATGTATTTCTTCCAAAAATAAAGGGTTGCTTAAGCTTTAGCTCTACCAAAAGCCCTGAATTTATTTAGTTTAGTTTTAGAAATAACAAGATTTTGTTAGGTATTTTCCTGTGGAGTATATTATATTCACCTAGGGAGATATCTTCTGTCTATAGCTATGAAAAGAAATTACATTTCTATTTCCTTAGAATTGAAAGTTGTGACCAAAATCAAGACCACGTGTAGACATTTCCTCCAACTCATAAGCAAGAGTAGTGTTTTATTCAGCTGTTTACTTAAAATTCCAAATGGTGACTTTTAGGCCTAGATGTCCATTTGTTAAGAGGCAGGAGGGGCTCTGTGCGGTGGTGGTTCACGCCGGTAATCCTAGCACTTTGGGAGGCCCAGGTGGGAGGATTGCTTGAGCTCCGGAGTTCAAGATCAGCCTGGGCAACATAGGGAGACCCCATCTCTACAAAAAAATCAGAAAATTAGCTGAGCATGGTGGCACACACCTATAGTCCCAGCCACCGTGGAGGCTGAGGTGGGAGTATCGTTTGGGCCTGGGAGGTAGATGCTGTAGTGAGCTGTGATCCTGCCACCACTGCACTCTAGCCTGGGTGACAGAGCGAGACTCTGTCTCCAAAAAAAAAAAAGAGGCAAGAGATTAAATTAGACACAGTTTAGTCCTGCCTTTTAAAATAACAAGGAGTTTGATCATTTTAAGATTCTTTCCCATGGGGTGAAGGTGAGGATCAGTATTGTCAAGTATGGTAACGTTGGTGAGAAAAGGAGCTCAGTTTTTAAGTATGTTAAGGGGTAATATTTCCTTAGATACAAAAATACCGGGTTATTGCAGATCTCAATACTGTTTAATAGAATTTGGAAACATTCCTATATGTGTGTTCTTGGGAGATTATTCTGTACTTCAGTTAGGAATCCTTTAAGTCTGTAAACTTCAGTTTCAGCCTAGGTTTTTAAGTAGATTAAGCAGAAGTTAATACTTTTTTTTTTTCTTTTTTTGAGACTGAGTCTCGCTCTGTTGCCCAGGCTGGAGTGCAGTGGCACGATCTTGGCTCAGTGCAAGCTCCGCCTACCGGGTTCACGCCATTCTCCCGCCTCAGCCTCCCGAGTAGCTGGGACTACAGGCGCCCACCATCACGCCTGGCTAATTTTGTTTTTGTATTTTTAGTAGAGACGGGGTTTCACTGTGTTAGCCAGGATGGTCTTGATCTCCTGACCTCGTGATCTGCCCTCCTCAGCCTCCCAAAGTGCTGGGATTACAGGCATGAGCCGCCGCGCCCAGCCGTTAATACGTTTTAAAAGGCCACTATTTTTATCAGCTAAATCACTTTTGAAAATTTTGTGTGTTATACTCAAAATATTAACAAAACATTCTGTTTTCATTTGAACCTATTGATTATAATGGTACTTATTTATTTGGCTATTGTTCAAGTACCTGAATTGGCTTGGTCAGAAGGACTTGGGTGTTCTAGCTAGCTGTCGTATAACTAAATATTTTTGGTTAAGTGATACATGTTTAGCATTGGCTTGTCATTTTGAAACCTTTTCATGCTTCCTGTTCAGAAATAGAACCTTACCAAATTAGTCATATTTAAATATAATCTATAGAGTTGGTATGGAAAACGATTTGATCTAAATACAACCAACAATAAATATTTTTATTGAAACTTCCTTTTAATTGATGAGTAGTAATGTGGATGTCTTCATTAGTTGTAATGTCATTTCTATTTTACTTTCCTAAATGTGAAAGAAAAGATGAAAGACCATTTCTTGCACATATCAAATGATTTTGAAGGAATTTCTAGTGATTATTTAAATTTTCTAGTTAAGCTGTCTAGGTCAGAATTCGTCATTCAAAAATGCTGCTCAAACTTGAAGTGGGTAGGAATTTCTGGGAATTTTGATTAAAATGCAGATTCTGACTCATTAAATCTGAGATGGGCAAGAGTCTGCATTTCTGACAAGCTCATAGGTGATGCCAGTGTTCCTGACTACACTTTCAGTAGCAGAGTTACAGATTATCTCACATTTTGGGGGATTTTGGAAAATGATCTTAGTAGAAAAGATAACAACAGATGTTTGCAGTGATTTGCCTGGATGTAGTTGGTCTGAGATTTAAAACTATGGTAAAGGCTGCCACAAATGTTTAATAGTGTTTAGGATCCCAAGGAAAGGTTAGGAACATTTTCTGCAAGAAAATGAAATGAATTTAGAAAAACAGGTTTTAGTAGTTTCAAGGAATTGCTAGAAAATAATGGGAAGGAATATGCAGAAAAGATCAGGATGCTGAGAAAATGTCATGGCATGTTTATTTAGGAATTAGATCTGAAAACAGTTACATGAGTTATAGAAAAAATAAAAATAACTTAAAGCTCAGAAAGGAAAGGTTGATAGGTTACTAAAAATGCCTATGTGGTTTTATTTTTGGAATCTGTAACTTTGTCTCCCCAGGAAGGTTTTCACTAACTAGTTCAAAGTAAATCTTGGGCCAAGTGTGGCAGCTCATTCCTGTAATCCCAGCACTTTTGGAGGCCAGGGCAGGTGGATCACTTGAGGTCAGGCGGGCGTGCACCTGTACCTAGCTACTTGGGAGGCTGAGACAGGAGAATCACTCAAAACCGGGAGGCAGAGGTTGCACTGAGGCGAGATCACACCACTGCACTTCAGCCTGGGCGAGAGAGTGAGTCTCCATCTCAAAAAATCAACCAACCAACCAACACCCCCACCACCAAAAAAAAAAAACCAAGTAAATCTTGGGTAGTAAGCAAAAGCAAACTAATGAAGAAAATTGTTAAAGGTGACTTATTTATTACTATTTTTTTTTTGAGATGGAGTCTTGCTCTGTCACCGAGGCTGGAGTGCAATGGTGCAATCTTGGCTCACTACAACGTCCGCTTCCCGGGTTCAAGTGATTCTCCTGCCTCAGCCTCCTGAGTAGCTGGGATTACAGGCACACACCTGGCTAATTTTTGTATTTTTAGTAAGAGGTGGGGTTTTTCCATGTTGGTCAGACTGATCTCGAGCTCCTGACCTCGTGAACCCCTCACCTCGGCCTTCCAAAGTGCTGGGATTACAGGCGTGAGCCACTGTGCCAGGCCTAACTTTTTTTTTTTTTTTTTTTTGAGACGGAGCCTAGCTCTGTCGCCCAGGCTGGAGTGCGGTGGCGCAATCTCAGCTAACTGCAACTTCCGCCTCCTGGGTTCAAGCGATTCTCTCCCTGCCTCAGCCTCCCGAGTAGCTGGGATTACAGGCACCTGCCACCATGCCCCAACAATTTTGTATTTTTAGTAGAGATAGGGTTTCACCATGTTGTTGGCCAGGCTGGTCTGGAACTCCTGACCTCAAGTAATCTTGGCCTCCCAAGGTGCTGGGATTACAGGCATGAGCCACCATGCCCAGCCGTAAAGGTGACTTTTTAAAAACAACTTTCAGCTGGGCACTGTCGCTCACACCTGTAATCCCAGCACTTTGGGAAGCTGAGGCCGGCAGATCGCCTGAGCTCAGGAGTTCCGGACCACCCTGGGCAACATGGTGAAACTCCGTCTCTACTAAAATACAAAAATTTAGCCAGGGATGGTGGCGCACGCCTGTAGTCCCAGCTACTCAGGAGGCTGAGGCATGAGAATCGCTTGAGCCTTGGAGGCGGAGGTTGCAGTGAGCTGAGGTCACGCCACTGTACTACAGCTTGGGCTACAGAGTGAGACCCTGTCTCAAAAAATAAAAACAATTTTCATAGATCAACAGCTGGGAAATTCTCGTGAAGAATAGAGACTACAAATGTGTCCATCTTTATATAAAGTTAGGAGCTAGAAGGTGATCCCTGAAAACAATGTTTTTAAAGTCTGATTTTCAGCTCTAGAATTTTATCTTGAAAAATAAAAATAGTGTAGATGAAGTATGGGTGGAAAACATTCTGCTGTTTCTTTTTTCATGGTGAGCTTTTTTTAAAATGATAGATTAATAACACCTACTATGGTGTAAGTGCTATGTACCATGCTCTGTACTAAGGCATTTTATGTTCTGTGTATATCATGTAGTTTACAACCCTGCAAGGTAGGTGGTATTGTTCCTACCTACTTTACATATAAGGAATTCAAAGATTGAGGTTAGGTAACTTCATATTTCTGGCTATTGGCCACCTGTCTATGAAGTGGCAAGGCCAGGATTCAGATCCTCTTCTGCCTGACTTAAAGTGTACATTCTTTACTCTAGATTAGAAAGACCTAATGTGAGGTTAGAACTAAGTGGTAAAGTTTATGTGTACTTAAAAGCTGTTTATGTCTAAAATAAAGCTAACCTAATTAGAATTTAAAGTAATATAGTTTTGTCTGAAATTAAGGATTACTTAGGCTTTTTTGTTTATGTTGATAGTTGTCATTTGTTTTGCTCTTTTTTCATCATTTATAAAAATTTAAGCCAAAATGTATTGGATTTTGGTCTTTAGGAAGCCACTTTTGGGCTGGGCGTGGTAGCTCACGCCTGTAATCCCAACACTTTGGGAGGCCAAGGTGGGAGGATTGCTTGAGCCCAGAAGTTCAAGACTGTCCTGGACAACATGGCGAAACCCCATCTCTACAAAAAATTTAAAAAACTAGCTGGGCATGGTGACACACCTCTGTAGACCCAGACCTGGGAGGCTGAGGTAGGAGGATCACTTGAGGCCGGGAAGTCAAGGTTGTAGTGAGCTGTGGTCAGGCCCCTGTACTCCAACTTGGCCGACAGAGTGAGACCCTGTCTCAAAAAAAAAAAAAAAGTTTTTAACCTAGGTAAACTTAATACTTGTTTGGAAAAGATTGCAGGAGGATCCCTTGAGCCCAGGAGTTGGAGACCAGCCTCGGCAATATAGTGAGACATCATCTCAAAAAACAAAAACAAAAAGCAAATATTTTAAGCTATCCCATTGCCTAATTTTTAGTTCCAGTCCTATACATTTTTTTTTTTTTTGGAGACACGGTCTCACTCTTGCCCAGGCTGGAGTGCAGTGGCATGATCTTGGCTCACTGCAACCTCTGCCTTCCAGGTTCAATCGTTCTCCTGCCTCAGCCTCCTGAGTAGCTGGGATTCCAGGCATGCACCACCACACCCGGCTAATTTTTTTATTTATAGTAGAGACAGGTTTCCCCACGTTGGCCAGGCTGGTCTTGAACTCCTTACCTCAGGTGATCCGCCTGCCTCGACCTCCCAAAGTACTGGGATTACAGGCGTGAGCCAGCATGCCGGGACTTAGTCCTATATTTTTCAAGGCCATTGTAGAAGAGTTTGTTAAAAGGCTTACTTATCAGACCTGAGTGTGTGTTTGCATTTGTATGCAAGATACAGAATTACACATAACGGAAGCCACTATGCTGGGCCCTAAAATTGGTGGGTGTAGAGAACCTGCTTTCCATATGTATTCTTATAGGAAATGTTATCTTCTCTGATACAGAAAGAAAGATGGTTTTAAAAACTTTTTTTTTTTTTTTTTTTTTTTTTTTTGAGACGGAGTCTTGCTCTTTCGCCAGGCTGGAGTGCAGTGGCACGATCTCGGCTCACTGCAACCTCTGCCTCCCTGGTTCAAGCGATTCTCCTGCCTGGCCTCCTGAGTAGCTGGGATTACAGGTGCGCACCACCATGCCCAGCTAATTTTTTGTGTTTTTAGTAGAGATGGGGTTTCACCATGTTGGCCAGGCTGGTCACGAACTCCTGGTCTCAAGTGATCTGCCCGCCTTAGCCTCCCAAAGTGCTGGGATTATACGGGTGTGAGCCACTGTGCCCGCTTATCTTTTAATCTGGAAAGTAAGTCAAAACCAGGATAAATGTTTTATAAAATTTATTCAAAAGATTGTAGTTGGGCCAGGCATGGTGGCTCATGCCTGTAATCTCAGCACTTCGGGAGGCTGAGGCAGGCAGGTCACTTGAGGTCAGGAGTTTAAGACCAGCCTGACCAACATGGTGAAACCCCATCTGTACCAAAAAACACAAAAGTTGTGTGGTGGAGTGCACCTGTAGCACCAGCTACTCAGGAGGCTGAGGTGGGAGAATCACTTGAACCTGGGAGGCAGAGGCTGCAGTGAGCTGAGATTGTGCCATTGCCCTCCAGCCTGGATGACAGAGTGAGACCCTGTCTCAAAAAAAAAAAAAAAGATTCTGGCTGTGGCAGATTGCTTAAGTGTATATAGATATATGTAGCCTTGAATAAAGAAGTATGAGTACTCCGCCAGCTGAACACTTAACATGAATTATTCTCAGTATATAACTTATGTGATCTTGCCTACCAATAAACATTTGAGAAAAATGTTTAATTCTAATAAGATAACAGAACCCAAATTGAGTTCTGTTAAGAAACCTTTATCATGGCTTGCAATATTGTTGGAAATTCTTAATTCTAATCTTGTTCTTATTGATGTAACATGGGGTTTTTTGTCTTAAAATGAGGATTGCAAGACCTATATGACAATTGCTAGTTTATTTCTTCATAGTGTGATACGATAATAGGGATTTCCAGAAATTCCCCTCCTGGCTTTTGTCCTTAAGAAGTATTATAAAAGTAATTAACTTTCTTTTCTTTTCAGAAAGTACAGTAACATCTCGAGCAACCTGTTAATGCCTAGGAAGGGATATCATTAAATGGATTGATCTTAAACATCATCAACCAAATATAGATAACTAGTTCAAAGTCAGCCATATATTGAAAATGTTGTCTAGTTTATACCTAACATTGATAATTGATACAATATTCATTCTAAATTATATGGCCATTGTGTATTTGTTTCAGGAGTTAGGCATACAAAATTAGTAAGTTATGGTCATTGTCTTCAAATAATTTAGAGAAGATTGTAGGAGACAATAAAAGATTTATAAATATTAGTGATAATCATCAAACCAAATGTTCCAGAAACACTATTGGAAGTTTGAAAGGTATCCTGTGCTCCTAATAAAATATTCAGATTGTAATTGCAATACATGAATAATATATATGATTTAGATTAGGACAGCAGAAGAGTTTGTAAAATGTGTATATTCTGATTTTTTTTTAGCTGACTAAAAAAATTAATTAATTAATGTTCACTGGATATGATCAAGTAACTTGATTTTTAAGAATTTTCTTTTTTTTTTTTTTTTTTTTTTTTTTTTTTTTTTTTTTTTTTTTGAGACGGAGTCTCGCTCTGTCGCCCAGGCTGGAGTGCAGTGGCGCGATCTCGGCTCACTGCAAGCTCCGCCTCCCGGGTTCACGCCATTCTCCTGCCTCAGCCTCTCCGAGTAGCTGGGACTACAGGCGTCCGCCACCACGCCCGGCTAATTTTTTGTATTTTTTAGTAGAGACGGGGTTTCACCGTGGTCTCGATCTCCTGACCTCGTGATCCGCCCGCCTGGGCCTCCCAAAGTGCTGGGATTACAAGTGTGAGCCACCGCGCCCGGCCTGATTTTTAAGAATTTTCATCTATCTAGTTCAAATTTTATTTAAAGAAAATATTAAAATGTAAAGGTGGAGTGATTGTGTGAATCTGAAGGAACAAAGGTGAAGGTAGGTTTCCTAATATTTGTATTTTTCCATTGCTGAAAACTTAAGGCTTCATGTGAGAAATCCTTGGTGAGAACTGAATTAATGATCACTTTTCTGAACCATTTCTTCCCTCCCTGAAGAAAAACAGACATACAGATGTTGCTTGGTTAAAATGGAATAGATTTACCAAAAATAACAGTTTAATCCATTTCCTATAACTCATAAGGTTCCCTATGAAATCAAGCTTTTCCATTCCTCACTATGACTTACGAAACTGGTTAATCTAGTGTCTGATATACATTTTTTGCATTATAGAACATTAATACATTTGACAGGAGTGACTGCTGAGGTGATTTCTTTAGAAAGAAAACATAGATGATAATAGCTCCTATTTAAAAACAAAACAAAAACAAAACTCAGGACTACATGTCTCCTAAGAATATATAGTTTAGCATAGTGGCTAAACCAGCCGTTTCAGCTCTTCATTCTCTATTTATTATTTTTCACCCATAAACATTTTCTTTTTTAAGGAGTTCTAAGACCAGCCAGGCATAATGGCTCATATCTGTAATCCCAACACTGTGAGGCCAATGCAGGCAGATTGCTTGAGCCCAGGAGTTCGAGACTAGACTAGGCGACATGGCGAAACCCCATCTCTACAAAAAATACAAAAATTAGCTGGGTGTGGTAGATCATGCCTATAGTCCCAGTTGAGGTTGGAGGATCACTTTAGCCGGGGAGGTTGAGGCTCCAGTGAGCCATAATGGTGCCACTTGCTGCTGCAATCCAGCCTGGATGACAGAATGAGACCCCGTCTTTAACAAAAAGAGTTCTAAGACCCATAAACTGCCATCTGGAACTTTTAGTATGAGAGAACTGAGGTTAACACATTGAAATGGTTATAATTTCATTCAAAAGCAAACTAATACTTAGTATTTCCAGCGTGCTGCCATTGTCTTAAATACCTTATGTTAACTTACTGAACTTCATACTAACCCTGTAAAGTAAGTATAAATGTGGATACTAGACCCACGTATTTTAGTCTAAGGCCTGCCAACTAGAAGTCGCCCATCTAGTATTGAACCCAGGTAGATCTGATACCAGAACTCATTTTTTGTTTGTTTTATGAGATGGGGTCTTTGTCGCCCAGGCTGGAGTGCAGTGGCACGAATTCCTAGGCTCAAAGCGATCCTCCTGCCTCAGCCTCCCAAAGTGCTGGGATTATAGATTTGAGCCATCACGCCTGGTCCAGAACTCATATTAAACACCACTGTGTAATGCCTTCTGGATTTTACTTGTTCTGTGCAGTCATATTAGGTAAATGTCATTAGGCTTCTTTGAAAAACTGGGATACTACTCACTAGCTGGTTATGCTAATAGTTTCTCCAGCCCAGGACCATAGGTGGGGCCAACAACTGGTATTCCAGAAATAAGAACAAAAATTATTTTCTGTTGTGATATTAAGATTAATGATAGCCTCTGAATAGCTCAGAAACTTCCGTTTTGTAAATCATGTGCTGTCAGTAAGCCTTCACTAATTGAACAATGCCCTTTTTGAGACTTTACTAATTTCTCAAACTGCTTTTTTTGTGCTTGTGACTTTTGTCACACGTTTACTAAACATTTTGTGATTCAACACTTTTGCCAGTTTCTAATTATCTCCTAGAGTGTTTCAGAATTTGTTTCAAATTGTTTTTAATAAAATTGAGCCAGGTTGTGGTATTTTATCTGCAACTTACTACAGTTTTACGTGTAATTCAATTTTATCCTTAACTTCTTCTCTCCAGATTGGAGTTCTTATTCTTTGAAGTCAAAAGCCACTTTATTTCTGTGAATACTTCCTTGCACTGTTTTGTACCTTCCCTGGCTTTCTATTACGTCTTTGAAGTGGCTACTGGAAGGTAATGAAGTATTCTGGATGCATATGTATTAACCATGGTTTTGTGTCATGTTAATCATCCTTAAAAAAAAATCCTTCCAAATTATCCCCAGTTGTTATCTCTGTTCGTGTGTGTGTGTTTTAGAAGTGAGGTGTTAGGCTGGGTGCGGTGGCTCATGCCTGTAATCCCAGCATTTTTGGAGGCCGAAGTGGGTGGATTTACTGAGGTCAGGAGTTCAAGACCAGCCTGGCCAACATGGTGAAACCCCGTCTCTACTAAAAATACAAAAAAATAGCCGGGTGTGGTGGCGGATGCCTGTAATCCCAGCTACTCGGGAGGCTGAGGCAGGAGAATCGCTTGAGCCCGGGAGGCAGAGGCTGCAGTGAGCCGAGATCGCACCATTGCACTCCAACCTGGGCGACAGAGCAAGACTCCGTCTCCAAAAAAAAAAAAAGAAGTGGGGCATTATTCCCATTTCACTTCATGATTTGCCTAGGCATGCATCATAGAAGAAAGATAAAACAGGGCCAGATGCTCACGCCTATAATCCCTGCATTTTGGGAGGCCAAGGTGGGTGGATTATGAGGTCAGGAGTTCAAGACCAGCCTGGACAACATAGTGAAACTCCATCTCTACTAAAAATACAAAAAATTAGCCGGGCATGGTGGTGCATGCCTCTAATCCCAGCTACTCGGGAGGCTGAGGCAAGAGAATCACTTGAACCTGGGAGGCAGAGGTTGCAGTGAGCCGAGATCATGCCACTGCACTCCAGCCTGGGTGACAGAGCAAGACTGTCTCCCCCCCCCCGGTCCCCCTCCCCGCTCCAAAAAAAAGAACCAGAATTTATTTCCTGGTAGTTTTTCACTAATTTTGATTCCTGGAGAAAGGCTGTAGTAGAATTCATAAGCAAAGTTAAATTGCATCCTGATTTCCTGTTAACTTTGAGAAAACCTATTGTCTTTTATTTATTTTTATTTATTTATTTATTTTGTGACAGAGTAGCTGTCCCGAGAAGCTGGGACTACAGGTGTGCACTACCACACACAGCTAATTTTTGCATTTTTAATAGAGATGGAGTTTCACCATGTTGACCAGGCTGGTCTCGAAACTGCTGACTTCAAGTGATCCGCCCACCTTGGCCTCCCAAAGTGCTGGGATTACAGGCATGAGCCACCTCATCCAGCCAAGAAAATTTGTTCTCTAGTAGTAACAGGTCATATGTATATCTTGTTGATTGAATAAATAGCCAGCAATATCAGAACTGGGACTTACTTAATGATCTGGAAGGTATCAATGAAAGCCAGACTGGCTGTAGTTATATTTAGCATCAAGACCAACTTCAGAATTTCAAATGGATATCTATCTGACTTACAAGGTGCCCTCAGTTGCTTTAGGGTTCCATCTAGCTGTGTTCTGCCTGGGATTAGTTACAGAATTTAATTGCTGTTCAGTCAAAGCCAGTGGGTAATAGCAGCAGTAATCTTCAGGTCATTTCAGCTGCCTTTTTTCCTCCCGGTTGTTATTCTTGATCCTTTATTTTTGACACAATTGGATAAACTTCCAAACTGTTCTAGCTTTTGCTGGTTCTGTTTGATCCATAATTCCGTGTATTTTTTTGGCCCTGTAACACCTCTTCCCATGTCTTTTTGTCCCTCATTAGGGGCTTCATCTGTTGGTTGGGGCTCTACTGGATTTTAATATACTCCCAAGTCATATCTCTAACCCCAGTCTTTCACTCTACAATCTCGTATGTGCCTTCAGATCACATGAAACTTGATAATGTTAAAAGACAGTTACAAGCATTTGTTCACTTTGAAACATGTAGTGGATATCAATGTTCCAGGCACTGGCATTGTGCAGTCACGGGTATACAGGGGGAACATCTGGCAAAGGAAACAAAACCTTATAGGCTTCGCCATGAAAATTGTGAGTTTGAGAAGCACTTTTTGATCCCACCAATTGAAATCTTAATAGTTCTTTTGTTGAATTTTCTGTTAAGTCGTGGTGATTCTTCTCTATGATGTCTTTTTCTTAATATCTCTAGTCATTAATCCAGTATCCTAAGGTGGTGGTTTTTAGCCTTTGTTTTAGGATATTGACTTGGAACCAATGTAGAAAAAAATACCAGACCAGCCATAAGAAATAACAGCTATAGTTTAGTACTTGATTGGAATTGTAATCAGTTGATTAGAAAACCTACATTAAAAAGATTCTAGGAATTCAGCAATATTTTGTAAGTGAATTATATTTTATTAATTACAACAGCTTTTATAACAGATTCAGACTATATTGAATGTTAGAAGGTCATTTTTATGTTAGATATTCTAGGTACTGAAAATACATCAGTGAGTAAGACAGGCTCTCTCCTGTGGAGCTAATGTTCTGTTAAAGGAGACAAAATTAATTTATATTTAGTCTGTTTAATATATTCTAAAATCCAAGACTTACTAGGGTAGGAAGCACTGCTGTGGGCCTTAAAAGTTGGTTCCTAGATTATTATTCCTCTTCCTCGTCATCCTGCCCAATCCCTCATACTACCCTATTTGTCCTACACAATTGTCATAATCGTCACACAGACACCCACATGCCTACTATGTCATGGTGTCAAGTTTAAATTCTTGAAGTTTGAGACCTTTCATATACTTCCTTGGCATCTTATGTTTCCTTTAAACCTTTTATTAATTTCCCAATCTGTCTGCAATTCTGCATAAGACTTTTCTGTCATCCTTAGGAAGGTCATGCTGATTTTTTTCCCCATACTTTGGTCCACCTTTCTTTAACCCATTACTTTCTAGCAATTATTTTGGCAATTATTTCATTTTCCTAAGACAAAGATTGGAATGTATTGTCACTGATGAAATAATAGAAATACATGGTTGAGCCATATGCAAAATAACTTACAGGCTCCAACCAGTGGCCCTCTTCAGGGGGTACTTATAATCATTTAAGTGACAGTTTGACAACAGATTTGGACTGAATCTTAATATCTGTGGGTAACAAAATCTGTAAATAGAAAATATAAAATGGTTAGAATTAGTCCATACGAGAGTTTACATTCAGAGGTTTGGAGGGCAAAACTGACGATTTCCTGCTCTTGACTATTATAGAGCAGTCTCTTGCTTCACAGTTGTCAAAATCCCACTTCATGAACGCTCACAGACCAAATGGCAGAAAACAACCCAGTTTTCCCAGTTGTTTCTATTCCTAAAAATTGCATAGGTACATATCGTATTCTGTTGTATTTACCGAAAGCAAAGGTATTGTCATGTTATTGTGGTGCATGTGCATATCGCTGTAGTTATCCATGCTATAGGTAAAACTGTTGAAAAGAATTATTTAATTGTGGTGATAAACTGCCTTAGACAGAGTCTGTTAGACGTGCCTTCTTATGGTGTTTATGCCTTAGCTGTCTCTTCCTGGGGAAATTAATGTATGAAAGAAAGGCTTCTTGGTATTTTGACCTTAGACTTGATATCTAATCTGACACCCTTCCTCCCCTATTTATAGGAATAGTACTCATTCATTGAGTACTATTATATGCCAGACACACGAAGCTAGGTGCTTTGTATTATCTTTATATCCACAATAACCTTGATTTAGGTAGTAGTATCCCTGTTTTACTGTGAGAAAACTGAGGCCCAGAAAGGTTAAGTGATAATTGTAATGGCTAGTTTGTGATAACTATAGATACTACAACTAAAAATTTACCCGGCCGGGCACGGTGGCTCACGCTTGTAATCCCAGCACTTTGGGAGGCCGAGGCGGGCGGATCACGAGGTCAGGAGATCGAGACCGCGGTGAAACCCTGTCTCTACTAAAAATACAAAAAAAAAAAAAAATTAGCCGGGCGTGGTGGCGGGCGCCTGTAGTCCCAGCTACTCGGAAAGGCTGAGGCAGGAGAATGGCGTGAACCCGGGAGGCAGAGCTTGCAGTGAGCCGAGATTGCGCCACTGCACTCCAGCCTGGGTGACAGAGTGAGACTCCCTCTAAAAAAAAAAAAAAAAAAAAGGCCGGGCGCAGTGGCTCACGCCTGTAATCCCAGCACTTTGGGAGGCCGAGACGGGCGGATCACGAGGTCAGGAGATCGAGACCATCCTGGCTAACAAGGTGAAACCCCATCTCTACTAAAAATACAAAAAATTAGCCGGGGGCGGTGGCAGGCGCCTGTGGTCCCAGCTACTCGGGAGGCTGAGGCAGGAGAATGGCGTGAACCCGGGAGGCGGAGCTTACAGTGAGCCGAGGTCGCGCCACTGCACTCCAGCCTGGGTGAAAGAGCGAGACTCCGTCTCAAAAAAAAAAAATTTACCTTTCTGTTTTTTTTTTTTTCATTCTTACCTTTCTCTAGCAATACATATTTAGCTCTTTAGAGCTAGTTACAATACAGTTTTTAGGTTAGACTTACTATGTGGGGAGTTTTGAATTTAAAAACTAAAAAAAAAAAACACAAGGTTTGTTCTAAAGGTTTAAATTTTTCAAATTTAATCTGCTGTTGTGTGCTTCTATTACCCCTGACCTTAGTGTTGCAGGATACTTTCTTTTCCATATTTTGTGATTGATACATGTGTGATTCTTTGTATGCACAAAAGCTTGAGCTTAAGTTTTTTAGAAGAAAGGAATAAAATAAATTAAGTTGGTTGAATTAAGTATGTCTTGGTGGATTTGGTTATCCCCACAGCAAACTTGAGCATTCAGTTTACCCATGATTAAGGGTGCTGATACTATATATAAGGGCATTCTGCCTTCCATCTCTTTTCTAATATCAATAGTATTAATTGATGCCAGGCAAGAGGAGTGCTGCCATATTTGGGTCAGCTACTTCGTCAAGAGAGTATTTTGCAGAATGTACCTGAAGCTATTCTGAAAGTTAAGTATCATTAGATACATTGTCAAACCCTGAAGTTGAAATTCCAGCCATTCAGGGAGTCCCTCAGGGAGATCACTGCTTTTCCCTTGCAAAAATAAAAATAATAGCGGATAAAATAGTATTTAAATATATTCTCTGTCTAATTCTAAGAGCCAGTATTTGCTAAGTGCTTAGTAAGTGCCAAGTGCTGTTCAAATTGCTTTTTAGGCTCACACCTGTATAATCCCAGCACTTTCGGAGGCCAAGGCGAGAGGATTGCCATCTTGAAATTTTTTTTTTTAGAGTACATTTTAGGTGTTCTTTAAAATAATTCCACTTTACAGATGAAGACACTGAGGTGCAGGGAGGTTTAATTCACCTTTTTTTTTTTTTTTTTCAAGTTTACAGCAAGTATTTAGTCATTGAGCCATCATTCAAGTCATAATAACTAGTCTTTACAAAATAGAGCCCCAGAGCACTACAGATAAAAGATTTTTATTTTGCTTTGCTTTTTAACTTTGGTGTTGTCTCTTTCCCTTTCTTTCTCCTTCCCTCATCTTCTCTCTACCCTAATCTGTTTTGGATTTTTCTCGTTATATATAAGCTTTAACTTTTGCTTTTCTTCCTTTTTTTTTTCCCGCTTTCTTTTTGAATGGTTTTAGCATCCTTGGGAGCAGAAAACTCTGGAAATGTATTCATAAGTTTAGAAATTATATAAGATACTTCAGAATAATAATACTTAATTGTTTTAGAAATTTTCATTTTGAATTACATTGTTTAGGGGGAGGGCTATTAAAGTGTTCTCTGCCAATTTATGATACATTTTAGATTTCCCAGTTTTTTTCTGGATATCTGTCAGGAGATGGTGTAGAGGTTTGGTAAGTAATACAGTTTGATTTTGTATGTCTCAAGGGTTGCTCATTCAGTCACATATTTGAGTTTATTTTATTCTGGCCTTTTTTCCTCCTGGGGATTCTATTTATAGTATTAATTGAAAATCTTTATGTTAATGCTAATTTTGATTTTTTTTTCCACTAGCATGTATTGGAGCACTCAGGCTTGAAGAAGGACATAGGTAAAAAGTATAAAATGGAAGATTTTCTAACATTAGGGTTGTGAAAATTTTCTTATTGTTTAGTTGCATAGTTGGCATATTCAATCTGAAAAAAAATTGTTTATAAAACAATTTAAATGATATTGTTTAAGCCAAAACAGTTATTTATATTTCACTTCTCTTTTATTTTTATAAATAGAGTATCAATTCCCTTAATCACGAAGGTCAAGAAAGGTTATCTCATGTTACATTAGGACATACTTAGGACTTCATAGTATTTCCCTTCTGTTTGAAATTTTATCCAGAAGACTTGAATTACTTAATCGTAAAGTGAATAGCAAACGTGAATCTAAAACATGATTTCAGTTTTTCAGAATCAGGCCTGCTTTGTCCCTAAATGCTTTCTTATTTCCCTAGAGCCCTTATTGGATTTAAGCCCCATATCATATCTCACATACCTGAGACAGACATACCACAGTGAACCCTGCATGTCCTTGTAAGTTCTTTTCCATGCCTAGAAGTTGTAGAAGACCAAGGAACCTTGGAAGTGACTTACTCTTTTGCTTCATAAAGTTGCTTTAAAACAGCCTTTATTTTAATATATTAACAAGGTATGTCACACATTTTTTAATTTTAAGGTTAATTTAGTCACTAATTCTGTCACACAAGTGTTCTTTGGAAACTAGGTATCTTCAGTGTCTTCTACTTGGAGTTACTTGAAGTTTGCTTAAACTTTATTCACTTGGAGTAGAACTTCCTGGTTAAATGATTGAAAAGGACCAGTTCTGCAAAATCTGTGAGAACATGAGCTTCTGCAAATGCATAATATAAATTCTCTCTTCCTTTTTTTTTTGAACTTTATTTTTACAAACCTAGATCTCTTCCTGCTTTGATTTGTCTTTATCATATCTTTCAGAACAAGCCTTTGGTGGAATTCTAGGAAAGATTGAGATTAAGAATATATTAAAAATGTTCCACTTTGTACATTCTGTTTATATTATAGTAAACTAAGTTAGCAAGATAAAATTAGGAATTTCACCCAAGGTAACAATCAGATGGAACCATTAGTCCACTGAAGAATTTACTTTTTAAAAAAGTTAGTGGAGGAAAGGAGAAGATGCTGCTTAAGAGTAATCAGAAATAAAGATGGTAAGCATCATATGGTAAACGTATACAAATTTCGTCAGTTTTTTAAAAAAAATACAAAGATGGTAAGGCATCTTTGAAATTAATTTGTTGTCAGTAGGAAATTTCATCTGATATATATATAAATTTTGTTTCATAAAGCAAGGAGAAATGGTGTAAATAATACAAGTGTGGCTATTGACATATGAAAATGTCCATTTATTTTGAAAGTGACTCCCCCCACAGATTATATAACTAGAATCAAATACAAATTTTCCCACTTCTCTTCCTTGCTTTGGAATATTTTTAAAAGTTACTTGAAAGTTCAGTTTAGATTGAAAAATAAGGGCCTGATTAATAGCGCTGTATCATGGTATTAGAGTACATATGTTAGTATTTTCATGAAAGAGGAAGAGGGCAATAACTGATTTACCAATGATTAAAAGATAGTGGTGATATTTTCCTTTGAAAGTTTGGGCTAGAAATTTATAACCTTTGGCCAATGAAACTACAGTAGCTTCAGTCACTGCTTCCATGCCACATCTCTACCTAAAGGGAAGGTGGAATCTGCCCTTTTTTTTTTTTTTTTTTTTTTTTTTTTGAGACTGAGTCTCACTCTGTTGCCTGGGCTGGAGTGCGGTGGCATAATCTTGGCTCACTGCAACTTCCACCTCTCGGGTTCAAGCAGTTCTCCTGCCTCAGCCTCCTGAGTAGCTGGGACTACAGGTGCCTGCCACCACACCATCTTTTTAGTAGAGATGGGGTTTCACTGTGTTGGTCAGGCTGGTCTCGAACTCTTGACCTCAGGTGATCCACCCGTCTCAGCCTCCCAAAGTTCTGGGAGTACAGGCGTGAGCCATCATGCCCAGCCTGAATCCCCCTTCTCAAAAGTAACTTCCATTCACTTTGTCCCTGGCAGTCTGCTGGTGACCATGATTTCTAAGACTCACTCATGGGACCAAAGACAAGAAGAAAGGAGGAGGGTGGTAACCAGATAAACTTTGCAACCCCTTCGATATGACTTTTTGGGTGAGAATTTTTATGAAAAGTAATATATACTTCTACTATAGATCTGCCTCTAGTTTCAACCTCTAGTTTCAACCCTGATTTTTTCCCCTTAATTTCCAGAAGCATGATATAATATCTTTTTCAAAGAAAGTGGGAAGAATGTCCACAGATGTTAGGAGAAGACAATTATGCAGGGAAAATATTTTCTTAAATTAAAATTTAAAACAAAAGTTTGCAGGGAGTGGAGTGGGGTTCAGCATTAGGGAGGTAGGAGATGATAAAAATACATATTAAGTAATTTGTAGCCTGATATGCTTTGTGTGTAGATTGCTTACAACTAACATGAAATGAGCATTTCATTCCTTAAGCATGCAGTTGGGGAAAAATGGGGAGCCAGGCTGGATGCACAAATTTGCACCAGATGCTCTGTATCCAGGTAGCAGAAATGACTAACAGCACTGGTATCCATCAGTCCCGGAGCAAAAGCATCTCCAGAGGAGGACATCTGTAAATCCCAAATCTGATCACCTTCATCATCATTAGGCAACAGATAGGATAAGGCTTCATGAAGAGAATTTTGGTGGCTTTAGATTGTTGAGAACGTATATGTAGGAAAAAACTGGAAATTATGTCCAAGATTTTTTGTCTAACTCCTTATCCTGATATTGGTAACATTTCACAACTAAAATAATTTTAACAGACACTTGATTAGTTTTTAAAAATGCATTTTCATGACCCGAGACTACAGAAATTGCCATTTTCTTAGGACGTAGTTTACATTCGACTCTCTGCTTACTATGTCCAGGGTATCCCCAAATTGGGAGAGATAGCCAAGTCAGTTGCCATTTTGCCTTACTTTTACCAAGGACTAGCCTTCAGGTTCAGTTTTGCTCTTGACTTTGGCCCTGAATTGAGAAGTGAGTCAAGAGAACAGAGTGGAAATATGGAGACAAAGCCAGCAGCTTTACTCAAAAAATTTATATGAGTCTAGTATTTTTTTGTTTTTGAAAGACATGTTACAGAGCCCAACCCAGTTAGGGATCACTGAATATTGGGTTAAA
The DNA here is from genome assembly GCF_028878055.3 of Symphalangus syndactylus. Classification (NCBI taxonomy): domain Eukaryota; kingdom Metazoa; phylum Chordata; class Mammalia; order Primates; family Hylobatidae; genus Symphalangus; species Symphalangus syndactylus. The sequence goes on from NC_072444.2 coordinate 14,271,555, forward strand.
TAAAACAATAATGTTATTCATGTGTTAGAAATTAATATTTTAAAGAACTATGCACACACTTTAAAATGTAACTGGATTTGCTATATAGGCCAGAGAAATATGGCTGTTACGATGAAGGCGTAACTTGTCTGGTTCTTGATTATTTATACCATTAGAGAAGAATGCAAATATGAATAGCTCAGAGTAGTTTAACTTTGAAGTGAGAGTTTATATGCACCTTTATATGTGGGATAACTGATGTCTTTGGAATAGACTTCAAATGAATGATAAAAACACCTGTAAAGTGATAGGACCTCTACTTTTTCTCATGTCCAGTGTTCACTTTCTTATAAACCAAGCATGAAGAGAAACAAAAAATTAATTCTCCAGATCATGAAGTTGTCTTCAACCTAAGCACAGAGGTATAATAATTACATTTCTCAGAAGTTCCACCTCTGTTTTGAGTCTCAAGGGCAATTGAGATGTCAGTGAGGCTGTGATTAAATGTATTGGATTAGAGGATTTTAAATACAAACAAGTATTATAGGTGTTACCACTGACCCCGAAGGTAAGATTTACTATGAAAATTTATAGTGCAAGGAAGAATGATCATTTTCAAAATATACACTTTGCAACTTAAGTTGGCTGTCACAACAACAAAATATTACAAACCAGGGTGTCTAAGAGCAGAAGTCCGTGGTTGCCAACTCTCAAGCCTCTTACCTTAATCCAATCTAGGATGCATTTCCACTCTGCAACAAACAGTATTTATTTTTGCCTTATTTGCAGATAACAGTTTTAATGCAGGTACTGCCCACGGATTAGCTTTGAGCAGTGTCTTTTTGCTTCGTTTTTTTTTTTTTATTTGTTTGGTTTGTTTTGAGACTGAGTCTCACTCAGTCCCCCAGGCTGGAGTGCAGTGGTGCGACCTCGTCTCACTGCAACCCCTGCCTCCCGGGTTCAAGTGAGCCTCCTGCCTCAGCCTCCCAAGTAGCTGGGACTACAGGCGTGAGCCACCGTGCCCGGCCAAGCAATATCTTTTTGCTTTGAAAGTAACTTACATGTACATTTGTTTTCCTTGTGAATGTTTCTTTTTAACTGCAAACTAAGAAGCACTGAGCCCAGCATTCATATATTTGCAAACTCTGTCTTACTTATTTCTCAGTTTTTTTCCTCAGAAAAAATGCAATTCCTTCTTTAAATTTAATTTTGCTTTATTTCTTTATAAAGTGAAGAGTAGGTAGCAAGAATTCCTCTTGCCCTTTGCTATTTCAGTCTGGCATCAGTAGCAATTGTTGCTATGCCCAGTTTTCATTCATGGATTTTTCTGGGATTGAAGATGTATTGAGTTCGATGTTGATTATTTAATTGGGCAGTATAAGTAAATTCATTAGCTCTCCTTCCAGTTTAGTGAATACTGAATATCATCCCTGATATTGCGTATTTCTTATACTTCTGGAATGCTAACCTGAAAATAGAAGTTGTAAGTCAGGGATGGTGGTATGTGCCTCTAGTCTCAGCTAGTTGGGAGGCTGAGGCTTGAGCCCAGGCCTTCATGGCTGTAGTGCAAAATGACTGTACTTGTGAATAGCCACTGCACTCCAGCCTGGGCAATGTAGCAAGACTCCCACCCCTTAAGAAAAAAGAGAAGAGAGAAAAAAATAGAAGTTGTGGAGAGGGAGGAGGATACTTGAACACTTTGACCATACTTGGCATAATAGACATTTTGAGGGTTTTTTTTTTTTTTTTCTTAAAATTCCTCTGGATCAGTTTTCATTGTTTCTAGTAATTATATTTATCATTAATGAATTCATATTGTGCTCTAGCCCCTAAAGATAGTTTGATACGCTAACTTTTGTTTTGCCTTTCTAGCTGCTAAGATAGATAATGGTTATTGCAAAATGCACGTTTTTAAATGGTCTCCAGTGTGGATTGCTTCTGAGCTGCTGATGGATTGAATACATTGAGAAGGAATGTGTCATTTGGAATCCAGGACCAGTCAGCAAGGATAACTGCCTGATTTTATGGTCAGAATGCTCTAACTCTTATGGCATACTGATGACTTTTTCTTCCATTTTCCAAAAAAGCAAGTTTTGTCAGTCTCAGTGTTTCTCTGATCTAGCCACTCAATTCCATTCCCAAAGTAGTGACCTAGTTCTGTCACTTGGGTTTCAAAGGGAGTTGAAGTGTCACTGAGTGAGTACAGCAAACCTGTTTAATGATTTATAGGAAGCAAATAAAAAGAATTTTGTTTGCTTACCTAGAAGTATATCAAATTTTGGTTTCAATTTATAATTTTGCAAAGTATAAAGACATTTCCGGGCTAACTCCAGATGAATTATTCAATATTTTTTCTCCTATCTTAATGAAGTTAATTTTAATGCTAATTTCCTATAACCAAGAAAACAGTTGAATTAAATAACCCTCATCTTTTAAACTTAAAGCTTATACTACTAATAATCATTTAACATTCACTTCTTTTTTTCTGACTTAATTGGTAGATAAATAAAATACTTCAAATTTGATTGGCAAATTGGAAAATCACTTAGAACGATCTGCTAGTATTTTTTATTCCCTTTGTTTTTTCCTTTACACATTTATACTGCAAAATAAATCAAGGACAAAGACTCACACTGAATTGATCAGCTTGTGTTTGGTCTTCATGGGAATTACATCTTTTTTCCCCTCAACATTTATTAAAGGAACATACAGAATTTCAGACTATAGCAAACTAATACCTTTAGCTTGACTAAGAGTTGATTTTCATTAAGGAACAGAACTTGTAATTTATTTCAACATACTTTAATGTATGACTCATCCCTGTTAAAGTTGTGAGACTCAAAACTATGCCCAAATCACTTAATTTTATGTCCTTCCCTGTTTACTGTGTCTGACCTTCAAGATTTCGTGACTGATGCTGAAATGGAAGCCAACCACTGCAGAAATTTGGGGGAAAATGAGATCTGAAGAATACAAGGGGAAGTAGGAATTCATTTCTAGCATTTGCAAACCTGCTTTATCGTGTCTGCTCTACCACAGTCAGAGGAAAAGACTGAGTTCATGGAAGTTACCAGCTAAGCCTTACATCTGTCTTTAATGTTTTTAGAAAGTATACTGAAAAGGTAAGTGAGATGTCTGTTTTGAAGAAAGACTCTTACTAGGTGCCTTAAAACCAGTTGTTTCCTATTAGTAAAGATGGGCAGCTTCTTTATTCCTAGCTTCAAAAAGCCTTGCCCCTGTTCGATGTGTTTCTCAGTATTGTGGAGAAGGTAGTTTCTGAGCAAGGTGGTGCTTTTCCTCTGCTTCTCAGCAGCTAAGATAGAAATTGCACTGAAGTGGACAAAGTGCCAATTTTTGTTGTCCTGTTGTGCTCAAATCCTTTTTTTTAAAAAGTTATTTCAATTGAGTCTTAGTTATATTCCTCACTATATAGGAAAAAAATCTTTAATGCCTCAAAAGTTCCAGTCAGCATTACATTTGCATTACTCTTATTTGCAGCAAATATGAGTAAAATTATAGGTTTTTAAAGGTCTCTAATAACATCCACTTATATTGGTTTTGTAGATAATCCATAAATTACCAGAAATAAATTATTCCACATTTATTACACACCCATGTAATAGGTGTAGTGCCAGGCCCTGGAATATACTAATGGTATCTATCACCTCATGTGGTAAAAAGACATATTCCGCCATCCTGGAGTATACAGAGGTAGAGTAGCATATAGTTCATGTGCTCATGGAGTTCATTTTTATTGACATGATACAGATAGAATTGTAGTTTAGGGAATCAAAATCTAATAAAATGAGGCTAATTCCATTTTCCCATTAACACTGATAACTAGTGTGTAAATCTGAATATGACACATTCTATATGAAAGAAGCTCTGTGTTTGTGTGTGCATCTACACTAAATACTTCGTGTGTGCCAGGTACTGTTTTAAACTCTTTACATATTATTTTTTTAATTCTCATAACTGTTCTCTGAGGTAAGTACTAATACTAAAGCTTATTGTCTAAGGAAGGCAGAAAAATTAAGTAACTTGGCCTAAGTTTGCATAACTATGATCTGGGATCAATATTTGAACCCATACAGGCTGATTGCAGAGCCTGCACTCTTAATTTGAGTGTGATATTTATGTGCAGTACCTGGCTATAAGTACCCACAAAACATTTCAAATTCTTTATAAAATTTGCTTAGTTAAAAAAGTACCAATTGCATAATATGGTTATAAGTCTAGTAGAAGTTAGGCTTTTTACAAGACATGCTGCTTACTGCACCGAGGCGGCAACAAGGCTTTTTAGAGAGCCCAAAATTTCCTTTCTTCAACTCCTGCTTCCAAGGCAGTCATTTTGCATGATAACCGTTTCCCCAAAAAACACAGACACAAAATTTAAAGAACTGGAACAGAGGAAGCAGAGCTTATCATAGTATATATATTTAGTACCCTGTCACTTAGGTCCACCCCTCTTTCTTTGTGGATTGTGGACATTTTGTTTAACTGCTAAATCATGAGAATATATGACTGCTGAGACTTTTCCAAGGATTTTTTAAAAAACACATTAGGCTTCGTGCAGAAGTAAAGAGAACCTATCTGAGAACCCCAGGTAGGTAATTTACTTCCTATTGTACGCATAGTTTGTTTGAAACCTCTTCACCTCTATCCCTTATTGTTTTATACTCTGTAAATCTGATTTTACCTTTAATAAACTTTTCTGAAGTGAGTGAGTTTTTTTGTCTTATTTCCCATTAGATTCTCTACCTTCTTTGTTCACTTTATGTATGTTATTGCCACTCCCTTCAAAACTGGTGGTTTAATTAAAGTGACAGCATCTTCTATATACCTAGTACTGTTGAGGATTAAAAAATACATGTGTGCCAGATGTGGTGGCACACACCTATAATCCTAGCACTTTGGGAGGCCTCAGGCAGGAGGATTGCTTGAGCTAATGAGTTCGAGACCAGCCTGGTCAGTGTGGCAAAACCCCATCTCTACTAAAAAGACAAAAAGTTAACTGGGCATGTGCACCTCTCACCCTAGCTACTTGGGAGGCTGAGAGGTGGGAAGGTCATTTGATCCTAGGAGGTCAAGGCTGCAGTGAGCTGAGAACAAGCCACTGCACTCCAGCCTGGGCGACAGAGCGAGACCCTGTCTCAAGAAAGAAGAAAAAGTGTCAAGGCTTTGTTTGCTCCTAGTTCAGTGCAGGTTCCACCCAGTACTAAAACTCGGCAAATTTTTGCGGGAAAACCCAAAAGTTGTAGAATCAATATGAGCATTTAATTATATAGCAAGCAATTGTGGCAGAAAAAATTGACCTTAGTAACATCAAGTTAACTATTCTGTGAATGAGATTAACCAAAGGAACATTTTGACCATGTATCTTTTAAATCACTGTTTCTCAAACTTCAGTGAATATGGGAATCACCAAGGATCTTGTTAAAATGCAGATTTTGATTTAGTAGGTCTGGGGTCAACCTGGAGAATTTGAATTTATTTTCTCTTTTTTTTAAAAGTAGTTTGAAATATATTTCACATACCATAAAATTCACTCTTTAAAACTGTCCAATTAACTATTTTCTTAGCATGTAGAGTTGTTCCACTATCACCATTCTAATTTCAGGACATTTTCACCCATACTGAAAAAGAAACCTTGTACCTATCACTCCCCATCCCCTTCTCCCTTCCACCCTTTTCCCCTCCACCAGCATCTGAGAACCATTAATCCAGTTTCTGCCTTAATTTACATCTTCTGGACATTTCGTACGTTTTATAGACTTCTGTACTTGGTGTCTTTCACTTAGTGTTCAAGGTTCATCCATGTTGTAGCATGTATCAGTACTTCATTCCTTTTTGTGGCTGAATAATACTCCATTGTATGGATATAGCACATTTTCTGTGTCCCTGCATCAGTTTCCATTTTTTGGCTATTATGAATAATACAGCTATGAACATTTATGTACAAGATTTTGTGTGAAAGTACGTTTTCATTTCTGTTGGGAATATACCTAGGAGTGGAATTATTGGGTCATATGGTAACTAACATTTTGAAGAACCGGGAAACTATTTTCTAAGGTGGCTGGACCATTTGAGAGTCTGCATTTCTGACAAGCATCCAGGTGATACTGAATAGCAGGCTTTAGATTACATTTTGACATCTATCAAGAAAACAGTAACATGAACTTTAACTGAGTTCAGCTGCCAAAATCTGGCCAGCAGCAAAGGTGGGGTGGTTTTGGTTTTCATAGGGCCTTGGTACCTCCAATTTTCTACCATTAGTCTTAATGTACCTGGGCTTATTGTTCTAGTCTTCAAACTCTTCATGTAAATTGATATATCTGCTATCTAAAAATGAAAAAGAATATTCATTTTTAGTTGAAAGAGGCATTTCTAAGTTGAGAATGGCCATACTGTCAGTGTGGTAACACTGTTTTTGATAGCATGTTGATCCTTTCTAGGTGCCATCAGAGAAAGAAGGGTATGCTGGTGGAGCATGCACACAAATGATTTAATACATTGTAGTGCATGTTGGGATAGAGCAAAGGAGGGCAGATTCAAGGAAGACTTCCAGGAGACTGGAGTCCTGAACTCGATCTCTTTATTTATTCAACTAAGATTTAATTAATGTAGGAGATCTAGATTCTGTGAGGGTTCAGATGAGGTAGGGATTACTTCTGTTTTATATGAGGTAGGATGACAATGGGGGTAGGTGGTAGTAGAAATTAGAAAATTTCTTTAGGATGATACTTGAAGTAAGCCAGGATTCTAGATACAGAGGTGTATGAGAAGGGCGTGTTCTAAGATGATAAAGCAGAAGGAACTAAAATACAGAAGTCAAATGGCAGGATGTACACCAGCTATATTTACTGAAATATGCCTAGGTGCTGTGTTAAGCCTCAGGTATACAAAAACATAAAACATGACCCTGCCTTCATAATTAGAAGTCAAGTGAGATATTTGAAGTGTAATAACAATGTGATTCGTATAAAACATAGGTGTATGGTAGGAGGTATAGATTAGTTTTTAAGAAGGCATAATTATCTTGACTGGTGGTTGGTTCTGTTTGGTTTGACTCATGGGTGCCTGAAGTGAAAGGAGTAGGAAATACAGATGTAAAGGTAAGTTGAGCTATTATTTACTGTTGTTTATTTTGGCAGAAATGGTCTAAAAAACTAAGCATGCGACGAGTAATAAGGAGAGGGGAGCAGCAGGAGTCTGAGTTTGGGGTTCTTTTCTTCCATTAGTTCCTGTGTGACTCTCCCTTGTGATCACTGATCTTTACTGGAGGTACAGAGTACCTGGTCTGGTCCTCAGTTTTAAGAAAATGAATTACCTAGTATACTCTTAAGGCCCAACTTCTGTACCCCATAGTTGGAAATTGTCAGCTTTCCTACAAAGATTGATTTATGAACTGCTCTTCAAAGCAACTTCTTAAAACATATTTGCAACCTTTTGACTGTTCACAATCAAGAGTCCTTCAATCTTTTCCCATCCCAATAGATGAAATGGCAAGACAAAATTTCCATGAGTTATATTGGACAGGTTTTTATGCATTACCTATTGTTGCATAACAAATTACCCCCCTAAAACTTAGCAGCTTAAAACAAACATTTATTATCCTCTACAGTTACTCTGGGTGAAGAATCCAAGAGTGGCTTAGCTGAGTCATTCTGACTCTTAAGAGGTTGCAGGCTGGGTGTGGTGGCTAACACCTGTAATCCCAGCACTTTGGGAGGCCAAGGTAGGAGAATCGCTTGAGCTCAGGAGTTCAAGACCAGCCTGGGCAACAATAGACCTCGTCTCTACAAAAAAATTTAAAAATTAGCCAGGCATGGTGGCACACGCTTGTAGTCCCAGCTGCTTGGGAGGCTGAGGCGGGAGGACTGCTTGAGCCCAGCAGATCGACAGGTTGAGGCTTTAGTGAGCTGTGGTTGTGCCACTGCACTCCAGCCTGGGTGACAAAGACCGTGTCTTAAAAAAAAAAAAAAGTAATCTGAAGGCTTGACTAGGGTTGCAGGATTTGCTTTCAAGGTGGCTCACATGCATGACTACACCTCAGTTCCTAGGCAAGTGGACTTCTACATATACTGAATATTCTCCTGTACCTGGCTTCCCCCACAAAGTGAATAGGAAGCCTCCATTTCCACAGTATCTCATTGACCACATAGGTCAACCCTCTTCAGTAAGGGAGGAGACTACCCAGGGCTAGAATACCATGAAGTGAGAATTGTCGGGGCCACCTTGGAGGCTGGCTGCCAAAACTTAGGATGAATTTGAGGCTACTTTCCTATTAAGTGTATAAAGCTGACCTTTGACATGCAAACTTAGTAATACCTATTTATGATTCCTGATACACTTTAATACTCTATAGTGATTTCTTCAAAAGCATTTTGACCTAAATGTAAATACATTGCTCGCTATGCATACATTTTTCTAAAAGGGAGTTTAATATCTACACCAGGATGAATTCTAGTATATTTTTTAACGTATATAAGGCACTCAATAAATACTTGCTCAACTAAAGCCAGGTGTGGTCATGTACACCGGTGGCACTTGGAAGCAAAGGCAGAAGGATTGCTTGAGCCTGGGAGTTTGAGGCTGTAGTGTGCAACGTTCATGCCTCTGAATAGCCATTGCCCTTCAGCCTGAGCAACATAGACTTTTTTTTTTTTTTTTTTTTTGAGATGGAGTCTCGCTTTGTCGCCCAGACTGGAGTGCAGTGGCGTGATCTTGGCTCACTGCAAGCTCCACCTCCCGGGTTCACGCCATTCTCCTGCCTCAGCCTCCCGAGTAGCTGGACTACAGGCTCCCACTACACAATGCCTGGCTAATTTTTTTGTATTTTTAGTAGAGACGGGGTTTCACTGTGTTAGCCAGGATGGTCTCGATCTCATGACCTTGTGATCCACCCGCCTCGGCCTCCCAAAGTGCTGGGATTACAGGCGTGAGCCACCGTGCCCAGCCTTTTTTTTTTTTTTTTTTTGAGATGGAGTTTCACCCTTGTTGCCCAGGCTGGAGTGCAATGGTGCAATCTCAGCTTGCTGCAACCCTGCAACCTCCACCTCCCAGGTTCAAGTGATTCTCCTGCCTCAGCCTCCTGAGTAGTCGGAATTACAGGCGCGTGCCACCACACCCGGCTAATTTCGTATTTTTAGTAGAGACAGGGTTTCACCATGATGGCCAGGCTGGTCTTGAACTCATTACCTCAGGTGATCTGTCCACCTTGGTCTCCCAAAGTGCTGGGATTACAGGCGTGAGCCACTGCACCCAGCTGAGATTGTCTCTTAAAACAAACAAGTGCTCAACTGATAAGAGAGAATTATCTTCCTCCTTTTTTGGACTTACTTAAGTAAAAGCAGGAATTGGGGATCGATTTGGAGGCAGAGTAAGAGTATGGCATCACTACCGGGTTTCTAATTAGATTATCTGGTAGATAGTAACTATTCACTGATAAGGAATGCAGAAGCAGGCCTAGGCCCAAGAGGTGACTAAGAAATTTGAGCACAATTAGATGTGTCTCGAGTTACTGGAAAGTTAGATTTGGAAATCTGTCCATGTACATGTATTCCGAAGCTCCAGTGAGAGATCAAGGTAATAGATAAAACTCCAGGAAAGTTGGGAAACAGAAACAACAGCAATAAGTCCACAAGAGAGAAGATTCAAGGAGAGGAATGGTTAACAATACCAAATACAGCAGAGTGTGAGAAAGGTGATTGAGATGTGTCCACAGTATTTTGCAATATGATGGTTCTTTGCTTGGCAATTTCAAAGGAACCATGGTAGGGGAAAGCAGAATGCTAATGAATTGAGGAGTAAGTGGGAGGTGAGAAAGTGGAGTAGTGAGGGCTATTCTTAAGAAGCTTGTGGCTGGGCATGGTGGCTCATGCCTGTAATCCCAGCCCTTTGGGAGGCTGAGGTGGGAGAGTTGCTTGAGCTCAGGAATTTGAGGCCACAGTGAGCAGTGATTGTGCCAGTGCACTCCAGCCTGGGCAACAGAGCAAGACCCTGACTCAAAATTTTTTTTAAAAAACTTGCTTAGAAAGGAAGGAGAGGAAATAGGGATAACTACAAGGGACTGGGTGGGAGGGCTTAAAAAAAAAAAACAAAACCGGGAGGGCCAATGGAAATGTCGAAGATATGGGAGAGGGGATGATGACTTGTACCAAGGCTCCAGAGAAGATGGAAGTGAATGAGATGGAAGGCCCTGAAGAACCAGTTGACCTTGGAAAAGAAAACATCCTCTGAGACAGGAGACAAGAATATGTAAGTTTGCAAGGTGAGAAAGGGTGGTTTGAACATTTTTGAAACTTGTTTGCTTTAAATACTGATTTTTTTTCCAGGAATTAAGTTTCTTAAAAGTCCACTAGAAGAGGAATATACTGATTGTTGATATCTCAGGTGTCAGGAAGTCCCAAACATAGATTCATGTTTGAGACAAAATTCATTTGGAGGCAAAACCTGAACATGAGGCTACACGTAGTTTTTATTGACCATGCTTCCTGTAGAAATATCATTATGTTTGACTATAGATGTTACTCCAGACCCTGCGAGAAATAATGCAATAATTGTGTATTTCCATACAAAGTTAACCTATGCTACATAGATGAATCTTAAAAACATAATGTTGACCAAAGAAGCCAGACAAAAGTAACAGTATGATTCCACATGGGACACGAAAGAAAAGCTAGAAACTGATTTCCACGCAAGTCAGGCTAGTGGTAACCTCAAAGAGGAGAGAGACAGGCATGTGGTGTGAAAGGGACACAGGATGGCCAGAGTTTTTATTTTTAGTCAAATGGTGATTCCATGGATGTTTGCATTCTAATTATTCATGAATCTGTATGTTTCATGCACTTTTTTTCTGCAGGCCTCTGAGCAGCATCGTGCACTTTATTGGTGTTAGGTTTCACAATAAAGGTGTGTGTGTGTGTGTGTGTGTGTGTGTGTGTGTGTGTGAATTTATGGGCTTTGGAGTCTGATCTATGTCAGAACTTTGTGATCTTGAGCAAAATAATTAACATCCTTGAGGTATTGTGAAGGTTATTGAAGCAAACTATCATAGTGCCTGGTGGTCCTAGGAATAGCAATAGTAGCATATTTTCCAAGTACCAGGCATTGTGCAAAGATCTGATTCTTAGAACTTACCTATGAGATTGATGCTGTTTTGTTTTCATTTTATAGATCAAGGCCCAAGGAGGTGGTTTCAAGCCTATTTATTTAATGGCTAACTCACTAGATTTACTTCTTTAGAGAGTTTGTAATAACTCATAGTGAATTCAACAATTTTAATAGCCTTGGCCAGTTTTTTTTTTTTTTTTTTTTTTACCAGCTTTCATTTTGTCTTTAATCAGCTTTTTAAGGCATATTCTATTTGTTTCTGCCTTAACTCCCTGCTGTTACAGCTGCTGCTGTACCCTGGAGGGAGTTGAGGCAAAGCCCTGCCTGCTGAGGCAAGAAGAGAGTCAAGCCAGACCTGAGCTGCTGATGCCACAGATGGGTGCTACTGAAGGACATGAGATATAAGAACCCAGGCCAGACGCAGTGGCTGACGCCTGTAATCCCAGCACTTTGAGAGGCTGAGGTGGGCAGATCACTTGAGACCAGGAGTTCAGGAACAGCCTGGCCAACATGGCAAAAACCCCATCTTTACTAAAAATACAAAAATTAGCCGGGCATGGTGGTGCATGTCATAATCCCAGCAAATTGGGAGGCTGAGGCATAAGAATCACTTGAACCCAGGAGGTGGAGGTTGCAGTGAGCTGAGGCTGCGCCACTGCACTCCAGTCTGGACAGCAGAGCTCTGTCTCAAAAAAAAAAAAAAAAAAAAAAAACCCTGTGAAGGAGGGCAGCAGATGACATCTAAGAAAAGCAGACTCAAAGGGAGTGATTTCCCTAAATCACATAATTAGGAAACTGACAGGAAATATCAGAACCCAAGCCTTTGCATTTAAGTTACCACTCCTGTGAGTATTTCCTGTTTCAATTAGAAAATTGTGAGAAAATCTTCCAGACCCTAAGAAAGAAATCGTTTAATATTGGGATTTCCCATATTAGACAAGATGACAACAATCAAATATATGAAGGCACTGCAGTTTGGTCTCTGAGTCTTTTGGATAATGAGCAAGTCTTTGTGAGAACTTATGTTCAAAACTAACACTAGGTGCATGGGGGATATAAAGAAGTAGAAGTATGATCAGTTCTGGCTCCAACTCCTATGCTCTTTCTAGTATATCAGAGGTTCCTTATAAATGTTGAACAACTAGAAATGGTGGGAAAAGGGACTAGTAGATAGTGTTCAGAAAAGGAGTAGGGTGGGATGGGGGGAAGAGTTAGTAGGGAAGACGTTATTTTTATTTTTATTTTTTTGAGGCGGAGTCTTGCTTTGTCCCTAGGCTGGAGTGCAGTGGCATGATCTTGGCTCATTGCAACCTCCGCCTGCCAGGTTTAAGCGATTCCCCTACCTCAGCTGGGATCCCAAGTAGCTGGGACTACAGGCGCGTGCCACCACGCTCGGCTAATTTTTTGCATTTTAGTAGAGACAGGGTTTCACCATGTTGGCCAGAATGGTCTCGATCTTCTGACCTTGTCATCTCCCCACCTCGGCCTCCCAAAGTGCTGGGATTACAGGCATGAGCCACCACGACTGGCTGGAAAGACGTTATTAGACTGTTCCTAACTCTGACCACCAGGTGGCCCCATTTTCACAGGTTATGGGTCTTGGTTGCTTTCTGGAAGAGTTAAAACCACTGCTGTGTACACTGTATTTGTGAAACTCAGAGTAGCTCACAAAAAAATTTATCTTCACATTTCAGTCTTTGAGATAAAATATTTAATCTTTGAAATTTGAAGATAAATTTTTTTGTGAGCTACTTTGAGTTTCACAAATACACTGTACACACCAGTGGTTTTAACTCTTCTAATTTTTTGCAGAGATGGATTTCCCTGTATGGCTCAGGCTGGTCTCCAACTCCTGGGTTCAAGTGATCCTCCTTCCTCAGCCTCCCAAAGTCCTGGAATTGTAGGTGAGAGCCACCATGACTGGCCTTATTTTTTGTTTTTACCTTGACACTCACTGTTTTGAACACTGTAAAAGAAGGAGCATCAAGCTTAAATTTTGTAACTATATATTCCACCAGCCCCGGGACTTGAGTGATAGGCCCTAGTACTCAAAAACTGCCAGCTTGAGCTTCCATTTTTGGGATATTCAACTTCCTGGCTAAAAGACACTTGTTTAATTCTACCCTGCCCTTTATAAGTGCTTATTTTACATAAATGTATGATAGGGTAACAGTAACCAATTCCAAAATAATAACTGACATTTAATTTGGTACTTTAAAAAAATTCCTTTGGGTTCCTTTTAACACCAAGACATACTTCAATAATTTCAACCTAATTCAATCAAAGTCTTCGGGCCACTGCACTCCAGCCTGGTGACAGAGTGAGATCTCGTCTCTTAAAAAAAATTTACAGTGACTACTTATACCAACCACCTAGGTGCTACAATTAATATTTTACTATAGTATGTGTCTATCCATCCCCCCATCAGTCAATTCGTCATATTGTTACAGGAAAGGGGTCCTGATCCAGACCCCAAGAGGATTCTTGGATCTCGTGCAAGAAAGAATTCAGGGTGAGTCTGTAGAGTAAAATGAAAGCAAGTTTATTAAGAAAGTAAAAGAATGGCTACTCCATAGACAGAGCAGCCCTGAGGGCTGCTGGTTGCTTATTTTTATTGTTATTTTTGATGATGTGCTAAACAAGGGGTGGAATATTTATGTCTCCTCTTTTTAGACCATATAGAGTCCTGATGTTGCCACGGCATTTGTAAACTATCATGGCGCTGGTGGGAATGTAGCAGTGAGGATGACTAGAGGTCACTCTCATGGCCATCTTGGTTTTGGTGGGTTTTGGCAGGCTTCTTTACTGCAATCTGTTTTATGAGCAAGGTCTTTATGACCTGTATTTTGTGCTGACCTCCTGTCTCATCCCGCAACTTAGAATGCTTTCACCGCCCACTGGAAATGCAGTCCAGTAGGTCTCAGCCTTATTTTACCCAGCTCCTATTCAAGATGGAGTTGCTTTGGTTTTTACCCCTCTGAAAATGTTCCTGTGGTCCATCTCAAAATAAGTGTGATATGATGAGATATATTTGGTTTTGCTCAGGTTCTTGGCACAGAACTCCTAAAACCCTGAGAATTTCCTGGTAGGAGTGTATTTTGTTATTCATAAGGACCCTCCTTATACACCTGAGTTTATGCTAATGAGGTGACTTACTGTAAGGGACTCTAAGTAGTCTCAGGATGGGACAGGTGAGGTTGCTCATGACTGTAATCCCAGCACTTTGGGATGCCAAAGCAGGAGGATTGATTGAGATGAGGAGCTCAAGATCAGCCTGGGCAACATAGTGAGACTCCAGCTCTACCAAAAAAAAAAAAAGTGATTAGAGGGTTGGAACTTTTAGCCCCAACCACCAACCTCCAGGAAGGGAAGAGGGAGCCGGAGATTAAGCTCTATAAAAACTTATCAATGAGATTTGATGAGCTTCTGGGTTAGTGAGCACAACCAGGCGCTGGGAGGTAGCACCGCTGGAGAGGACAGGGAGGCTCCGCCCTTCATATCCTACGCTGCTCTGTGCATCTCTTCTATTTGGCTGTTCTTGAGTTGTATCCTCCATAAAAACTAAAGTGTTGGCCGGGCGCGGTGGCTCACGCCTGTAATCCCAGCACTTTGGGAGGCCAAGGCAGGCTGATCACCTGATGTCAGGAGTTCAAGACCAGCCTGACCAACATGGGGAAACCCTGTCTCGACTAAAAATACAAAAATTATCCGGGCTTGGTGGCACATGCCTGTAGTCCCAGCTACTCGGGAGGCTGAGGCAGGAGAATTGCTTGAACCCAGGAGGCAGAGGTTGCAATTAGTTGAGATAGCACCACTGCACTCCAGCCTGGGTGACAAAATGAGACTCCATCTTAAAAAAAAAAAAGCTACTGCAGTGTTTCCCTGAGTTCTGCGAGCTGTTCTAGCAAATTATTGAACCTATGAAGGGGGTTATGGAAACTCCCAATTTATAGCTGCCGCATCAGAAATATAGGAGGAGGCCAGACCTTGCAACTGGGGGTAGTATTGCAGGAGTGAGCCCTTAACCTGTGGGGTCTGCGCCCACTCTGGGCAGTCAGTGTCAGAACTGAGTTGAATCTCTGGACACTGAGTGTCCAGAGATTTGGGGAATTGATTATTAGTGTGGAAAAAAAAAAAAAAAAAAACCCTTACATTTGGTGTCAGAAGCGTTGTGAATAGAGGAACAGTTTTCTTCTAGAGTAAGTTATAGACATCAGTTCACAAGCCCCAAGTCATTCAGCATGTGATTGGCCTCTAAATTTGTCTACCAACTAAACCTTTGTGTTTGCAACACTTTGCTATGAAAACACTGTGTACTTTAGCGAAGTTTAGTCTACATTTCTTTGACTCGATGGAGCTTAGGGTCTTAATTTCTTGCCTGGGCTCAATGCTTCCTGCAATGCGGAGACTTTCTTGGCAGACTTCCGTCGTTGGGGTCCATCCAGGATGATCAAGCATTAGTCACTCAGGGGTGATTAAAGTAGGTTCCTTATCTTTGGCTGGACAAAGTCCTCAGCAGCTGTCTCCACACTCCATGCCATGGCCTCTCCCACCTGCTGTGAGTGTTCTAGGAGAAGCTCTTGTTTCTTCCCACATGGATTGGGGAACAATGCCAGTTTCCAGAGCAGAGTGTTGCTATGGGAACCTAAACTTATTTGGAGTTGCAGAATGATAGCGAGTAATCAGTGACACAACCCGAAATGCTCCATAATTGTCCCTGGAGAATAATAGGGTAAAATGTTTTATTTTCAGATGAGAGAACTTCTGTGCTTTTGTCCTCTGGGGAGCTTCTGGAATACGGTGATGAGCTGCTGAGTGAGAAAGCTGGCGGCTGGGGACAGGTGGTTTCTGGTGTCTAAGATAGACTCCTAGTTTTCCTGTTTCCTAGCTCTCTTGGTGTGTGCCTTACACAATTCATTTATTCTTTCTGAGCTGCTTTCTTCTTCCTGAAAATGGGGTGTCAGTCTAGAGCTGAAAGGGACCTTGGGGATTATCTGAAGTATGATTCTCTGTAACAGATGATATCTGCATATTTTGTTGGGGGAAAACCCTATAAATGAGAAACCAGCAATGAGGGGGAAAAGTGTACTCACAACCCTGGACTTTCCTGTGTCTGTCTTTCATAGAACTCACACATTCACAGTTACTAACATCTTCATCCAGATTCAGTCCTCAGGAGGGCCTATGATGAGTGCCATTATGGTATAGCCTGCAGAATTATTCACCTGTGGTCCAAAAAGTGTGACTCTTATGTTTGAGAAGATAATAATGCTTTTTTTGTTTTTTTTTAAGACTGAGTCTTGCTCTGTTGCCCAGGCTGGAGTGCAGTGGTGTGCTCCTGGCTCACTGCAACCTCCGTCTCCCAGGTTCAAGCAATTCTCATGCCTCAGCCTCCTGAGTAGCTGGGACCACAGGCATGTGCCACCATGACCAGCTAATTTTTGTATTTTTGGTAGAGACAGGGTTTCACCATGTTGGCCAGGCTGGTCTCAAACTCCTGACCTCAGGTGATCCGCCCACCTCAGCCTCCCCAAGTGCTGGATTACATGCGTGAGCCACCGCATCCGGCTAATAATGCATTTTTTAAAAGATATTTTTGTTCCAATATTAATAAATAAAAATGTTTATGAACTTAGGAGTAAGAGATGAAATCAGAAAGGTAATGAGATCAGGTCTATAGGACCTTAAAACCTGCTGTGAGGATTTTTGAGACAAATGGGAAGGCAGTGGAGGATTTTGAGATAAAATATTACTTTTTCACTTCACTGTAGCCACAGTGGCTTCCTTACTGCTCCTTGAAACTCTGGGCAACTTCTACCCCAGGGTCTCTGCACTGGCTGTTCCCTCTGCCTGGAGAGCCTTTAGGCAGAGTATCTGCACAGCTCACTCCCTCACCTCCTTCAAGCCTGTACTCAAAGGCCTTCTCCACAAGAAGGCCCTATTTGAGATGGCAGCCCAGCCCGACCTCCCT
Organism: Symphalangus syndactylus; assembly: GCF_028878055.3. Taxonomy (NCBI): domain Eukaryota; kingdom Metazoa; phylum Chordata; class Mammalia; order Primates; family Hylobatidae; genus Symphalangus; species Symphalangus syndactylus. Next base: position 14,288,620 of record NC_072444.2, read on the forward strand.
TGCCCTTGCACTTATCATCTGCTCTGCTGCTTCTCCAGCACTTACAATTTTTTATCCTACAGTATACAATTTACTTATTAGTTACATTTATTGTTATCTGTCTCTCTCTGCTAGATATAAACTCCACAAGTGCAGGGATCAACACCTAGAGTGTATCTGGTACATAGAAGGTTCCCACACACTTGCTAAAAGAATGACTTAAAGGAATAAGTTTTGGTCATATGGAAAATTAAATTTACTAATTTTTTCTCATCATGCATAAATGGTTATTGAAGATTTAGGATCTTGAAGAATTTAATTATTTCAGAGAGCTACAGTTATGTTTCTTAGTGTTTACCAAACCAAGAAAGTAGACTCATAGTTTAGGAATATTTTTAGCACTGTGGGGTGAAATTAAAAGTTTCTGGTTGGCCGGGCACAGTGGCTCAAGCTTGTAATCCCAGCACTTTGGGAGGCTGAGGAGGGCAGATCATGAGGTCAGGAGATCCAGACCGTCCTGGCTAACACGGTGAAACCCCGTCTCTACTAAAAATACAAAAAATTAGCCGGGCGTGGTGGCAGGCGCCTGTGGTCCCAGCTACTCGGGAGGCTGAGGTAGGAGAATGGCGTGAACCTGGGAGGCAGAGCTTTCAGTGAGCAGAGATTGTGCCAGTGCACTCCAGCCTGGGCGACAGAGCGAGACTGTCTCAAAAAAAAAAAAAAAGTTTCTGGTCAACCATTTTTGTTATAATTTATTTTTATATAATTTCAAACTTACAGAAAAGTTGCAAGAATGATACAAGGAACTTCCTATACCCTCTACCCAGATTCACCAATTGTCTACATTATTTATCATTTCCTCTGTGTATGTGTGTGTGTGTGCATGTGCTTGTGTGTTCCTAAAACTTCTGAGTAAATTGGAAACATTGTGTCCCTGTACCCATAAATATTTCAAGTGTATCTTTTAAAAGCAAGGATGTTATCTTACAGTGGTCAATATCAGAAAATGGAACACTGATCTGATACAATAGAATTATCTAATCCATAGCCCCCCCCCCCTTTTTTTTTGAGACAGAGTTTCACTCTTGTTGCCCAGGCTGGAGTGCAATGGCACAACCTCCCATAGCCCCTTTTCTTTCCCCTTGCTCTATTACCCAGGCTGGAGTGCAGTGGGGTGATCATAGCTCACTGCAGCCTCCACCTCTTGGGCTCAAACGATCCTCCTACCTCAGCCCCCCAAGTAGCTGGGACCTCAGGCACATGCCTCCATGCCCAGCAAAATTTTAATTTTATGTAGAGATGCCATCTCACTTTGTTGCCCAGGCTGGTTTTGATCTCCTGGCCTCAAGCGATCTGCCCACCTTAGCCTCCAAAAGTGTTGGGATTACAGGCGTGAGCCACCACATCCAGCTCATTGCCCATTTACAAATTTCATCCACTGTCCCAGTAATGTCATTTATAGCAATTTTTTTCCCAATCTTCCATCGAAGTCAGGATCATACACTGCTCTTAGTTAGTCTCCTTTAATCTGAAATCATCCTTTAGCCTTTCTTTGTGTTTTTGTTTGTTTCTTTGTTTTGAGATGGAGTCTGGCTCTGTCCTCCAGGTTGGAGTGCAGAGGCCCCATCTCAGCTCACTGCAACCTCTGCCTCGAGGGTTCAAGTGATCCTGCCGCCTCAACAGAGATGGGATTTTGCCATGCTGCCCAGGCTGGTCTCGAACTCCTGGCCTCAAGTGATCTGTCCGACTTGGCCTCCCAAAGTGCTGGGATTCCAGTCGTGAGCCACCACACCCGGCCAATTAGTGAGGATATTCTTGGAGACTATGTTCCTCATTAAACTTGCACTTACTGGTTTTAACATCATTCCTTTTGTATTTATTAGTTGTCAATCTCCTGTAAGGAAGAGCTTCCCCTTCTCCCCATTCACTTATGTCAGTATGGACTCATGGACTTGTATTTTATTCTATGGTTTGTAATCCATTGCTATTGTTAATTATTTTGATGCTAATTGTCCCAGATTTCTGGTCATCCCTTCGCCTCAAAAACAAGTTTACATGTGAACCATATAGTCTCCAAGTTGGGTTTTCAAAGAGGTAATGGGTCCAAACTGAAAAGGTAGAATTTAGGTTACTGGAAGGTAGAAGTAACTAGTAGGAAAATCACTTTGGGCAATTTTCAATAACAAAAACACCCCATACACTGAAATGTGTTAAAATAACAAGAAAAATAGCACAGCCACTCAGCAGTGATTAGAAGAATTTCAATGTAAGGAATGAGGATAGGTGTATCCTTATTAGAAAAAAGAAGGAAAAATGCTGCTTGAGCTGCTGAGTTGTTTCAGCCCTGGAGCTGAGGGCGGGGGCAATGTATGAAGGTAGTGGGAGAAATGATCGATAATCATAAAATCAAAATGTCAGCCTAAGATACCATTTTAAAATATTTCATTCCAGGCTGGGTGCGGTGGCTCAAGCCTGTAATCCCAGCACTTTGGGAGGCTGAAGCAGGAGGATTGCTTGAGTCCAGGAGTTTGAGACCACCCTGGCAACACAGCAAAACTTCATCTCTACAAAAATTTTTAAAAAATTAGATGGATGTAATGGTATGCGCCTGTAGTCCTAGCTACTCGGGAGGCTGAGGCAGGAGGATTGTCTGAGCCCAGTTCAAGGTTATAGTGAGCTATGATTACGACACTGCACTCCAGCCTCGATGACAGAATCAACACCCTGTGTCTAAAAAATGAATATGTAAATAAAAATAAAAATATCTCATTCTCACAGGCCCATCTCCTTCTCTTCCAGAAACTCTTACTGAGTCTTTGCTGAATGGCAGTATAGTTATTTCCATAGGTTTGTTATAAATGTCCTTTTTACCAGACTATAATTGGAAAAATTGGTTTTGCAACCAAGGCCTTGCCTTGTCATATTTGAAAATGATGCTTATTTAATCAAGTATGACCAGTCTTTCTGAGGAAACACATTTGGCTTTCATGGAGCCGGCACTTTCAAAGCCCTCCCAGAAAAACGGTCCTGGGGCACAGCTTACAGATGAGTAAGGAAGGCCACTTCTTGGCAGGCCCCCAAATTTTAGATATTTGCTCAAGTAAACAGGAATTCAGCAAAACGTGAAGTCCAGTCTGAGATTCTTCCTGAAAATTTCCAGCATTTTTTTTTTTTTTTTTTTAAGACAGAGTCTTGCTCTGTTGCCCAGGCCAGAGTGCAGTGGTGTGATCTCAACTTGCTGCAACCTCCGCCTCCTGGGTTCAAGCTATTCTCCTGCCTCAGCCTCCCGAGTAGCTGAGACTACAGGCATGCACCACCACACTTGGCTAATTTTTGTATTTTTAGTAGAGATGGGGTTTCACCGTATTGGCCAGGCTGGTCTCAAACTCCTGACCTCGTGATACACCCGCCTCGGCCTCCCAAAGTGTTGGGATTACAGGCGTGAGCCATCGCGCCTGGCCACTATTTTTTTTTTTTTTGAGACGGGGTCTGACTGTGTCGCCCATGCTGGAGTGTGGTGGTGCGATCTCGGCTCACTGCAAGCTCGCCTCCGGGGTCCAAGAAATTCTCCTGTCTCAGCCTCCCAAGTAGCTGGGATTAAAAGCACGTGCCACCACGCCTGGCTAATTTTTGTATTTATATAGGGACAGGGTTTTTCCATGTTGGCCAGGTTGATCTCCTGACGTCAGGTGATTCGCCTGCCTCAGCCTCCGAAAATGCTGGGATTACAGGCGTGAGCCATCGTGCCTGGCCCATTTCCAGCAAATTTTTAGGGTCTGTGTAATAAATTAATGTTCTTTTTGCACCTGTGTATATAATCAGGCCAGTCGTAATAAGACCAGCCTTATTTTGTGATCAGAAACAATCATTTTTCAAGATTTTTTTTATCACAAGGGAGGTCATTATGAGAAGTGATAGAAGCCAGGCACAGAAAAAAAGAAGGCAGGCACAGAAAGAAGCCAGGCACAGAAAAGATAGAAGCCAGGCACAGAAAAAAAAACTTCACATGTTATCATTTATTTCTGGGAGCTAAAAAAAATTAATTGAACTCCCAGAGGCTGAGAAGGGTAATGGGGAGCATGATAAATGGGGATGGTAAATGGGTATAAAAATGTAGTTAGAATGAGTAAGATCTAATATTTGACAACACAACAGGGTGACTACAGCCAACAATTTATTGTACATTTAAACAACTGAAAGATTTAAATTCAGGTGGATATAACAAGAAAGAAAAAAATAATAATTGAAAGATAATAATTGGATTGTTTGTAATACAAAGAAAGGACAAATGCTTGAGATGATGGATACCCCATTTACCCTGGTGGTATTATTATTACTATTGAGGCGGAGTTTTGCTCTTCTTGCCCAGACTGGTGTGCAATGGCCCGATCTCGGCTTACTGCAACCTCTGCCTCCCGGGTTCAAGTGATTCCCCTGCCTCAGCCTCCCAAGTAGCTGGGACTACAGGCGCACGCCACCACACCCGGCTAATTTTTGTATTTTTAGTAGAGATGGGGTTTCACCATGTTTGTCAGGCTGGTCTCGAACTCCTGATCTCAGATGATTCACCCACCGCGGCTTCCCAAAGTGCTGGGATTACAGGTGTGAACCACCAAGCCCGGCCCACCCTGATGTCATTATTATGCTCCATATGTCTGTATTGAAATATTTCATGTATATCATAAATATATATACCTACTAGGTACCCACAAAAAATTGTTTTAAGTTTAAAAAGGGGGCTGGGCATGGTGGCTCACGCCTGTAATCCCAGCACTTTGGGAGGTTGAGGCGGGTGGATCACAAGGTCAGGAGTTCAAGACCAGCCTGGCCAAGATGGTGAAACCCCATCTCTACTAAAAATACAAAAAATTAGCCGGGCGTGGTGGCACGTGCCTGTAATCCCACCTGTTCGGGAGGCTGAGGAGAGAATTGCTTAAACCTGGGAGGCGGAGGTTGCAGTGAATCCAGATAGCGCCACTGCACTGCAGTCTGGGCAACACAGTGAGGCTCCGTCTCAAAAAAATAATAAATAAATAAAAAATAAAAAAGCCCAAAATGGCTCTCCCTGGGCTAAAATCAAGGTGTCAGAAGGATTTTACTTCCGGAGGCACCAGGGGAGACAAGGCCATTTCCTTGTCGTTTCCAGCTTCTAGAGGTGTCCTGCATTCCTTGGCTCATGGTCCCCTTCCAACTTCCAAGCCAGCAATAGATGGTCAAGTCTTTCTCATGATTCTATCCATCTCTCTGTTCTGACTGCTAAGCCTCCCTCTTTCCCATTTAAGCACCTTTGGATTACATTTGGCTCATTCCACCCAGGGTAACACCTCATCTCAAGGTCATCTGGTGAACAACTTGAATTATCTCCTGCCATGTAACATACTAGGTTGGTGCAAAAGTAATTTCGGTTTTTGCCCCTCCCCCTTTATTTTTAATTGCAGAAACTGCAATTACTTTTGCACCAACCTAATAACATATTCACGATTCCAGGATTAAGATATAGGCATCTTTGGCCAGGTGCGGTGGCTCACGGCTGTAATCCTAGCACTTTGGGAGGCCGAGGCAGGTGGATCACTTCAGGTCAGGAGTTTGCGACCAGCCTGGCCAACATGGTGAAACAAAAATTAGCCGGGTTTGGTGGCGTGTGCCTGTAATCCCAGCTACTCCAGAGGCTAAGGCAGGAGAATCGCTTGAACCCAGGAGGCGGAGGTTGCAGTGAGCTGAGATTGGGCCACTGCACTCCAGCCTGGGCAACAAGAGCAAAACTCCATCTCAAAAAAATAAAATAATTTTTAAAAAATGAATAAATAAAATCTTTAACATGTGTTTGTTTTATACCCCAAAGAGAATCGTGATTTTACTCTTTTTTGAAAATGATCCTTTAATGTAGGCTATCCAGTGAGGAAAAACGGTTGAGACCCAGTCTCGGCCCCGTCGGAGCCAGGCAGTCTGGCATCTCCTTTGGCTCTGAAATTGCCAAAGCTCCCAGGGATACCACAGAAATCATTCTGCTATGGCCTGTTATGGTGGCCAACACCAGGACCCAAGGACCTGCACGGGGAGTCACACAGAAGAGTGCTTCCCATTGGAACCTGCCCAGAGGTGAGTGGCAATAGTCTTGAGTGCACAAAATATGAGGCAATTTTTTAAATTTGAAATTAATTTAAAAACTTTTTTTAAAGATGAGGCAGGTCAGGCACAGTGGCTCACACCTGTAATCCCAGCACTTTGGGAGGCCAAGGCAGGTGGATTGCTTGAGGCCAGGAGTTCAAGACTAGTCTGGGCAACATAAGGAGATCCCATCTCTACAAAAAAAAAAGTATTAGCCTGGCATGGTGTTGCGCATCTGCATTCCCAGCTACTTGCGAGGCTGAGGAAGGAGGATCCCTTGAACCCAGGAGTTCGAGGATACAATGAACTGTGATTGCAACGCTATACCCCAGCCTGGACCACAGAGTGAGACCCCTATCACTTAAAAAAAAAAAAAGATGAGGCAAAGTACATGGGCTTGGAATCAAACAGCCCAGTTCCTGCCTTAGTTTTGCCATAATGTCATCTTGGACAAGTGATATATCTTCTCCGTGGGCATAATCCAAATTACAGAGTTGTTTTGAGGACTACATAGAGGAGACTTGGTACAAGGCCTCTCGCTTAGTAAGCCTTCAATAAATATTCGCTGTTATTATTACCAGGGGGTAGCAAGTAGCCAGGGTTGCTGGAGCCCGTGAATGCTATTCAAATTATGTAATCATTGCGAACATGTCCTGAGTCCTCACTACGGGCAGGCCCTCATTTAGTCCTCACAGTATCCCCGGGAAGCAGGCACTAATAGAACATAGTTTATGAGGCCAGGCGCAGTGGCTCACACCTGTAATCCCAGCACTTTGGAAGGCTGAGGCAAGCAGATTGCTTGAGTCCAGGAGTTCAAGACCAGCCATGGGCAACATGGCGAAACCTCATCTCCGCTAAAAATTAAAAAACTTAACAGGCATGGTGGTGCACGCCTGTAGTCCCAGCTACTGGGACTGAGGCTGAGGTGGGAGGATCACCTGAGCCTGGGAGGCAGAGGCTGCAGTAAGCCGAGATTGTGCCACTGCACTCCAGCCTGGGCGATAGAGTGAGACCCTGTCTCAAAAACAACAACAACAAAAAAGCAAAAAACCCATAGTTTATTGACGAAGTATTGCCATGGGGAAAAGGGAATTGATTTAACCCTGGCCCCAAAAGTCCAAACTTACCCCAGCTGGTGGAAGTTGCCAGAAGATCAGTTTGGTTCAAGGGAAGGCGTTTTAATATCTGAAGCTGATGCACAATGGCGAGGAGTGATGTGAGTCAGTGAATTCTCTGTGTTCAAGCACAGACTATACACATTTTGGGTAATACTGAAGACGAGCTGTGTTATATAGGAGTTTGGACTAGATGATCTCCAGATTCCTTTCCATTCAGATTCTGGATCACTTTTGCTGGAAAGGGGATCAAAAATGGGAGCTTTGTCACTGATCCCCTAAATCTTTACACTGTCCTATAACCTGAATCATTCTTTGCCACTCAGATGCCCTTCTAATCTCTGTGGTCTCTAAAAAGCACCCCAGCTTTATGTTCCTCTGTTTGTTCTCTCTTATAGTAGGTACAGATTGGAGGAGGGGCATCCCCTTTCACACGTTCCCCAGGCCCTGTGCTCACCCTTTTCCAAAATAGATCCCATTCATTCCTCTATCAGAAGGGTGAGCTTGTAATCCAAGCCCTCATTTGCGTGGCTGCTCAAGGCCCTGTACCTAATTCTGTATTGGTAACTTTGCATTCTTTAAAGAGGGCAGTCCAAAATGTGTATGCTTCAAGATTCATGAATCCCAATCCATCTGGGCCGCTTTCTGGGCCTTCATTTCAAAAGATGTGAAAGATGGGGAGAAGAGAATGTTTTAGACAGTCCTGACGATGCCTTCTGAATCTCATAGTCTAAGACCCTGTACCTCTGCCATCATAGCCTCATAGACTCATGGTTTCCCATTGCTGCTTAGGCCAAAACAAAAAATTTCTACTTGGCCAGGCGCAGTGGCTCACGCCTGTAATCCCAGCACTTTGGGAGGCTGAGGCGGGCGGATCATGAGGTCAGGAGATTGAGACCATCCTGGCTAACATGGTGAAACCACATCTCTACTAAAAATACAAAAAATTAGCCAGGCGTGGTTGCGGGTGGCTGTAGTCCCAATTGCTCAGGAGGCTGAGGCAGGAGAATGGCGTGAACCCAGGAGGCGGAGCTCGCAGTGAGCTGAGATTGCGCCACTGCACTCTAGCCTGGGCAACAGAGCAAGACTCCGTCTCAAAAAAAAAAAAAATTAAAAAAAAATTTCTACTCAAGAGGCTGAGGCAGGAGAATCACTTGAGCCCAGGGGGTTGAGGCTACAGTGAGCCAGGATAGTGCCACTGCATGCCAGCCTGGGCAACAGAACAAGACCCTGTCTCAAAAACAACAGGCCGGGTGTGGTGGCTCACACCTATAATCCTGGCACTTTGGGAGACTGAGGCAGGCGGATTGCTTGAGGCCAGGAGTTTGAGACCAACCTGGCCAACATAGCGAAACCCATCTGAGGATTCTGGCATAGCATGCTACAGCTCAGAACTCCTGGACTCAACAATTGCATTGTCTTGAGAGCAAAACTAGGATTTTAATTTGGGACTTTTGACTCTTAGTTTACAGGATGAAAGTCTAGAGATTTTCACTGCATACTCAGCTTCTTCCTTTTCCAGTAGAGCTGCGGCACATGAACCTTTTAAGAAAGACTTCCATCTAAAATAAAAATTGGGCTGGGTGTGGTGGCTCATGCTTGTAATCCCAGCATTTGGGAGGCCGAAGCAGGTGGATCACTTGAAGTCAAGAGATTGAGACCAGCCTGGCCAACATGGTGAAACCCCATCTCTACTAAAAATATAAAAATTAGCCAGGCATGGTGATGTGCACCTGTAATCCCAGCTACTCAGGAGGCTGAGGCAGGAGAATCACTTGAACCCGGGAGGCGGAGGCTGCAGTGAGCGGAGATTGTGCCACTGCACCTCAGCTTGGGTGACAGAGCAAGACCCCATCTAAAAAAAAATAATTAAAAAAAGAAAATTGTCTTAAAGAATGGGTTAAGATGGGTTAAGGGTTCAGTTTTTTTTTGGATAATTTGGATAACTCCCCACATGGGCAAGTCCAAACATGCAGATCAAGGAAGTATCACTGCTACCACTTAACCACCTAGGCCAAGTATATTATTTTCACTTTGATGTTACTTTGATAGTGGCTTGGGAATTAGGTTAATTTGCACCTGTTGGTAGAAGTCAGAGAGGTGTTACCAAATCTGTCACAAATTCTCCTTCCCTAATTCATCTGCAAGCTCCCCTTGAGGGGAAGGAGGGCATGGCTTTCATGTTTTCAGCATTCCTCAGCCACCACCTGCAGAGAGACACCTGCTAGCGGCAGGGTGTATAGATTTTCCCTAAATCAGTCTTTCAGGGTTCCACACTTCATTCATCCTAAGTGCAGCAAAAATTAAATAAAAAGCTTCATCAGGCCAGGCCTGGAGGCTCACACCTATAATCCTAACACTTTGGGAAGCCAAAGCAGGAGGATAGCTTGAGCCCAGGAATTCGGGACCAGCCTGAACAACATAGTGAGATCCAATCGCTACAAAAAAAAAATTAAAATTTTTATTTATTTTTTTGAGACAGGGTCTCAGTCTGTCGCCCAGGCTGGAGTGCAGTGGCATGATCTCAGCTCACTGCAACTTCTGCCTCCCAGGTTCAAGTGATTCTCCTGCCTCAGCCTCCTGAGTAGCTTGGACTACAGGCACTTGCTACCATGCCTGGCTAATTTTTGTACTTTTTGGTAGAGATGGGGTTTCACCATGTTGTCCAGGCTGAAAAATTTTTTTTCAATTAATTGGGCATGGTAGCATATGTCTGTGGTCCCAGCTACTTGGAAGGCTGAGGTAGGAGGACCACTTGATCCTGGAGGTTGAGGCTGCCATAATCATGCCACTGCCCTCCAGCCTGAGCAACAAAGCAAGACCTCATCAAAAAAAAAAAAGAAGAGGGAGGAAGGAAGGAAGGAAAGAAGGAAGGAAGGAAGGAAAAGAAAAAAGCTGTAAAAAACAAAACAAAATGAAAACAAGCTTCATCATAGTATCATGCTTGGAGACAGTGCCAGGGATGGAATACAGCAACCTAAACAAACAACAGCCCTTGTTATGGCAGCATAAACTGAAACAGCTCCCCTTTCCTCCTCCAAGATGAGGGGAGAAGCTTAGGCTGAGCTGGGCACATTTTAATGTTTCCTAATTTGAGGAAGCTTTGTAATACAATTCAGGGCAAGAAGGGGGAAAGGCACCTTTGGCATAATAAGACCAGAGCTATCTCACAGCAAATAGGATACAAATCAGGGTAACAGAAGAATACCATCTTGTCACTCAGAAAGGCATGCTCTCCAGGAGACCAATTCCCATGGGAGAGGGGTGTTTGCTTTCAGATGTTTACCAGACTAGACGTTCAGCCTGGAAGCACCCGGGGATCCCTTCCTCACCCATGGAACCAGGGCTCGCCTTTGCATTGGACAGGGCTGGCCTAAAGAGAGACAACAATGAGAAGAGAGAAGAGAGTCAGGGAGCATGGGAGCAACTGCAGGGCACCCTCTCTGTCACCCAGGATACATTTGTAATGCAAAGAGCTGAACAATCCATCCTAACTCCCTCTACTGTCTTCCCAAGACCAAGAGAGATAATGGATCTGAGATACTCATAAAATGCAATTTGGGTGCAATCAATGACCACCCAAGAAGAGTTTGGCAACCTCTTTCTTCAGGTTTCCTCCCTGGAGCACAAGCTTTCTCAGCCAAGGCACTATTGACCTTTTAGGCCTGTTGCTTCTTTGTGGAAAACCACAGCTCTAGCAGAGGCACAGGTGGATTTATTGAGTTGCTAATGAAGTCGTGGCCTCAAAACCCTTCATTTACACTATTAGCTCCTTCCAAAGAGCTGAGGGAGGTCCTAATGAATGATGTATTCACAGAGTGAACGTTTTTTGTAAAATTTGTTAACATTTTTTAACTGCAATTGGTTAAGATCACTCAGTCACACATTATCTCCTTTTACTCCAGCACTTTCTTATAAAAATTTGTATTTTTGTGGCTTTTTTCTTTTAGAGAGAGGGGTCTTGCTCTGTCACCCCAAGGCTGGAGTGCAGTGGCTCAACCATGGTTCATTGCAACCTCCAATTCCTGGGCTCAAGGGATCCTTCCACCTAAGCTTCCCAAGTAGCTGGGACTGCAGACGGGAGCCACTACTATGTCTGATAATTTTTTTTTTTTTTTTGAGACAGAGTCTCGCTCCGTCACCAGGCTGGAGTGCAATGGTGCGATCTCGGCTCACTGCAACCTCCGCCTCCTGAGTTCAAGCGATTCTCCTTGGTTGCTGAGTTCAAGTGAGTAGCTGGGACTACAGGAGCACGCCACCACACCCAGCTAATTTTTGTATTTTTAGTACAGACGGGGTTTCACCGTGTTGGCGAGGATAGTCTTGCTTTCTTGACCACGTGATCCGCCCGCCTCGGCCTCCCGAAGTAGAGTCGGGGCTCACTATGTTGCCTGGACTGGTCTTGAATTCCTAGCCTCAAGTGAACCTGCCAAAGTACTGAGATTACAGGCATGAGTCACCACACACAGACAAAATTTGTATTTGTAATTTTTTATCATTTTCTTTTCTTTTTTTTTTTTTGTTTTTGAGACGGAGTCTCGCTCTGTCGCCCAGGCTGGAGTGCAGTGGCGCGATCTCAGCTCACTGCAAGCTCCGCCTCCCGGGTTCACGGCACTCTTCTGCCTCAGCCTCCCGAGTAGCCGAGACTACAGGCGCCTGCCACCATGCTTGGCTAATTTTTTGTATTTTTAGTAGAGACGGGGTTTCACCGTGTTAGCCAGGATGGTCTCGATCTCCTGACCTCATGATCCATCCGCCTCGGCCTGCCAAAGTGCTGGGATTACAGGCGTAAGCCACCGCGCCCAGCCTTTTTTTATCATTTTCTTAAAGATGGTCCCCCCCAGTAGCCTAAGCTTCAGGCCCCACAAAACCCAGATCTGACCCTAGAGTAAGACAATCCTTGGCTCTACCCCATCCTCACATACTCAAAGTTTTTAAACCTCTTTAGGCATCAGTTTCCTCATTTGAAAAATAGGTTTATTAATGGTGATTCCTAAGATGCTTGTGAAAACTAAGGGATAAAATGGAAACTGCTTAGTCTACTGCCTAGAACAACCACACACTCAATACATGGTAGCTGTTATGAAAATAGTGATATATTCATTTCCTGAAAGTGGAAATCAAATGTGGTGACCGCTTCAGTTGGGAGAAGGACTACCAGCTTCCTGATGGCGGGAAACCACGATGACACTGAGGAGCTAAAACATTTGGCTAGAACCATCACCAAGGAAAAAGTCTGGTTTTGAAAATGATGCCAGGCACAGTGGCTCACATCTGTAATCCCAGCGCTTTGGGAGACCAAGGCAAGCATATTGCTTCAGCCCAGGAGTTCAAGACCTGCCTGGGCAACATGGCAAAACCCTGGCTCTAGCACTGCAACATAGTGAGACCTCATCTCTACAAAAAATACAAAAATTAGCTGAGTGTGGTGGCATGTGCCTGTAGTCCCAGCTACTTGGGAGTCTGAGGTGGGAAGATCGCTTGAGCCCAGGAGGTCAAGGCTGCAGTGAGCAGTGATCATGCCACTGCACTCTTGCCTGAATGACAGAGCAAGACCCTGTCTCAAGAAAAAAAAAAAGAAAAAGCAAATGATGATGGAATATTCAAGCTTATACTCTAGGCTCCACCATAGAGAAAAATGAAGAACAGAGAACCCAGAACTACCTTCATAGGTTTCTTTCTAGAAGAATCTCTTTTAATGGATTCTTTCTGTGTTCTATGGGCAGCTGACCCCTCTGCAGGTCCATTTATTTATTTACTTATTTATTTTTATTTATATTTTTGAGATAGAGTTTCATTCTGTCACCCAGGCCAGAGTGCAATGGCATGATCTCAGCTCACTGCAACCTCTGCCTCCTGAGTAGCTGGGATTACAGGAGTGTGCCACCACACCTGGCTAATTTTTTGTATTTTTAGTAGAGACAGGGCTTTGCTATGTTGCCCAGGCTGTACAGACCCCTTATTTAAACAGATACAGCATTAGAGGCCTTACAGGTATTGGTGTCAATTCTATTTCTTGCACTGGATGGCAGGTTCAGGGATTACAGTATTGTTTTCTAAACAGTAAGATATATTATGTAAACTTTCCTTATGTGTGTGGTATTTTTGCAAATTTGGGCGTGTTGGCAGGCGCCTGTAGTCCCAGCTACTCAGGAGGCTGAGGCAGGAGAATGGTGTGAACCCGGGAGGCAGAGCTTGCAGTGAGCCGAGATCTCGCCACTGCACTCTAGCCTGGGGGACAGAGCAAGACTCTGTCTTAAAAAAAAATAAAAATAAAAAAAAATAACTGCAGGCCAGGTGCAGTGGCTCATACATGTAATCTCAGCACTTGGGAGGCCAAGGCAGGAGGATCACTTGAGCCAGGAGTTTGAGACCATCCTCTGCAACATAGTGAGACCTCATTTCTTTTTCTTTTTTTTTTTTTAATTGAGACAGAGTCTAGCTCTGTCGCCCAGGCTGGAGTGCAGTGGCGCAATCTCGGCTCACTGCAAGCTCTGCCTCCCGGGTTCACGCCATTCTCCTGCCTCAGCCTCCCAAGTAGCTGGGACTACAGGTGTCCGCCACCATGCCCGGCTAATTTTTTTGTATTTTAAGTAGAGACGGGGTTTCACTGTGTTAGTTAGCCAGGATGGTCTGGATCTCCTGACCTCGAGATCCACCCTCCTCGGACTCCCAAAGTGCTGGGATTACAGGTGTGAGCCACCGCGCCTGGCAGTGAGACCTCATTTCTTGAAAAAAAAAAAAAAAAAAAAAAAAGGGAGGTCAAGGCTCTAGTGAGCTACAATCACACAGCTGCACTTTAGTCTGGGTGACAGAGAGAGACTCTGTCTCAAACAACAACAACAAAAACATGCAGTATGGTCCTCCCTTATCTCTGTCCCTGATTCACTGTAATCTCCAGGGCCTCCATTTCCACTTTTGTAAAATGGACCTCTCTAGGGTCTCTTCTGGCTTTAAGTCTATGGAAGTGTATATAACTGTATAAGTGTATGAATTCTTTGCTAAACCGAAAAGAAAGAGTCTGACAGCCTGTCTGAATGCCTCCCCACTCCGCAGCAAAATGTATTTCTTTCTTGACATCTAAAATGGAAGCTTAATTGCTGATAAGTGGTTGACAACTGGTAAATGCATTTTGGGTGGATTTAGAGAAACTAAATCTATAACGTTCATCAGAACATCAGAAGCTGCTCTAGAAAGTTGGGCTTCAGGGAATGAATTAAGGGGCCTACAGGTGATGGGAGGACCCTCAGCCTGGCCAGGAAACCTGTGGGGCCCGGGAATGGCAGCCCTATTCTCCACAGTCCTTCAGTAAGAAGTGACAGCAAAGACAACATGTGCCATTTATAAGACATTTATGATCCCCTATCACTGAGCTAGTTGCTTTCATGGTCATGTAGTGCTTCTGACAACCCTCTGGTACTATTTAATGATAAATATCATTTATCCAGAAGTTAATATTGCCAGGCTCTATCTTACACATAAAATATCTCATTTAGTCTATGAGGTAGGGACTCTTATTACCACCAAATCACAGGTGGAGAAACTGAGGCACAGTTGCCCAAATAAAAAAATTAATTATTTTTATTTATTTATTAAAAAAATGTACCTCCGCCTCCTGGGTTCAAGCGATTCCCCTGCCTCAGCCTCCTGAGTAGCTGGGACTACAGGCATGTGCCACCACGCCCAGCTAATTTTTGTTTTTGTTTTTTTTTTTTTTGAGACGGAGTCTCGCTCTGTCACCCAGGCTGGAGTGCAGTGGCGCGATCTCGGCTCACTGCAAGCTCCGCCTCCCAGGCTCACGCCATTCTCCTGCCTCAGCCTCCCGAGTAGCTGGGACTACAGGCTCCTGCTACCATGCCAGGCTAATTTTTTGTATGTTTTTATTAGAGACGGGGTTTCACCGTGTTAGCCAGGATGGATGGTTTCGATCTCCTGACCTCGTGATTTGCCCGCCTCAGCCTCCCAAAGTGCTGGGATTACAGGCGTGAGCCACTGCACCTGGCCCAAAATTTTTTTTTTCAGACAGGATCTCAAAAAAAAAAAAAAAATCTCGAGGTTGCAGTCTAGACTTGAATGCAGTGGTGTGATCACGGCTCACTGCAGTCTCCACCTCCCTGGCTCAAGTGATCCTCCCACCTCAGCCCTCCCAGTAGCTGGGACTATAGGCATGTGCCACCATGCCTGGCTAACTTTTGTATTTTTTGTAGAGGTGGGGTTTCACCATGTTGCCTGGGCTGGTCTGGAACTCCTGGGCTCAAGTGATCCTCCCGCCTCAGCCTCCCAAAGTGCTGGGATTACAACTGTGAGTCAACGTGCCTGGCCCCACATCAAATAATTAATGTATGATGGAGCTGAGACCTGAACCAAGCATTCTGGCTCCAGAGTCCATGCTCTTTTTTTTTTTTTTTTTTTTTTGAGACGGAGTCTCGCTTTTTCACCCAGGCTGGAGTGCAGTGGCGCGATCTCGGCTCACTGCAGGCTCCGCCCCCCGGGGTTCACGCCATTCTCCTGCCTCAGCCTCCCACGTAGCTGGGACTACAGGCGCCTGCCACCTCGCCCAGCTAATTTTTTTGTATTTTTTAGTAGAGACGGGGTTTCACCGTGTTAGCCAGAATGGTCTCGATCTCCTGACCTTGCGATCCGCCCGCCTCGGCCTCCCAAAGTGCTGGGATTACAGGCGTGAGCCACCGCGCCCGGCCTTTTTTTTCCTTTTAAGATGGAGTCCCGCTCTGTTGCCCAGGCTGGAGTGCAGTGGCAAGATCTCGGCTCACTGCAACCTCCGCCTCCCAGGTTCAAGCACTCTCCTGCCTCAGCTTCCCAAGTAGGTAGGACTACAGGTGCACCGCATCACGCCTGGCTAATTTTTGTATTTTTAGTAGAGATGGGGTTTCACTATGTTGGCCAGGCTGGTCTCAAACTTCTGAACTTAGGTGATTCGCCTGCCTCAGCCTCCCAAAGTGGTGGGATTACAGGCTTAAGCCACTGCACCCAGCCAGACCCCATGCTGTTAACATCCATACTCTACTGTCTTCCAGGGTATCTCTGAAGGAGTGCTATTATTATTTCCAGTTTATGGATGAGGAAACTGAGGCTCAGATTGATGAAGTGACTTCCCTAAGGCTGCGTAGTGTGTAAATGGCAGAGCCAGGCCTCAATTTCTGGTTCATGTGTTTTCAAAGCCCATGCTGTTCACCATTGTCTCATATTGCCTCTCTTGGTCAGTTACCAAATGGCTACTGTGAACCCCGCTCTGTGCTAGCAGCAGCTGGGAGACAATGTAGGCGAAGATGTTGGAGAAGGATGCACCTGTCTTTGCCCTGGAGCTGCCACTAATTCACTGTGTGACCTGAGGCAAGTCAGAGCCTCTCTCTGGGTCCCAAGTCCCATTTGTAAGTGAGAGGCTGAGCGATGTCCCAGACTGTGGCCAGGACATGTCTGATGACATAGAATAAGGATATAGGGCTTGGCAAAGAGCAGAAGAGGAAGCTTTAAATGATCAGACTCCCAAGGAGGACAGAAGACCTTCAGGGTGGAAATGACCTGAAGCTTAAATCAGAAAAACCCCCTTTCTCCATCCCTGTTTCCTCACTTCTTCCCAGAGGAGAAAGATCAGAAAAGGAGGTGAGAAAAAAGGGCTGGGAGAAGGTCTATTAGTTTCCTGTGACCACTGTAACACATTTCCACAAACCTGATGACTTAAAACAAGAGAAGTTGCCAGGTGCAGTGGCTCACGCAAGTAATCCCAGCAAGTTGGGAGGTCGAGGCAGGAGGATTGTTTGAGCCCAGGGGTTCAAGACCAGCCTGGGCAATATAATGAGACTTGCTCTACCAAAAAAAAAAAAAAGTCAAAAAATTAGCCCATGTTGCAGCATGTGACTGTAGTCCCAGCCACATGGGAGGCTGAGGCAGGAGGATCGCTTGAGCCCAGAAGGTTGAGGCTGCAGTGGGCCATGATCATGCCACCGTACTCCAGCCCAGGTGACAGAGCAAGACTCTGTCTCAAAAAACAACAATGGCCGGGTGTAGTGGCTCATGCCTGTAATCCCAGCACTTTGAGAGGCCGAGGTGGGTGGATCACATGAGGCCAGGAGTTCAAGACCAGCCTGGCCAACACGGCAAAACCCTGTCTTTACTAAAAATGTGAAAATTAGCTGGGTGTGGTGGTACGTGTCTGTAATCTCAGCTACTCTGGAGGCTGAGGCACAAGAATTGCTTGAACCCAGGAGGTCAAGGTTGCAGTGAGCTATGATCACACCACTGCACTCCAGCCTGGGCCACAGAGTGAGACTGTCTCAACAACAGCAACAGCCACAGAAGTTTATTTTCTCACAATTCTAGAGGCCAGAAGTCCTAAATCAAGGCAGTACTCCCTAAGGAGGCTCAAGGGGTGAGTCTATTCCTTGCCTCTTCAGCTTCTGGTAGCTGGTGGCCTTCCTTGGCTTATGGCTGCTTTGTCTCTTCTCTGTCTTCACATGGCCTTCTCCTCTGTGTGGCCAACGTCCCTTGCCTTTCTCTTATAAGGTTACTTGTGATTGGATTTAGGGCCCACCAGGATAATCGAAGATAATCTTCCCAATCTCAAACCCTAAACTTAATTAAATCTGCAAAGACCCTCTTACAAAATAAGGTGATATTCACAGGTTTTCAGAATTAGGTTATAGTTTTTTTTTTGTTTTGTTTTTGTTTTTGAGACAGGATCTCAGGCTGGAGTGCAGCGGAGCGATCGGAGCTCACTGCACCCTT
This sequence comes from Symphalangus syndactylus, assembly GCF_028878055.3. Lineage (NCBI taxonomy): Eukaryota > Metazoa > Chordata > Mammalia > Primates > Hylobatidae > Symphalangus > Symphalangus syndactylus. Next base: position 14,306,565 of record NC_072444.2, read on the forward strand.
GAACTCCTGGGCTCAAGCCATCTTCCTGCCTCAGTCTCCTGAATAGCTAGGACTACAGGCATGCACTAACATGCCTGGCTAATTTTTAAATTTTGTAGAAATGAGGTCTCGCTATGTTGCCCAAGCTGGTCTGGAACTCCAGGCTTCAAGCGATCCTCCTGCCTCAGCTTCCCAAAGTGCTAGGATTACAAGCGTAAGCCACTGTCTCTGGCCTGGATGTATTTTGAGGGACAATTTTTCAACCTACTACAGAGGGGAAAGACAGAGAGAGAAATGAAGTTGAAAGATGGGGAAGGGCACCATGAGCACTGATTTAGGAGCTGCTCATCTCTGCCAAAATGCTGAGTAATTGCCCTCTACTACTTGGTCTTGTTCCTCAATCAACCCGTACAAATCTGTAGGATGCTCCCAGCTGGAAGGTCCACATTCTGCTCTTCTGAGTCTCCCAGTGCTTAGCAGCAGTTTTACAACACTGGCTGGGCTTGCTGCGGCGGGAATCCTAACAGACAATGTGGGATAGGTATAGGGGTTTGGAGACCTGGGTTCTGGGTCTGGCTGTACCACCAGCTCTCTGTCGGCCCCGGAGCCAGACACTGCTCTTCTCTGCACCTTACTCCTGTCCACACACCGTTGCCCATGCTGCTTTTTTGTCTTGGGTCTCCTTTCCACCCTCTCTCCCTTCTCCAATCTCAGCTTACCTATGTCTTCCGGAGATCTTTTACCTAACTCCCAGGGTGGGGCTAGCAGCTGACACCCTGACGACAGGCAAATGCATTTTGTTTTGAGTGGCTTAGAGAAACTAAATCTATAATATCCCTGAAATGGCCTGTTTCCTTGTCTGTCATCCACAGAAACCCACCAACCCATGAGCACCTCAAGTGGCCAAGAGCCTGGAGTCTGACTGCTTGGGTTCAAATCAAGGCTCTGCCACTTACTATCTATGTGGCTTTGGGACAGTTACTTACCTTTTTTGTGCCTCAGTTTCCTCATCTGTAAAATGAAAGTAACAAGAATAACATCTGTCATCCAGTGTTATAATCATAACTAAATGAGCTGTTATCTGTAAAGTGCTTAGGACTGGGCCTGGCATGAGGTAAGCACATATTTAATACTAATTATCATCATCATTATTTGTATCCTCAGGGTCAGGCACACGACGGGCACTTGTGAAAGTGTTGATGGAAATCAGGTGATTTCCAGGTTCTTTCCAGTTCTTTTTTTTTTTTTTTTGAGACAGAGTTTTGCACTTGTTGCCCACGCTGGAGTGCAATGGTTCAATCTCGGCTCACTGCAACCTCTGCCTCCTGGGTTCAAGTGATTCTCTTGCCTCAGCCTCCTGAGTAGCTGGGATTCCAGGCGTGCGCCACCACAACTAGCTAATTTTTTATTTTTAGTAGAGACAAGGTTTCTCCATGTTGGTCAGGCTGGCCTTGAACTCCTGACCTCAGGTGATCTGCCCACTTCAGCCTCCCAAAGTGCTGGGGATTACAGGCTTGAGCCACCGCGCCTAGCCTAAGTTCTTTCCAGTTCTGCACATGCTTTTTTTTTTTTTTTTTTGAGACAGAGTTTTGCTCTGTCGCCCAGGCTGGAGTGCAGTTGTGTGATCTTGGCTCACTGCAACCTCCGCCTCCTGGGTTCAAGCGATTCTCCTGCCTCAGCCTCCCAAGTTGCTGGGATTACAGGTATCCTCCACCACGTCCAACTAATTTTTGTATTCTTAGTAGAGATGGGGTTTCACCATGTTGGCCAGGCTGGTCTAGAACTCCCGACCTCAGGTGATCCACCTGCCTCGGCCTCCCACAGTGCTGGGATTACAGGCATGAGCCACTGCACCTGGCCTAAGTTCTTTCCAGTTCTGCACATGCCCCAAGGTTGTGCCAGTGGCAAGATGGAACAGGGAAAGCCAGGCAGCAGCTACAGTGGCGTAGACAGTGATTTGAGCACATGCAAGCTCGGACTGGTGGGGAGCGTGGCCAAGCGCCTCATCTGCGATCCTGGTTCTTTGCAGAAACCATCCTGCCTCCTCTCTTTTCAGCCTCAGCCATCCCCTTTAGGGGTTCGCTGAGGATCCACTGTCTGAAAGCTGTCATGAGTCTGAGCAGGTCAGCAGCTGACCAGCCCAGAGGAAGCCCTTTCTTCAGTTTCCTCAGGTGGCCACAGTGGTAAGTGGCACAGGAGGAGAGAGGCTGGGCCAAACAAAATGCCCGCAGCCTTGCAGGGAGACGTGGAGTCTGCTATGAGTGAACAGTTCCCTCCTTCCCATGTCCCTCCCCACACACGTTTGCCCACAGGTTGCAACCTTTTTTATTTTTATTTTTGCCTTCATGGACCAGTCTTAGGAACCTCTGGCATCAATGGATGGAGAACTAGAAACACACAAGATTTGGGAGGCCTAAAAGATGATTTTTGTTATTTTATTTGTATATGCTCTGCTTTAAAAAAAAAAATTGATTCAAAACACCATAAGGTTATTCTGAGTGACCTAGCCTAGGCTGGCACTGGGCAAAGTTGTGTTTCCATCTTCCTGCCCCCAGGACATACATCTTCCTAACCCAGGTCCCTAGATGGTGGCCTCTCTTAGCTGCGCACCAACCAAGCCCAGCTGAGGTTGGCTGGTCTAGTGATCTTTCTCAGAACTATTTGCATTTGAGAAGCATGGGAAGCCCCAGCTCCCCACTCCTTCCAGGCCACAGTTCCCAAGAGCCCAATGCTCTGGGAGATGGTACCAGATAATCTTTCATACATTCAGTCAACAAATGTTTGCTGGTGCCAGGGCTGGAGATACAAAAGAGAAAATAAGGATCTTGCCCTCAAAGCCTCACCAATTATTGGGGAGATGTGCAAGCTACAAATAAGATAATTATGATAATAGAAAAGGGAATAAAATGCCACAGAAGGCCAATAACAGGAACTGACATTTGCTGAACTCCCGTGGCTGGGAGCTCTGCTATGTACTTTTATCATCCATGAACACACTGAAACCTCGCAATGACCCTGTGAAGCCCCCATTTTACACATGAGCAAATTGGGGCTCCGAGAACTACAGAAATCTGGCACAGGTCCCACAGCTCATAAGTGACTAAGCCAGATCTGTTAGGCTGAACTCTGTCTGAAAAGACAGGGAAGCTTCACAGAGGAGGTAGCTTTTAAATTGAGACTTGGAGGATGAGTAGGAGGTGGCCAGATCGAAAAGTTGAGGGAGAGGAGAGAGAAAGATGAGTACTACAGTCGGTGAGAACCAACGTAAGCTCAGCAACTTTAAGGAGTAGGGGAGAGCGACTACTCCTTCTCTTCACCTCCCATGGTCCAGAGTTGCTCACCCCTGGTCCAGAGCCTGCCCAGGGCATTCACACCCACACCTGGAAGCCCATGTCATCTGCTGAGGTATGTTCTCTTCCTTGTTTCCCTAGCTGGGAGAATTTCTGGGAGGCAAAGTGACAAGAATACCTGTTCTGGGACAGCCATGATCTGAATGTTTATGTCCCACCCCCTCAATTCCTATGTTGAAATCCTCACTCCCTATATGATGCTATTAGGAGGTGTAGCCTTTTGGAGCTGATGAGGTTTGGGGATGGAGCCCTCATGGCTGGGATTAGTGCCCTGATGAAAGAGACCCAAGAGAGACCCCTCACTCCTTCTACCATGTATGAACATGTTAATGCTCTATTTAATAATATATTAAGATACATGCAGTTAGAGCAAGAACTAGTTTAATGTTAATAGCCAGGTATCATAATTATTATTACTTGTTACTTCTAGGCTTAACCTTGACTGAGGGCTCTGGCTAGGAGAGAAAATATTTCTTAACCCATTTTTCACCTCTTAACAGTCTAAAACTTCCTGAGATGTATCTCTAAATATCTCTGTGGGGATTAAAAGCACCTTAGCAATGAAACTCCTTATACGTGGCTTTCCTAAGGAGCCAATGGTGTCCTCATAGCCATAAAGTCTAATCTGAAGATATAAAGGAGGCATGATTGGGGCCTCCTTGCTGCATTCCCATCTGGGCACTCACCAGACACTGAATCTGCCAGCGCTTTGATCTTGGACTTCCCGGCCTCCAGAGGTGAGAGAAATAAATTTCTGGCTGTTTGTTTGTTTGTTTGGAGACAAAGTTTCCCGCTTGTCACCCAGGCTGGAGTGCAATGGCACAATCTCGGCTCACTGCAACGTCTGCCTCCCGGGTTCAAGTGATTCTCCTGCCTCAGCCTCCCAAGTAGCTGGGATTACAGGCTCTTGCCACCACGCCTGGCTAATTTTTGTATTTTTACTAGAGATGGTGTTTCACCATGTTGGTCAGGCTGGTCTCAAACTCCTTACCTCCAGTGATCCACCTGCCTCGGCCTCCCAAAGTGCTAGGATTACAGGTGTGAGCCACCTCACCTGGCCAATTTCTGTTGTCTACAAAGTATCCAGTCTGTGGTCTTTTGTTATAGCAGCCAGAACAAACTAAGACAGGGACCAAACCCGCCTTGGTTCAGATCCCAACTTTGCAACTTCCTAGCTGTGTGAGCAAGTTGCCTTCCCTCAGTGAGCCTCAATTACTTCATCTGTAATAGGGGATAATAGGATCTCCTAAGCTTGTTCTCATGATTAACTGAGATGAGGTAGGCACATCTCCAGGCAGTGGACATAGCACAGTAAATGGCAGCTGTTATTGTTATTAGGAGGTATGTGTAAGAACACTTTGACTCTAAGTAGTTAATTTGGAGACTGAAACATTTTCCATGTGAGCAGATGCCCAGTGGCACTAATGACAATCTGTGGGCAAAAAATCTCCGCAGGATACATCCAGGATTAAATCAAATGAGGTAATTCATGGATAGAAAGTGCTCAGACCAGTGTCTAGCACGGACTGGGTGGTGCTCCAAAAATGAGAGCTCTCCCTGATATTTGCAATTCAATAAGCTTTCTTATGGAGACTTAAAATGGCTTGAGCACAATGTAAATAACCATGGTTTACAGGAGATATTTTTTCAGGAATTCATCTCATGTTCTCCATCAAGGGACCCCTATCTTGTGCAACCAATTTATCTCTCTTTACAAACCTTATTAGGTTCTGTCTGTGTACTTTCAAGAAAAGTTACTTTTTGGCAAGCTTGAATGGGAAAAGGGATATGATTGCTTTAAAACTAGAGATCTGGTGTGTAAGGTTGCCATGGAGACGATTTAATGTAAACTTTATTTTACAGCATGCCCAGCTAAGTAATTGGTCAGGAGGGAAGGGGAGAAGCTACGAGCAATTTCCTCCAAAAAAAGAAGAGGAAAAAAAAATCACTGGAGAAAAGCTAGCAGATGAAGAGAAATCTTTTTCCACTCAGGGAATGGCAATTAAAAGGTTCACACTTCTGGTAAGAGCAGAAACTGCATGATTTGGCGCTTTCTTTCCTTTCTTGTTTTTTTCGTCTTTCTGTGGATTGAAATACAGGGGGAAAATAGGAGTAGAGAAAGAAGAGGAAATAGCAAAGCTGATTAGTACTCCCAATTGAAAGGGTGTAGTATTTACAGCTATGAATAGGATAGCATTGGCTCCTAAGGAAAGCCATGTATAAGGGCTTTTATTGCTAAGGTGTTTTTAAGCCCCATGGAGATATTTAGACATACATCCCAGGAAGTTTTAGACTGTTAAGAGGTGAAAAATTGGTTAAAAGATATGTTCTCTTCTGGCCAGAGCTCTAAGTCAAGGTTAAGCCTAGCAGTAATAAATAATAGGTAAGAATTAGCGATACCTGGCTATTTATATTAAATGAATTCTTGCACTAACTGCATATATCTTAATATATTATTATATAGAGTATTAACATTTTACTAGTGTTTTATTGGTCTTTTAAAATTCTTTATTCTTTATTTTTTTATTTTTATTTTTTAGAGACAGGGTCTCATTTTGTCACCCAGGCTGGAGCACAGTGGCACGGTTGATCAAAGCTCATTGCCGCCTCAAATTCCTGGGCTCAAGCGATCCTCTCGCCTCAGCCTCCTGAGTAGCTGGAACTACAGGTGAGCACCATTATATCTGGCGAATTTTTTTAATTTTTGGTAAAGATAGGGTTTTGCTGTGTTTGTTGCCCAGGCTGGTCTTGAACTCCTGAGCTCAAGTGGTCTTCCCACCTTGGCCTCCCAAAGTGTTGGGATTACAGATGTGAGCCACTGTACCTGGCTAGTCTTTTGCTTTTTATTTATGTTTTAGAGATGAGGTCTGTCTATGTTACCCAGGCTGGCCTTGAACTCCTGGACTCAAGGGATTCAGCCTCCTTAGCCTCCCAAGTAGCTGGGACTGCAGGCACATGTGACCACACCCAGCTCATTAGTCTTCTTTTTTTTTTTTTTTTTTTTTGAGACAGAGTCTCGCTTTGTCGCCCAGGCTGGAGTGCAGTGGCCCAATCTCGGCTCACTGCAAGCTCCGCCTCCCGGGTTCACGCCATTCTCCTGCCTCAGCCTCCTGAGTAGCTGGGACTACAGGGGCCCGCCACCACACCTGGCTAATTTTCTGTATTTTTAGTAGAGACGGGGTTTCACCATGTTAGCCAGGATGGTCTCGATCTCCTGACCTCGTGATCTACCCGCCTCTGCCTCCCAAAGTGCTGGGATTACAGGCATTAGCCACCACGCCCAGCCTCATTAGTCTTTTTAAAAAGCAAGTTTTCTCTATTCATTAACCACTCCATTCACTAACTAATATTCTGCTAAGCTTTTGAGCCATCAGTCAATTGAAAAATATTTATTGAGTGTTTAATGTTTGCCAGAGCCAGTGCTAAGCCTATGGGTATAATAGGAGGTAATCAAAGTAGGCAGGGGCCTTTCCTGAATGGATTTTATAGTCTAGAAAGGAAGGAAAATCATCGATGAAAAATTACATAATTGTATTATATTTGTGGTAAAGGCCAAAAAGCACAAATCCAATGATGTGCAATCCTGTGTGAGCAGAATGTGAGAAGTATGAGTCTAAAGGCAAGTATGAAACATCACTCTTTCCAAACGTGAGTCTCAGAACTAAGAACTGGAATCCTGTGCACATGCTTTCCAATTCTGCACATTTATTTATTTATTTATTTATTTTTATTTATTTTTGAGACAGGGTCTCACTCTGTCCCCCAGGCTGGAGTGCAGTGGCACGCCCTTGGCTCACTCCAACCTCCACCTCCCAGGTTCAAGTGATTTTCGTGCCTCAGCCTCCCGAGTAGCTGGGACCACAGGCGTGCCCGGCTAATTTTTGTATTTTTTGTAAAGACTGGGTTTCACCCTGTTGCCCAGGCTGGTCTCAAACTCCTGATCTCAAAGTGATCCACTGGCCTCGGTCTCCTAAAGTGCTGGGATTACAGGCGTGAGCCACCATGCCTGGCTTTTTTTTTTTTTTTTCAGACAGGGTCTCATTTTGTCACTCAGGCTGGAGTGCAATGGCACGATCATGTCTCACTGCAGACTTGACCTCTTGGGCTCCGGTAATCCTCCCACCTCAGTCCCCCGAGTAGCTGGGACTACAGGCATGCACACCACAATGCCCAGCTAATTTCTACATTTTTTTTGTAGAGATGGGGTTTTGCCATGTTGCCCAGGCTGATTTTGAACTCCTAGGCTCAAGCTATCTGCCTGCCTCAGCCTCACAAAGTGCTGGGATTATAGATGTGAGCCACCCTGCCTGGTCTAGCAAATTTAAATTTAAATTGTTTGTTTATTTTAGTGTCCATTATATGCAAGGTACAAAACAGACATGATCCTTGTCCTCAACAAGCTTGCACTCTAAGTGGGGAGACAGATATTGAGCCCTTATTATGGGCCTGGCACCAGGTGAAGCACTTACATATATTATCTCATTTAAACTGCACGCTAACTTTATCAGATAGGTATTATTATCCCCATTTGTCTTTTTTTTATTTTTCATTTTTTTAACAAGGAAACCAAAGAAGCCAGCCCATTTTTCTTTTTTCTTTTTTTAATTTTTTTGACGGAGTCTCACTTTGTCATCCAGGCTGGAGTGCAATGGTGCTATCTCGGCTCATTGCAATTTTCGCCTTCCAGGTTCAAGCGATTCTCCTACCTCAGCCTCCCGAGTAGCTGGGATTACAGGTGCTTGTCACCACACCCGGCTAATTTTTGTATTTTTAGCAGAGACAGGGTTTCACTATGTTGGCCAGTCTGGTCTCGAACTCCTGACCTCAGGTGATCCACCCACCTCGGCCTCCCAAAGTACTGGGATTACAGGAGTGAGCCACCGTGCCCGGCCACCAGTCGATTTTTCATATGGGAAATGGAGTCACAGATTAGTGAAGCAACTTGCTCAAGGTCACACAACTAGTTAGTGGTGGATCGGAGATTTAAATCCAGACAGTGAGGTTTCAGGGCCTCGCTGCCAGGCTGCATGCTGCCAATCAGGCTGTGTGAGCCGCTGTTTGAAACTTCTTAGGCTCTTGGTCAGAAATTTGGAAGCATCATACTACGGAAGTGGTGGGAATAGCTTGAATTCAGGACAGAACTCCCCAAGGTTCAGAGGGGTTCCTGGGCAAAAGGAAAATCCCTTCCATTCCCCAGTGTTGGAGTTTAGCATGTCTTACCCCATCATTTTTCAGATGAGCCCACCATTTGGACCTACTCTGGGAACTCAGAGGAAGCATTTAACAAACTTCATGCACTGGAGGGGAAGGACAGTTATGGGGCACCCAGATTAGCTGGGCAGTGCCAGGCCTGTTTCCAGGATCACAGGAAAAGAGCAGCCACCAAGCACATATGGCCCATGGGGATGGGCCTGGGAAAAGGAGAGAACCATAGGAGGCCGTGAGAAAGAGGTTACAGAGGCTACAACCCTGGGCTGGGACTCTTGTGGGTCCTGCTTGGAAGTCACTCACTGTGTGGCTTCAGGCAGTCACTGTGCTTCCCTGAACCTCAGTTTCCTCTTCTGGCTATTCCCACTGCTTCCACAGTACAATGGGTTGTTTTGTTTTTAATTGTTTATTTCTTATTTCTATAGGTTATTGGGGAACAGGTGGTATTTGGTTGCATGAGTAAGTCCTTTAGTGGTGATTTCTGAGATTTTGATTTAGTGGTGATTTCTGAGATGGGCCTGGGAAAAGGAGAGAACCATAGGAGGCCGTGAGAAAGGTTACAGAGGCTACAACCCTGCGCTGGGACTCTTGTGGGTCCTGCTTGGAAGTGACTCACTGTGTGGCTTCAGGCAGTCACTGTGCTCTCCTGAACCTCAGTTTCCTCTTCTGGCTGTTCCCACTGCTTCCACAGTACAATGGGTTGTTTTGTTTTTTAATTGTTTATTTCTATAGGTTATTGGGGATCAAGTGGTATTTGGTTGCATGAGTAAGTCTTTTAGTGGTGATTTCTGAGATTTTGGTGCACCCATCACCTGAGCAGCATACACTGCACCCAATTTGTAGTCTTTTATCCCTCACCTCCTTCCCACCCAAATGCTTTTTTTGTTTGTTTGTTTGTTTGTTTTTGAGATGGAGTCTCATTCTGTTGCCCAGGCTGGAGTGCAGTGGCATGATCTCAGCTCACTGTAATCTCCGGCTCCCGGATTCAAGCGATTCTCCTGCCTCAGCCTCCTGAGTATCTGGGACTACAGGCACATGCCACCACCATGCCCGGCTAATTTTTGTATATTTTTAGTAGAGACGGGGTTTCACCATGTTGGCCAGGGTCTCAAACTCCTGGCCTCAAGTGATCTGCCTGCCTCAGCCTCCCAAAGTGCATGGATTTCAGGCGTGAGCCACTGTGCCCAGCATGATGTTTCCAAATGCCTGACCAATTGCCTAGAATGAGGAAATGGAGGCAAGGTGTTTGATCTTGCTCAAGGTCACATGGCTAAGAAGCAAGAAGCCTGGACACAAACCCAGGTTCTCATCCCCACCTATCCCAGTCCTTCCCACTCTCAAAGGCCTAGCTCTCGCACCGAGCCAGCTCCCAGAGCAGGGGACTAGCTTGTTCTCAAGTGACCTTTCTCTCTACCCCTCTAAGCCACCCCAAAAGCCCCATCAGGGCCAGAACTAGGTACCATCCCCTCACCCAGCCCAACCCACCGCTGGGCACTCAACAGGATGGGCTTGTGATTGTTGGATGCAACTATTTGCCTGAAAAATAAAACCAACCTGGCATTTGCAGCCTCAGATGTCGGGGTGGCAAGCACTGCTTCGGTTACCTCTGAAATAATTAATGACAGTGCTTGTCTAATCTCACTTGAGGTGTGAGGAGCAGAAGAACAAGGGGGAGAGTTGCTGACTATGCCCCACGAGGGACTTAGAGGGCAATCTGTTTTTTTTTTTTCCTGCCTCAGGTTTATTTGTATAAATAGCACAGTAGGACCCCAGTCCCATGCAGACAGCAGCCCAGAGGGGTCGCACCAGTCCTTCTGTCCTCACATTGGCAGACAGAGGTCTCTACTCTGAAGCCTTTGTAGGGGCCTGGGCACCTTTGGGAGCCTGAGCTGGAACTGAAGCTGGAACTGTAGCCTGGGCCTTCGTTTGATCCTTGGCCTTGGCCTTTGGCCGACACAGCCTGAGCCCCTTGACAATGCGGGCGTGAGCACGCTTCCCAAGCTTGGGGTGGGCAATGTAGGCAAGTCGATCGAGCTTGCGGCTAACACCCTTTGGGATCTTGGGCTTAACCTCCTTGGGGTTTACGAGGGCCTCGATAGCCTCAGCACGTGCACTCATGGCCTTGGCATTGTTGGCCTGCATCTTCTTTAGGACCTTCTTGTTGTGCTTCTTGGCAAAGCGCGTGTTCCTCAGGAACTTGGGGTCCACCGCCTTAAGAGATTCGTAACTTTGTGATCGGGGTTTCTTGATACCATTTCTGTGCCATTTTCAGGACTGGTTGTGTGTGGTGTGGTTCTTGGACTTGGCCATGTCTGCACCTTAAGCCGCGGCTCCCCTAGAGGGCTATGTTGATAAACTGGGCCTTAGAGCCTTGGCTGAGACAGCCCCTTGATTCTTGCTTTTCAGGCTTCAAGATGGCAGACAGTTGGCCCGCAGTTCTCACTGAACCAGCTAGTCATGTTATCACCTGGAAGAGACAACTCTAGACATGCTTTCCCTCATACTCAGGCCCACACATTCCCACACAAATGCACATGCATGCAGTGCCCATCCAGCTCACATCATGAGGTTACTTCCAGGGTTACAGCTCATTCAGGACAGAGGAATTGCTGTGACCTCACACTGCCACCTCCCACTTGCTGTGACCCCACTGAGCCTAAGGCCAGTGGCTTCAGATGTGGCATCCACCCTGTGCCAGGCTCACTAGCAGCATCATGCCTCTCACAAAATCTGCATGAAGAGGAGCTTATTCGCCCTCACCCCCAATTTCCAGATGAGGAGACTGAGGCTTAGAGAAGTTAAGTCACCTGGCCGGAATCCCATACATAGTATGTGGCAGAGATAGGGTTGAAGACCAGGTCCCAGGTCTCTGGGACTCTGATGCACATAACCGGTAAATCAATCCAAGAAAGCCAGCAGGTTAGTGGAAACCAAGCTGGCTGGAGATCCCACTGCGACTAATCATATAAGACTCAGCCCAGCCCTTCATGATATGTGGGAATGAAGCATCACAGGGATGTCACTGAGGAATGAAGCCCTATAAGTGTCTACCCCTGCCAAAATAACAAAAATGCGACTCTCAGGGGCAGAACTGACACCCAGGCAGCCGTGGGGAGCTGGAAGGGCCTCTGCCCAGTCTGCCTCCTTGAGGGCAGAGGCTGGCACTGGGTTCCAGGAGCCTCCACGTGCCTCCCCCTGCTCCTGTCTCTCCCATTCTGTTTCCCAAAACATCTCCTCTGATCTCTTTAACATCCTGGGAGGTCTGCATCTTTCTCACCTCTGCAGGAAGGTGCTTGGAGAGCCAAGGCTGTTGGGTTAAAAATACAGGACTTGAAACTTCTGAGGACAGGGAAAGCGAAGTCCAACCTGCACAGTAGGTCTCAGGGTGACAAGAGAAGCTCTTCCTGCTGTGTCTGAGATACTGAGAATTTGCATGAAAATCTTCCAGGCCAGAGTCATCAGCTCAAAACTACTAAGCATTGTGACAACAAATAAAAACAATGGCAATTTATTTTTAATACTCTTTTTTAAATTATGGAAGTTATGCATGGTCATGTGTAAAAGAACATTTTTCTTTTTTTTGTTGCTGTTGTTTTTTAGTTTAGTTTAGTTTAGTTGTTTAGTTTGAGATGGGGTTTTGCATTTGTCACCTAGCCTGGAGTGCATTGGCACAATTATAACTCACTGTAGCCCCGAACTGCTGGGCTCAAGCGATCCCCCTGCTTCAGACTCTTGAGTAGCTGGGACTACAGCCTTGAGCCACCATTCCTGGCTAATTTTTGAAGTTTTTTGTAGAGATGAGATCTCACTATGTTGCCCAGGCTTGTCTTAAACTCCTGGCCTCAAGCATCCTCCCATCTTGGCCTCCCAAAGTGCTGGGGTTACAGGTGTGGGCCACTGCGCCTGGCCATTCTTCTTTTTTTTTAATGCCTAAACAAAGATATGTGCATGTATGTGTGTATAGTGTTAGGATGTTTGTTCCTTTCTTTTGCTTTCTTTCCTTTTTCTACAAAAAGAATCATTCTATACTGTTCTGGAATATACTTTTTTCATTTAACAATACATAGTGGACAGCTTTCCAATATATTTAGATCTATTAATTAATCTACAATTATATTAAGTAATTCACATGATTCAAAACTCCAGAGGTACACAACAATATTCAAAAATGAGCCTCCCTCTCACCCCTACCCCAGGTACCCGGTTATCTCCCCAAAACCTTCCAGTGTTACCTTTCTTGTGCATCCTTCCAGGGCTGCGTTAAGCATGGATAAGCAATTACGTATATGCATTGCCCCCCACCCCCCGTTTTACATAACAGGACATACTGTATATCTTGTACATATAATACTGTTCTGCACCTTGCTTTTTTTTTTTTTTTTCGAGACAGGCTCTTAAAGGCTCATGATTGTGCCACTGCACTCTAGGCCCAGACTTAGAGTGCAGTGACACAATCATGGCTCACTGCAGCCTCGACTTCCTGGGTTCAAGCAGTTCTCCTGCCTCAGCCTCCCAAGTAGTTGGGACCACAGGCGTGTGCCATCACACTCAGCTACTTTTTGTAAGTTTTTTGGAGAGATGGGATTTCACCATGTTGCCCAGGCTGGTCTCGAACCCCTAGGCTCAAAGGATTCGACCACTTCGCACACCCAAATTGCTGGGATTACAGGCATGAGCCGCCGCACCCAGCCTGCACCTTGCTTTTTTCACTATAATACCATTTCCCAGCGGTCATTCATATCCATATGCAATATTTCATTCTTTTTAGTAGCTAGTAACATCCTGTGTGAGATATGTAGACTCATTCATTCAGCTTTCTCTCACTGGTGGCCTTGTAGCTTGGGTCCAATTTTTTTGCTTGTTGCGGTTATGAGTGCTTCAGTGAATCTCCTTGCGCACGTATCTTTAATAAAAGCACTCATAGTTTATTTCCTAGAAGTGGAATTGCTGTGTCAAAAAGTATGCATTTTAATTTGTAATAATTTAGTCATTATGTATGCATGTTTTAAATTTTAATAAATAATGTCAGATGATTTTCTCAAAGATTGTAGCAAGTTTTAAAGCATGAGTTTATGATCTGTGAATTGTATTTCAGTTTTTAAAAAAGAGCAATTTTTAAAAAATATTAGCTGGGTGTGTAGTGCATGCCCGTAGTCCCAGCTACTCAGGAGGCTGAGGTGGAAACCCAGGGGTTTGAGGCTGCAGTGCGCTATGATGGTGCCTGCGAGTAGCCACTGTACTTTATGCTGGGCAATATAGGGAGGCCCCATCTCTAAAAAAAAAAAAAAGGGTAGCAATTTGTGGCTCATTAACACTTCCCTATATATTACTAATTGTTTAAATTGTTGTCAATATTGTAAGAGAAAAATAGTATCTCCTGGTTGTAAATGTGTATTCCCTGACCTCCCTGTGAGGGTGAGCACGATCTCCTAAGTGTTTTGGCCACTTGCAGTCAACTTCTATGAATTCTCTGTGTCCTTTGCCATTTTTCTTTTCTTTTTTTTTTTTTTTTTTTTGAGACGGCGTCTCAATCTGTCGCCCAGGCTGGAGTGCAGTGGCATGATCTCGGCTCACTGCAAGCTCCGCCTTCCAGGTTCACGCCATTCTCCTGCCTCAGCCTCCCAAGCAACTGGGACTACAGGCGCCCTCCACCGCGCCCAGCTAATTTTTTTTTTTTTTTGTATTTTTAGTAGAAACAGGGTTTCACCATGGTCTGGATCTCCTGACCTCGTGATCCACCCACCTCGGCCTCCCAAAGTGCTGAGATTACAGGCGTGAGCCACCGCGCCTGGCCATTTGCCCATTTTTCTAGTGGGTTCTTTGTCTTCTTCCTATGAACTTCTTTTTTTTTTTTTTTTTTGAGACGGAATCTCCCTCTGTCTCCCAGGCTGGAGTGCAGTGGCATGATCTCAGCTTACTGCACCCTCTGCCCTCCAGCATTCAAGCGATTCTTGTGCCTCAGCCTCCCAAGTAGTTGGGATTACAGGCGTGTGCCACCATGCCCAGCTAATTTTTGTGGGGTTTTTTATTTGTTTGTTTTTTGAGACGGAATCTCACTCTGTCACCCAGGCTGGAGTGCAGTGGCGCAATCTCCACCCACGGAAACCTCCGCCTCCCAGGTTCAAGTGATTCTCCTGCCTCAGCTTCCCAAGTAGCTGGGATTACAGGCGCCCACCATCACGCCTGGCTAATTTTTGTATTTTTAGTAGAGACAGGGTTTCACCACGTTGGCCAGGCTGGTCTCAAACTCCTGACCTCAGGTGATCTGCCTGCCTCGGCCTCCCAAAGTGCTGGGATTACAGGCGTGAGCCACCTCGCCCGGCCCCTATGCACTTCTTAGGATAATTCTTTGTATGAACCCTTTGTTTTATGTGGAAAAATTTGTCCCTAATCTGTTATTTTGGCTTTGTTAATAGTGTCGTTGCCATAAAGAAAAATTTATTTTTTGCGTAGTCAAATCTATCAAGCATAATATTTTAAGAAAAATAAATTTATTTTTATCTGTAAAAATACACATTTTTAATAGTGTGATTTCTATGAATGTTGATTTTGCTCGCTAGCCATATGCTTTACTATTCTAGGTAAAGTGAAAAATAGAAAATAACAATCAGTTGATAACATCAAGCTTGTTTACATTCCTTTGTTTCAGATGACTCTCCTGCCTCCAGACGATGATGACGATGGTGATGATGAAAACATCTACCCTGTACCAGGTGCTGTGCTAAACTCTTCGCACACATTATCTCACTTCATCCTTACAGCAGCCTTTGGAGGTAGGGTTTTTTTGTTTTGTTTTGGTTTGGTTTTTTGTACCTTTTTATTTATTTATTTAGAGACAGGATCTGGCTCTGTTGTCCAGGCTGGAGTGCAGTGGCACAATCACAACTCACTGTAACCTTGAATTCCTGGGCTCAAGCGAGCCTCCCACCTCAACCTCCTGAGTAACTGGGACTACAGGCGTACTCCACCATGCCCAGCTAATTTTTTTTTTTGAGACAGAGGGGTCTCACTGTGTTGTCTAGGCTCATTTTTTTAATTGAAATACAATTCATAGATCATAAGATTATCCTTTTAAAGTGTACCATTCAGGCCGGGTGCGGTGGCTCATGCCTGTAATCCTAGCACTTTGGGGGGCCAAGGTGGGTGGATCACTTGAGGTCAGGAGTTTGACACCAGTCTGGCCCACATTGTGAAACTCTTGTCTCGATTAAAAATACAAAAAATTAGGCTGAGCGCGGTGGCTCATGCCTGTAACCCCAGCACTTTGTGAGGCTGAGGCAGGCAGATCACCTGAGATCGGGAGTTCAAGACCAGCCTGACCAACATGGAGAAACCCTGTCTCTATTAAAAATACAAAATTAGCTGGGTGTGGTGGTGCATGCCTGTAATCTCAGCTACTTGGGAGGCTAAGGCAGGAGAATTGCTTGAACGTTTTAGAGGTGGAGGTTGCAGTGAGCTGAGATCATGCCATTGCACTCCAGCCTGGGTGACAGAGTGAGACTCTGTCTCAAAGAAAAAGAAAAAGAAATAAAAAATAAAGTGTACCATTCAGTGATTTTGTTTAGTATATTCACAAAGTTGTGTAATCATCACCATTATTTAAACCCAGAACATGTTCATCACCCCAGAAACAAATCCTGTGGTAGGTACTGTTTTCATCACCATTTTACAGATGAGGAAACTGAGGCTCAGGCAAAGTAAACTGGCCAAGACCCCACAGCCAGGTCTGGGTTTGAGCCTAAGCCCCATGGCCTGGGGTGGCATCCTTCTCAGTGAGATTCATTGTTCTAGACCAGGAACTAGTACACTATTCTGTAAAAGGCCAGATAGTAAATATTTTAGGCTTTATGAGTCATTCAATAATTAGGGTTTTTTTTTTTAAATCGAATTTAAGGCAAAACAAAGACAACTCCATATAAGGAATTGATTTCTAAGTTCCTAAATATCTGAAAGTGGGTCAAGATTCCATGGGAAGTAGTCAAGCTGAGGGCAGACAGCAGAGACAGTCTTAAAGAGTTGGATTCAGAACACACTTATTGGAGCCAGGGACTCCAGTTCAAAGTCAGGAGCACCAGATGTGTGCGGCACCACCCAGCTCAGCCACCCACTTGTTTAAGAGCACACCGGGCACATAGTAGGCCCTTTAGGTGATGTGTTGTGAGGTCTGACATTCATTTGCTGCCCTGGCCTCTTTGAGCCTCATGGGGCCCCAAAGGCCAGTTTCCACCCTGCTAGTTCCCCCATCAGCCAGATGAGCTTCACCCACCTGGTCCTCAACATAGCCAGTTTCACCTTCCTGCCAGCCCAGGGAATCATTCAAACAAGCCAGTCACATCCTCTTGGAAACTGGGAGGCACCACACCCTCTTGTTTACTGCCAGGCCCGCCTCCCATGGCCCCTGTTTGTTCTGTCCCTGAGTGCAACCCTTCTGTGGCCCTGCAATCAACTTCTGTTTGTTTTCTTTTTTGGTGTTTTCTTTTCTTTTTTCTTTCTTTCTTTTTTTTTTTTTTGTTAATTTTTCTTTTATCTTTTTTTGAGACAGGGTCTTGCTCTGTCACCCAGGCTGGAGTGCAGTGGCACAATCATAGCTCACTGTAGCCTTGAACTCCTGGGCTCAAACAATCCTCCCACCTTGGCCTACCAAACTGCTGGGATTACAGGAGTGAGCCACCATGCCCAGCCTGCTCATTGGTTTCTTCTGCTTATTTTTAGTTGTCGTGTGTTCTGCCATCTTGTGCTATTTAGGGTGATGTCTTTCTGTCACCAGTGGGGTGCATAGAAGGTAACTAGATCAGAGGGCATCTGCTTCCCTTTCTCAGCATCCATTCCCTTTTCTCATGGGGTCAGCAACTTGATTTTCCTGTAGGGAGTTCCTCTCTCCCTTTCCTTCTCCCACTCAGGCCTTGTGGTTCAGGTAGAAAAAATAGAGAATGAATCCAGCTATATTTGAGTTGGTGCTATTCCTAGACATTTTCAGTTATGTGAGCCAATAAGTATTCTCTTCCCCTCCCACTTTTTTGGAATCTTAGTGCAAAAGAGTCTTGACTAACAATACACTCAAAAAATGCAGATTGAATGAATAAATGCATTCCCAGTTGCTGCTATGCTTCTTGGCACATGGTAGGTCTTAATCTAATGAAGGCCTTCATTTAGGAGAGAAGAAAACTTATCTGTTGGAAACAGAGCCAGGTCTAAGATAAGAAGTCTAAGATAGTATGAAAAAAGTTGATCTAAGAGAGTGTGAAAAAACTTGGGGCTAGGCACAGTGGCTCACGCCTGTAATTCTAACACACTGGAAGGCTGAGACAGGAGGATCATTTGAAGCCAGCAATATGAGATCATTTGGGGCAATACAGAGAGACCTATCTCTTAAAAAAAAAAAAAAAATTCCTGTAATCCCAGCACTTTGGTAGGCAGAGGTGAGCGGATCACTTAAGGTCAAGAGTTCGAGACCAGCCTGGCCAACATGGCGAAACCCCGTCTCTACTAAAAATACAAAAATTAGCTGGGCGTGATGGCACATGCCTGTAATTCCAGCTCCTTGGGAGGCTGAGGCAGGAGAATCGCTTGAACCCAGGAGGCAGAGGTTGCAGTGAGCCGAGATTGTGCCACTGCACTCCAGACAGGGTGACAGAAAAAGACTCCATCTCAAAAAAAATTATAATTATAATTAAATAATTAGCCAGGTGTAGTGGTGCACACCTGTGGTACTAGCTCCTCAGGAGGGTGGGGTTGAACCCAGGAGTTTAAGGCTGCAGTGAGCTATGATCGCGCTACTGCACTGCAGCCTGGGTGACAGAATGAGACCTTGCCTATTTAAAAAAAAAGAAAGAAAACTTTGGGCAGCATATTGTCATGTACTCAAGATCCCCAAGGAAGCCACTAAGAACCAGAAAGAATTGGTCTGCCCAGGCGGACCCTCCCTGTATCGGTATCACAGTCTCTTGGTGGTCCTGTCCCCTAGTATGGGTCATCCAAGCACAAGGCTTCCTTCCCCAGGTGTGTACAGTGGATCTGGAGAGCATCACACATTTGGTCATTCAGTCTTCAATGAAACAAGCCATCAGGAGGTTACCAAAGCACAACAAAGTCTCATTTCTAAAATAGTTCAGGCCAGGTGCAGTGGCTCACGCCTGTAATCCCAGCACTTTGGGAAGCTGAGGTGGGCGGATTGCCTGAGCCCAGGAGTTCTAGACCAGCCTGGCCCACATGGTGAAACGCTGTCTCTACTAAAAATACAAAAATAGGCCTGGTGCAGTGGCTCACGCTTGTAATCCCAGCACTTTGGGAGGCTGAAGTGGGTGGATCACCTGAGGTCAGGAGTTCGTGACCAGCCTGATCAACATGGCGAAACCCTGTCTCTACTAAAAATACAAAAATTAGCTGGGCAGAGTGGCGGCACCTGTAATCCCAGCCACTTGGGAGGCTGAGGCACGAGAATCCCTTGAACCTGTGAGGCAGAGGTTGCAGTGAGCTGAGATCATGCCACCGCACCAGCCTGGGTGACAGCGGAGGCTCTGTCTCAAAAAAAAAAAAAAAAAATTAGCTGGAAATGGTGGCACGCGCCTGTAGTCCTAGCTACTCCAGAGGCTGAGGTGAGAGAATTGCTTGCTTGAACTCAGGAGGCAGAGGTTGCAGCGAACTGAGATTGCACCACTGCACTCCAGCCTGGGCAACAGAGCAAAAACTAAAATAATAATAATAATAATAATAATAATAATAATAATAATAGGCTGGGCTCGGTGGCTCACGCCTGTAATCCCAGCACTCTGGGAGGCCGAAGCAGGTGGATCACCTGAGGTCAGGAGTTCTAGACCAGCCTGGCCAACATAGTGAAACCCCATCTCTAATAAAAATAGAAAAATTAGCCAGGCGTGGTGGCAAGCGCCTGTAATCCCAGCTACTTGGGGGGACCAAGGCAGGAGAATTGCTTGAACCTAGGAGGCGGAGGTTGCAGTGAGCCGAGATCGTGCCATCACACTCCAGCCTGGGGGGACAAGAGCAAGATTTTGTCTCAAAAAAATAATAATAATAAAATAAAATAAAATAAAAATAATAATAAATAAATAAATAAATAAAATAGTTCAATCTAGTGACCACAGTTACAGTCTAGGAAGAGGTGTTAAGCTGGGCCCATGAACCCCCACAATAGCGCCACGGAGAGAATTCAGGTGGAGCCTGGATAGGGAAAAATTACATCTGTGTTCTCATCATCATGTATTTGAAAGTTAGCATCACTTCAATTATGAATGGAGGTTATAAACCACTTACTATTAGTAATTTCTGTGGCTTTGGTACCCACGAAAAATCACAGATATTTTTGTATCACTTTATGGTTATCACAGAAAAGATATTTTATGCTCATCACTACTTTGAAATTAGAGTGGTCATTAGACCAGCCGCTAGATCTTGTTATGTAATGTGTTAATAAAGCAGTGCTTTTATTATTATGTCATGGATTTGTCAGGGTTTAAAAATATATATATTTTGACAACTGTATTTCCTTATAATTGGTTTCCTTAGCAATTCTATGTATTTTATTTTATGCATTTTAAAACATGTTCTTAAAAATAACACTACCGCTGGGCATGGTGTCTCACGCCAGTAATCCCAGCACTTTGGGAGGCCAAGGTGGGTGGATCACTTGAGGTCTGGAGTTCCAGACCAGCCTAGCCAACATGGTGAAACTCCATCTCTACAAAAAAATGCAAAAATTAGCCAGGCATGGTGGTGCACACCTATAGTCCTAGCTACTCAGGAGGCTGAGGCAGGAGAATCCCTTGAGCCTGGGAGGTTGAGGCTGCAGTGAGCTATGTTCATGACACGACACTACAGCCAGGGTGACAGAGCAATACCCTGTCTCAAAAAATAAAAATAAATAGGCCAGGCGCAGTGGCACGTGCCTATAATCCTAGCACTTTGGGAGGCCAAGGCAGGCAGATCACTTGCGCTCAGGAGTTCGAGACCAGCCTGAATAACATGGTGAGACCCCATCTCTACTAAAAATACAAAGTTAGTCGGGCATGGTGGCACATGCTTGTGATCTCAGCTACTCAGGAGGCTGAGGTGAGAGGATCACTTGAGCCTGGGTAGCAGAGGTTGCAGTGAGCCAAGATGCTGCCATTGCACTCCAGCCTGGGTGACAGAGCAAGACCCTGTCTGAAAATAATAATAATAATAATAATATTAAATAAATAAAATAAAAAACTAAAAGAATGTTCTGAGGAGGAGTCCATAGGTTTTACCAGATTGCCAAAGGAGTCCACAGCATAAAAGCAGGTTAGGAATCCCTAACTAGCCCTGCTGTTATTCCACGATTCTAATTCTTAGCCTCAGTGAACCTCAGCCTGCCCATCTATAAAAATGGGAACATCAATACCTATCTCATAAGATTGCTGCAGTGTTTAGATGAAATATGCATAGTGTCTGCCTGCTTAACATGTGGGAAGAAATAGGTACGTGCTGACTTCTCTTCCTCCATCTCCAGCAATTCCCAACTAGTGGTGCCTTGGAAAGCACAGGAATTTGACACCAGATCTTCCTGGGTTCAAATTCCATTTCTGCCATTTTAGCTGAGGGACTTAACCTCTCTAAATCTGTTTCCTCATCTTTTAAAAGGGGTCATTTCTTTCTAGCAGTATTACAAGGATGAAGATCTTAAATATGTAAAATGCCCTACATAGCCTGGCACCGAGTGGGTTTCAAAAAATAGAAGCTGCCACCATCATCGATGGTCCCATCAGTTCCTGGACACCGCCTAGCACACACCAAGTCTTTTTTTTTGCTAGAGAATCACTCTCATCCTCAGCCCATCCCTAAATGGTCTCAGTCACCCTCTTGTAAGTGATAAGCAAGGGTTTAGGGGTCCCTCCTCCCTGATCTGCTGTCCCCCTGTCACCCCCTCAACATAAGCTCTGGAGGCAGCCCAGCAGGACAAACTTGGTGCTGTCATTATGCATAAAACACCAGGTGAGCCAGGCACAGTGGCTCACACCTGCAATCCCAGCTACTTAGGAGGCTGAGGCAAGAGGATCTCTTGAGTCCAGGAGTTCCAGTGAGCCGTGATCGCACCACTGCACTCCAGCCTGGGTGACAGAAAGAGACCTGCCTCTTAAAACAAAACAAAACCAAAAGGCCCACCAAGTGGTCAGAGCTGAAATGTCCTCTAGACCTTGTGTTATAAATGGGGAAACTGAGTCCCAAGAGAGTGAAGGCACTTACTCAAGGTTGTGTAGATTTCCTTCTGGGACATGGATACAGTTGCTGTCCTTTGTACAAATTGCCTCATCTCTTCTCTGCATTCTTCCTGCCTAAGAAGCAAGAAATGAGACAGAAAGACCATGCAGGGTCAACTCTAGGCTTTTCAGGAATGGATGGGTGAATACAAACAGAAAATAATAACAAGAGCCAGGACAGGCGCGGTGGCTCACGCCTGTAATCCCAGCACTTTGGAAGGCTGAGGCAGGTGGATCATCTGAGGTCAGGAGTTCGAGACCAGCCTGGCCAACATGGTGAAAGCCTGTCTCTATTAAAAATACAAAAAGGGTATGGTGGTGGGTGCCTGTAGTCCCAGCTACTCGGGAGGCTGAGGCAGGAGAATCACTTGAACTTGGGAGGCGGAGGTTGCGGTGAGCTGAGATCATGCCACTGCACTCCAGCCTGGGTGACAGAGTGAGACTTTGTTTCAAAAAAGATAATAATAATTTAAAAATAACAATAACAATAGCCAAATATTAAGCATTTGATTATGCCTGGCCTCAAGAGCTGTACACATATCACCTCTCCGCCCCTGAATGAAGTAGGTATGACTATCCCCATCTTACGGAAGAGGAAATCCCAGAGAAGGTAACATATCTTACCCAAAGTCACATAGCTTGCCAGGGCCAGGGTCTGAATCTAGAGCTGTCTGATTTAGCACGTATACTGTTTCCTCTATGAAAACCCAAAACTTTCATTGGAAAGTTCCAGTGGGTTCCAGTGCTGCTGTGACTTTTTTTTTTTTTTTTTGAGACGGAGTCTCGCTCTGTTGCCCAGGCTGGAGTGCAGTGGCGCCATCTCGGCTCACTGCAGGCTCCGCCCCCTGGGGGTTCACCCCATTCTCCTGTCTCAGCCTCCCGAGTAGCTGGGACTACAGGCGCCGGCCACCATGCTGGGCTAATTTTTTTTTGTATTTTTAGTAGAGACGGGGTTTCACCGAGTTAGCCAGGATGGTCTCAGTCTCCTGACCTCTTGATCCGACCGCCTCGGCCTCCCAAAGTGCTGGGATTACAGGTGTGAGCCACCGCGCCCAGCCTGCTGTGACTTTTACAGCCTTGCTGTTGCATGGGGCCAGCACTGTCCTAGCTGGGGCCCCCACTCCTGCAGCTCTCCCCAGTATAGCACTGTGCTCTCCACTCCCCAGCCCCCATTGTTAAAAGTCGGTGTCCACTGCGGCCCCAGCATGCTCCAGTGAGAACCCAGTTTCAAGAGGAGCCCTGGAGCTGACCTGCCACCCACCCCATGGGCACCCTGCTCCTTCTTTTTCAAGATTATGAGGCAGGCATAGACCTAATAATTGTGTTTGTATTGGGGTTGATTTATATTTGTGCTCAGCATGCATCCACACCCCCTACCACGAAAGGAGATGGGCACGTCTTGCCTTCGAAAGAAATATAATTAAGGCAATTTAGCATCTTTCTCAAAGGATGCTCTTCCTCCACATGGGAGGAAAAGTTTTTGGAGCTGCTTTAGAATATTTGAAGTTTAATTCTGTGATGCTCACAGCTGGTCCAATCTGGAGGAGGCTGAGGGGTAAAAAGGGGGAAGCTTTTTTTTTTTTTTTTTTTTTTTTTTTTTTGCCTAGCTCCTGGGGCAGGAGGGGAGGAGCCACTAACTCAAGGGATGACTTGCTTTGTGATTTTGAGAAGGTCTCCCCCATTTTGAGCCTCAGTTATCACATTTATTGAAACAAAAATAGCCGGGCGCGGTGGCTCACGCTTGTAATCCTAGCACTTTGGGAGGCCGAGGCGGGCGGATCACGAGGTCAGGAGATCGAGACCACAGTGAAACCCTATCTCTACTAAAAATACAAAAAATTAGCCGGGCGTGGTGGCGGGCGCCTGTAGTCCCAGCTACTCGGAAAGGCTGAGGCAGGAGAATGGCGTGAACCCGGGAGGCAGAGCTTGCGGTGAGCCGAGATTGCACCACTGCACTCCAGCCTGGGCGACAGAGCGAGACTCCGTCTCAAAAAAAAAAAAAAAAAAAAATTTTTTTTAGGCCGGGCACAGTGGTTCACACATGTAATTCCAACACTTTGGGAGGCAGAGGCGGGCGATCACCCGAGGTCAGAAGTTCAAGACCCGCCTGGTCAACATGGTGAAACCCCAGTCTCTACTAAAAATACAAAAATTAGTTAGACGTGGTGGCGAGCAAATGTAATCACCGCTACTCGAGAGGTTGAGGCAGGAGAATTGCTTGAACTTGGGAGGTGGAGGTTGCAGTGAGTCAAGATGGCGCCATTACACTCCAGTCTGGGCAACAAGAGTGAAACTCCATCTCAAAAAAAAAAAATTTTTTTTTGTAGAGACAGAGTCTCCCTAAGTTGCCCAGGCTGGTCTCAAACTCCTGGGCTCAAGTGATCCTCCTGCCTCAGTCCCTCAAATATGTTTATTTTATTTAAATCATACAAATTACATGCCTGTAAAAAAATGCCAACAATACTGTACATAGGAGAATAAAAGGGAAAGTTCCTTGCACTAGCCCCATCCCCTTCTGCCTGCAGCTGGCCACTGTTAGCAATTTGCTATGATTCTTTTTAGGATTACTTTTCTAGCTAAATGCTAGAAACTTACCATACTTAGCACAGATAATTATCATATCGATATATAGAAATCTACCGAGTTATTTTTAATTTCTTTATGGTTGTTCGTAATGTAGATACAGTATCATCTATTTAACCAAAGGCAATTCAAAGGCATTTAGGGCATTTTCGGTTTTTTTCACTATGATAAACATTCAGCTGTGTGCATTTAGGAGGGTATTTTTCTAAGATGATATTTAGCAATAAAATTACCAAACGGCATGCTTACTTACAATTTTGATAGATGCTGCCAAATTGTTCTCCAAAAAAGACTGCCTGGATATGCATTTCTGCCAGTAGTTAATCTTGGGGCATTTCCTTGCACCCTAGCCAATACTCAATATTATCAATCTTTCTTAAATTCTCCAGTCTGACTGGTGAATATCAACTCTAATTCAAAATTATCCTTTTTGTTTGTTTGTTTTTGAGATGGAGTCTCACTCTGTTGCCCAGGCTGGAGTGCAGTGGCTTGATCTTACCTCACTTCAACCTCCGCCTCCTGGGTTCAAGCGATTCTGTCTCAGCCTCTCAGGTAGCTGGGACTACAGGAGTGCACCACCACACCCGGCTAATTTTTGTATTTTTAGTACAGACGGGGTTTCGCCATGTTGGCCAGGCTGGTCGCAAACTTCTGACCTCAGGTGATCCACCTGCCTTGGCCTCAAAGTGCTGGGATTGCAGGCATGAGCCACCAGGCCTGGACCAAAATTATCTTTTGAATTTTTTTTTTTTTTTTTTTTTTTTAGAGATAGGGTCTCACTCTGTTACACAGGCTGGTCTTGAACTTCAGCTCACTGCATAGCTCACTGCAGCCTCTAACTCCTGGGCTTGAGCAATCCTCCTGCTTCTGTCTCCTGAGTAGTTAAAACTATATAGGTGCATGCCACCACACTCAGCTAATTTTTTATTTTTTGTAGAGACGAGGTCTCCTTATGTTGTCCAAGCTGGTCTTGAACCCCTGACCTCAGGCAATCCTCCCCGCTCTGCCTCCCAAAGTGTTGGAATTACAGGCGTGAGCCACCGCGCCTGGCCTGAATGTTTACTTCTACATGGAATTTGGAGGTTCTTTATGTTTTGAAAAGAATACCTGAGATTTTGAAAGGATGCTCAGGAATCTCAAATGTGTCTGTTAATTATCCATTCCAGAAAGTTCCCTTGAATTTCAGAGACTGTCAAACTGTCTTGTCTTTGGAGAGATGAGAGTTGCTCTTTCTACAATATCTGAAGGTTAAATTTAGAAGCAGCATTCATGTATTATTATTATTTTTTTCCAAGCCACTTTTTAGAATTCAGTCCTGCTTTTCAGCTTAGCCGGGTCCCTGTGGGAGTGGTATGATGAGACTGCAAGGTGATGAGACTGGTATGTGTGTGGGTTTACCACATCAGCCCTTTTTCTCTCTGCTCAACTCAACATAGAGAAAGAACCCACTCCTTACCAGATTCCTCTCTATAATGAGAATGTAACATGCATGCACTCAGCAGGAAAACCCTTCAAGAACAAGGCCCTTGTGCACTTCAGGGGTACAATGAAGAGAAAGGCAGGGAAGTAAATTTTCAGAGCTGTCAGTGGCGCCAGGCACACTGCTGGCTACTCTCCCTAAGCTCCTTTAACCTCAATTTTATAAAGGTAGATGTTACTATTGCTTTTTTTTTGAGACAAGGTCTCGCTTTGTCACCCAGGCTGGAGTACAGTGGCGTGATCATGGCTCACTGCAGCCTTGACCTCCTGGGCTCAAACAATCTTCCCACCTCAGCATCCCAAATAGCTAGGACTACAGGTGCACACCACCACACCTGGATAATTTTGATTTTTTTGTAGAGATGGGGTTTCACCCTGTTGCCTAGGCTGGTCTCAAACTCCCGGGCTCAAGCGATCCACCTGCCTTGGCCTCCCAAAGTACTGAAATTACAGGCATGAGCCACTGCACCCAGCCTACGATTCCTATTTCATAGCTGGAGAAACAGACTCAGACCAAGCGATGTGGGCCCCAGAGCCAGCTCCCTACACTGGAATCCTGGCAATGTCATTTATTTGCCATGAGACCTTGGGCAAGTGTCCACCCTTCTTGTGCTATTTCCTCAACTGTAAAATGGGGATTACAAAGTACACAGACCTCACGGGTGGACTGGGAGACTTCATATGCAAAGTACTTCTGAAGACAGTTCCTGGTATCCAGTAATCCCCTGTTAATAGGTGGCTCTTTTTTTTTTTTTTTGCAGCTCCCCAAGATAATCTGGGGAGAGCTTTTTCAGTCCTCTGAGGCTCAGATTGTTCATCCATAAAATGGGCATGATAATCCCCACCCCAAAGGCTGTTGTGTAGATTAATTAAGGAACTACTTAAGTGCTGTGCCTGGTGCGGAAGAACATAGCAGAGAGGGAAGCAGTGCTTGTCACCTTTCCAGCTTCCTCTGTTTCCCTGTTTGCCTTCTCTTATTGATTGAAATGTTCAGAGGAGTGTTGTCCTGGAATACTCTGTTAGCCCAATACATGGGGGGTGACTTACAAGACTGGTAGGTGGTGGGGTTATCTGAGGATGCTCTCTGTGTCTCTCCCTAAGTCTGGGATCAGTCCTGTTAGAACCTAGTGGACTTCAGCCAGGCATGGTAGCTCATGCCTGTAACCCCAGCACTTTGGGAGGCCGAGGTGGGAGGATCACTTGAGGTCAGTAGTTTGAGACCAGCCTGACCAACATGGTGAAACCCCATCTCTACTAAAAATACAAAAATTAGCTGGGCATTGTAATGCACACCTGTAGTCCCAGCGACTCGGGAAGCTGAGGCAGGAGAATCGCTTGAATCCGGGAGACAGAGGTTGCAGTGAACCGAGATCACCCACTCCAGCCGGGGTGACAGAGCAAGACTCTGTCTCAAAAAAACAAAACAAAACAAAACAAAACAAACAAACAAAAAACTAGTGAACTTCTCAGAAATAGTCCTAATTTTTGTCTCCTCATCTTTTTCCCCACACCACTGCCTGGAGTCAGGACCTACACCTCTCATGACAGCCTCCTGCCTGGACTCCCCCATTGCAGACCCTTGTCTTCCTGCATCCTATACCTGAGTTCTGGAGTTTTCTCCATATCACACACAAGTGTGGAGTAAACCTTTACTGTCTATTCAACCCCCTGATTTTTCTGGGGCACTCACTATGCACCTGGCCCCATGCTAAACACTTTATCGGCATGGTTTCACACGCGCCTGCCAACACAGGTAAATACTTTTACTATGCCCATTTCGCAGATGAGCAAGGGAGGGAGGAGTTGGGATGTGAACAAGCTGGAAACCTCACATAGTTCTGTGAGGAAACTAATAAGCCTGCTTTATATTATTTTATTCATTCAGGAAACAATACTTACTGTGGGTCTAATGTGTGCAGGCCTCCTTCTAGGTCCGGGGGAACCAGGTGTGGTGTGGTGCATGCCTGCAATCTCAGCACTTTGGGAGGCCCAGGTGAGAGAGTTTCGCCATGTTGGCCAGGCTGGTCTCGAACTCGTGACCTCAAGTGATCCACCTGCCTCGGCCTTCCAAAGTGCTGAGATTACAGGCATGAGCCACCGTGCCCAGCCCACCATTGCCTTATTATTAATAAGAATAATTTTTTCTTTAACAGTGTGAGTGGGAACAATTGGGAATATCAAACTTTGCCTGTTTCCTTGACTGGTTTAAATGTTTTTTAATTTGCACCACAGAATCTAAAACTTACAAGTTCCTATAGGAGAAGAGTCTTGTTTTGGGATTAGACCAAAAGACCCCTGTGAGCCAAACTTCTCTGCTGCAGCTTAAGCCCATCACAGTTCAATCTGAGTCCAAAGAGGCCCCTCCCTCCCTTCCCCTCGGCCACCGGCCTCAGCTCTGCCATCCCCTTGGATTCCTATTCCCCAGGAGAGGCAATCGAGCTCTTAATTAAATTCTCTTGTTAGAAGTCAAGCCCAAGGAAAACAAACAGCAAAACCTCTCCTGCAAGACTTGTCTCTTCCTGGCTCGGAGACTCGATGCTGGAGATAGTATCGCTGACTGCCCTTGGACATCCATCCCTTGCTGCTCCCTGGGAATTTCCTGTTGGTTCCTTCCCAGGCTCAGCCTCACCCCATCTGGCCCAGAGGAAATTGCAATGGGAGGTGAAAGGATGTTATCAGGCATTTCATTGCGTGTTTCATTTAGGGGTGAGTCTCTGGACTCTGGTCAACAGGGGAGAACGGAGGAGGCTTCAAAGACAGGGAAGAGGCATGGCGAGAGGCACTGAGATATGGGCTCGGGGTCACAAGGCACTTGTCCCCAAGGACAGCGGACATGTGATCACACACATACCACCCCCACACCTCCCCTGATTATACTCCAGTAGATGCAGGAACCTTGGGGAGCTGTAAAGAGCACTGGACTGGGAGTCAGGAAGCCCTGAGTTACTAACTCACTGTGTAATTGTTTAATAGTAATCAGAGCAAAATGTATTGTGGGATTGTGTGCTAAGTGTTATGCTAAACCCCACACATGCTGGGTGTGGTGGCTCATGCCTGTAATCCCACACTTTGGGAAGCTGAGGTGGGAGGGTCTCTTGAGTCCAGGAGTTTGAGACCAGCTTGGGCATAGGGAGATCCTATTTCTACATAAAATTTAAAATTTAGGCAGTTGTGGTGGCATGTGCCTGTAGTCCCAGCTGCTTGGGAGGCTGAGGCAGGAGGATTGCTTGAGCCTGGGAGTTTGAGCCTGCAGTGAGCTATGATTGAGCCACTGCATTCTGGCTTGGATGACAGAGTAAAACCCCTTTGTTGCGGGAAGTCAGGGTCCCCGAATGGAGGGACCAGCTGGAGCCGTGGCAGAGGAACATAAATTGTGAAGATTTCATTTTGATATTGACATATATGAGTTCCCAAAATTAAGAGTTTTATAATTTCTTACGCCTGTCTTTACTTCAATCTCTGAATATAAATTGTGAAGATTTCATTTTAATGTGGACATTTATCACTTCCCAAATAATACTCTTATAATTTCTTATGCCTGTCTTATTTTAATCTCTTAATCCTGTTATCTTCGTAAGCTGAGGATGTACGTCACCTCAGGACCACTGTGATAATTGTATCTAACTGTACAAATTGATGGTAAAACATGTATGTTTGAACAATATGAAATCAGTGCACCTTGAAAAAGAACAATAACCAGCAATTTTTAGGGAACAAGGGAAGACAACCATAAGGTCTGACTGCCTGCGGGGTCGGGCAAAAAGAGCCATACTTTTCTTCTTGCAGAGAGCCTATAAACGGACGTGCAAGTAGGAGAGCTATTGCTAAATTCTTTTCCCAGCAAGGAATATTGATAATTAATACTCTGGGAAAAGAATTGCATTCCTGGGAGGAGGTCTATAAATGGCCACTCTGGGAGTGTCTGTCCTATGGACTGAAATACACCCTGGTCTCCTGCAGTACTCTTAGGCTTATTAGGGTAGGGAAAAAACCCCACCCTGGTGAATTTGAGGTCAGACCGGTTCTCTGCTCTGAAACCCTGTTTTCTGTTGTTTAAGATGGTTATCAAGGCAATATGTGCACAGCTGAATGTAGACCCTCATCAGTAATTCTAATTTTGCCCTTTGCCTTGTGATCTTTGCTTTTGTCCTTGCCCTGTTTCCTCAGAAGCATGTGAGCTTTGTTCTCTTTTTGCCCTTTGAAGCATGTGATCTTTGTGACCTACTCCCTGTTCGTACACCCTCTCCCCTTTTGAAATCCTTAATAAAAACTTGTTGGTTTTACGGCTCAGGTGAGCATCAGAGACCTACTGATAAGTGATGTCACCTCCAGTGGCCCAGCTGTAAAACTCCTCTCTTTGTACTCTTCCTCTTTATTTCTCAGGCCAGCCAACACTTAGGGAAAATAGAAAGAACCTATGTTGAAATACTGGGGGCAGGTTCCCCGAATACCCTTTCTCAAAAAAATAAAATAAAATAATGATAATAATAATGGGCCAGGCATAGTGGTTCACACCTGTAATCCCAGCACTTTCAGAGGCCAAAGTGGGCAGATCACTTGAGCTCAGGAGTTTGAGACCAGCCGGGGCAACATGGCAAAACCCCATCTCTACCAAAAATATAAAAAATTAGCCAGGCTTGGTGGCATGTGCCTGTAGTTCCAGTTACTCAGGAGGTTGAGGCAGGAGAATCACTTGAGCCCAGGAAGTGGAGGTTGTAGTGAGCTGAGAATGTGCCACTGCACCCCAGCCTGGGTGACAGAATAAGACCCCATCTCAAATAATAATAATAATAATGAGGATGATACTAAACCCTATGCATGGATGATCTCACTTAATTCTCACAACTTTATTCCTCTTTCTTGGACAAGAAAGCTGAGAATCAGAGAGGTTAAGTGACCAACTCAAAGTCACACAGCTAATAATTGGTAGAGCTGAGATTCAAACTAAGTAGG
This sequence comes from Symphalangus syndactylus, assembly GCF_028878055.3. Classification (NCBI taxonomy): domain Eukaryota; kingdom Metazoa; phylum Chordata; class Mammalia; order Primates; family Hylobatidae; genus Symphalangus; species Symphalangus syndactylus. The sequence continues at coordinate 14,337,352 of NC_072444.2, forward strand.
CTGGCTGCAGAGCCCAAGCTCCTCTCCTAACTGTGTTTTCCAGGTAGTTCCTCCTTCTAGGTCTCAGTTTTCCCAATTATAAATTAACAGGATTAATACACTCAAACTCCAAAGACCCTTCTAGCTCTAACAACCTGTGCTTTATTCAACAGTCACTGTATTGCCAGGCCCTGAACTGGGAATACAAAGATAAGGAAGCCTTCATCTCTGTCTTCAAGTTAGAAACTTCTTCAAAGTAGAAATCACATCTTACTTATCCTTACTGGCCCACCCCACTTGCCACAGCAATGTGTAAAGAGAAGATGCTCAAATTATTTGTTGACTAGACAGACACCTGATTCATGGGGAGTCCGATGTAACTGAGGACCTTGTCCTGTCACTACCCTTGCAAGAGAAATTTACTTAATCTGAGTCTGTTCCTTCATCTATAGAGCGGAAATACACAATAGTACTTTCCCCACAGGGCAATGGAGAGGAGAATGCATGTAAGGCCCTTAGTGCAGTGCTTGGCACACATACACGCACACACACACACAAAGGCCAGGCATGGTGGCTCACACCTGTAATCCCAGGATTTTGGGAGGCCTAGGCGGGTGAATTACATGAGCTCAGGAGTTCGAGACCAGCCTGGGCAACCTGGTGAAACCCCATTTCTACTAAACTACAAAAAATTATCCAGACGTGATGGCACGTGTCTGTAAATCCCAGCTACTTGGAAGGCTGAGGCATGAGAATCCCTTGAACCTGGGAGGCAGAGGTTGCAGTGGGCCGAGATCGCACCACTGCACTCCAGCCTGGACAACACAATGAGACTCTGTCTCAAAACAAAAACAAAAACAAAAGCAAATAAAAAACTTTACCCTGTTGCTAGCTAGTGAGGGGTTTGCTGTACCCCTCTTTGTCATCCTCAGGTAAAAGCTATGAACCTATTTCCACTGCTAGGGGCAGGTAGCAAATTTTCTCAGCCAGATCCTGAGTGATGAGGAAGAAAAAAAGAGCGAGAAGCCTGGGCTTCCTATTCCCTGAGAAGCCCTCCCCAGGATCCTGATTCCCATGCAGTCCTTGTTCCTCCCTTCTGTCTAGACAGCTCTCCCCTGAAGAAACTGCAAACCACAGACTGTCTAATGACAAATCTTGCCCCAGACACTTGTCCCTAGACACATGATTCATTTAACCCTCTTTAAAAAAGAACAAGGCTGACTCCCACCTCTGAAGCAGAGGGGGACTCTATGGGCATAGGAGTGGCTGGGTGTCTTCTTTTTTCATTAATTCACCCATCCATCCATCCATCCATCCATCCATCCATCCATCCACCCACCCATCCATCCATCCATCCATCCATCCATCCATCCATCCATCCATCCATCCACCCATCCATCCATCCATCCATCCATCCATCCATCCATCCATCCTTGGTTGAATGCTTACAATGTACCAGATTCAGTGCTAGGCACTGGGGATACCTAGGTGGGTAAGACACAAGCTGGCCTCTACAAACTCATAATATTAGGGGAGGTAAACACAAAATCATTATGAAAAGTGTGGCATCCCAACTGTAAGTAGAGTCATAGGGAACACTCCTGAAGAGCTTCCTGTGTGCAAGATCCTGTGTTGTGTACTTCAGATGCATGATTTCAATTTGGCCCTTATGATAACTAACCCCATGAGATAAGTATGCTTAATTGTGACCATTTTACAGATGGGCAGAATGAGGCTCGCAGAATTTAGATAACTTGTCCAGGATTGCACAGCTATTAAACAGCAAAATTGAGATTCAGACCCAGTCTGATCACTGGATTTATACTTTTTTTCCCCCAATAGTGTCAAGTTTATTCAATGGTGAGTAACTTGAAATATTTTATTTCTATTAAACATTGATAGAGTAAAACAAAAAATTTTGTAGATTTTAAAAATAAAAATGAGATTTCAAAATAATTCTGAGCTTTTAGTGAGCCACTTTGTTTCACACATACAAGTTCCTAGAGTTTCGTGCTTTTCCTCTGATGCTGGAGTACGGCAGTACAAATTTTTGAGATGCATATATAGGGTAAGAAACTGAGAAAAACCAAGCTTTCAAATAAATAGATTGGGTATAATTTAAGAGGGATCTTGGGCAATTGATAGGAAAAATTGGGTATTAAGTTTCAGGGCATCAGGGATTAGCAATCTGTCCTGTCTAATCATGTTGTTCCCTTGCTCAAAGCCCTTCCCTGGCTCCCATCACTCTAAGGATAAAGTCCAGCTCCTTTTTCTGGCATTCAAGGCTCTTTATATGCTGGCCCCTTCCTACTCCTCCAGCCTCATGTCAACCACTCTCCACAACTCTAGTAATACCAAAAGACTTGCAGTGGCCCTAACTGAATTCTCTTTAGCCTCTGTGCCTTTGCACAAGTATTCCTTCTGCCAGGGAACTTCTCCACGTCCCTTGCTCTTTCTTTGCTTAGATGCCTCCCACTCATCCTTCAAGACTCAGCACGGGGTACCCTTCCCAGCTGCTTCCTGACTGCTTGCCCACCTCCCAGGTGCTCCACTCTGAGCCCCATGCGCCCCCTGCTACCTCTCTCCTGGTCTTCCCCACTGTGCTGTGCTTAACTGTGTGTGTGTGTTTTCCCTTGGGGACTGTGAGCTTCTTGAGCAAGGACTGTGCTTAACACATCCACGGGCCCAGGGTAAGGGCTCAGAAGCTGAAGTGAACCCTCTCCAGCAGACCCAGCCTTTTCCTTCAGCCAGCTTTCCAGTGTCATTTACCATCTCCAGTGGCTTGCATCGTTCAACGTTGTTAGCAGATGTTTTGTTAGAAGGTGCTGAGATGCCATACAAGGTTTGCCCAAGGTTCGCCCTGACCAGGGCAGCTTCTGGGGCTGTCAGGGTCTTTTCATTGAGGACACACACCCAGGATGTGTCTGTATTTACTCTGCCATTTGGATTTTTCAACTGCAGGATCTTAGGCTAGGATCCCAGCAGCAGCTGCAAGTGCTTCTTCGGCTGTGTAGACAGGACCCTTTCCTCCTTCCTGACTTCAACCTGGGGGGTGAGCCGCAGTGCCTATTTTGGGAAATGCCTACATTTGTCATTGCTCAACCTTCCTATTTCCTATTTGGGAAAAGAACCTAGGGCCTGAGTAGAGTGGAGGCCGAGGTGTGGTTGCCGATAACTCCTATTTGCCAGTGATTTATTTGCCTGGGATTTGTGCTAAGACGAAAAGAATGTTTGCATTATTAATGATCATTGATCACAGGCTTCCAAAAAAGAGAGAGATTGAGAGAGATGTAGGCTCCAGGCCAATCGTCAAATGGTAAACCAGGAGGGTGGGGCGTGAAGAAAGGAGGGGAGGGCTAGGTTTATAGAGAGTTATGCGGAGACAGAAGGACACAGAAGGACACAGAATAGAAAGTCTAGATGAGCTGCCGAGGTTTGGGTGTGCCAGATGTCCAGCAGTTGTGTGAGCTGCAAATAACCAGTGCTGGCGGGTGCTGCTGACCTCTCCCTACACCCAGCGAAGGAGACTTCAAGACAAATAATGTTACCAGGGACAGAGGGTCATTTTGTACTGATAAAAGGGTCAATTCATCAAGAAGAAATAACAGGGCTGGACACAGTGGCTTACGCCTGTAATCTCAGCACTTCGGGAGGCCAAGGCAGGAGGATCACTTGAGCCCAGGAGTTTGAAACCAGCCTGAACAACATAGCAAGACCCCGTCTCTAAAAAACAAACAAACAAAAACAAAAAAACAAACAAATATAACATAACAATCTTAATGCCCCTAAGTAATAACAGTCTTCAAAACACATGAAGAACAAGCAGATAAAGACCCGGTAAGGACCTGAGCGCGGTGGCTCATGCCTGTAATCCCAGCACTTTGGGAGGCCGAGGTGCGCGGATCACGAGGTCAGAAGATGGAGACCATCCTGGCTAACACGGTGAAACCCCGTCTCTACTAAAAATACAAAAAATTAGCCGGGCGGGTGGCACCCTCCTGTAGTCCCAGCTACTCAGGAGGCTGAGGCAGGAGAATCGCTTGAACCTGGGAGGCAGAGGTGGCAGTGAGCCGAGATCGCGCCACTGCGTTCCGGCCTGGGCGACAGAGCAAGACTCCGTCTCAAAACCAACCAACCAACCAACCAACCAACCAACCCAGCAACCAACCAACCAACAAAAAACCCAGTAAGGATAGAGAAGGCAAGGCCAGTTCCGTATGAGCTGTGAGAAACCTGGACACAAGCCATGGCTGGTGTTCGTGCCTCTTCACTGTTTTCAGTGGAAGCCTCTTGCTGGTCCTGTCTTTGTACTCAAGTCTTCTCTCTCCCCTGGTTCTCTGCAACCAGGCTGGTTCATCTTAGCATTCCAAACACCTGCTGGTGGCTGGGGACTGGCACTCGGAATCTGTCCTTTGAAGGACGCTGGGAGCTGCCCCTCCCCTACCTCTCTGACACCCCCCCTCCCGCCCCATTCATCCAGCTTGGACACCATCCGGCCCAGGGTCTTTCCCAAGACCCACTCCTTCACCTCTTGACTTTGCTCAAATGCTACTTTTGCAGGGAGGTGCCCCTGAGCCCTCACTTCCACTCCCTACCTTCTTTCTCTGCTTTCTTTTCCTCCCTACCCTTTACCTCTATAAATATTTTATGCGTTTTGCGTATTAAATGTATTGTCTCCCCACAACAGAACGGAAGCTCCCTTAGGTCTACCTGTTTTGTTCGCTGCTGTATCCCTAGTGCCTAGAACATGCCTGACACAGTAGATCAATAAATATTTGTTAGACGAAGAGAACAAAAATCCAACTAGGAATGAACACCGGGAACCCGGACGGATAGGGGAGGCTGGACTTTCACCAAATGTCTCTGGGCATGTCCCACCTCACTGCAGACCCCTACCCCAGAGCCAGCCCACCTGCCCTCCTACAGGTGGGGGCCGGAGAGCACTGGCCCGGGGCCTTTTCCACCTCCCTTCCGCTGCGCGTACCCACCCCGGATGCTGGGCGGGGGCTGCTACGAGTCGCAGGCGGGGGCTCGGAGCTCCGGACCATCCCGAGCGGGGAGGCCGGGGGCCGAGCCTTCCTCCGGGCGGGCGGGGGACCGAGTAGGGAGGGAGCCCGGCGAGGGAGGAGCTGGAGGAGGGAGCGAGGAGGAGCGGCGGGCGCGGGAAGGGGAGCGCGGAGAAGGAGCCGCAGGGCGCTGGGAGGGGCGGAGGCAGGTGCGGGATCGCGAGGGCGAGAGCCGGGAAGGGCCCCGGGGCGGCCGGGCGGGCGGCCCCCGAGCTCGGCGGGGGTCGCGGCGGAGATAAGGCGGCCGCGGCGGGGAGACGCCGCGCGAAGTGGATCGGGCGGGTACGCCGCGTGTGCGCACCTGCCCTCCGGGCAGCGGGTAAGCGCCTGGGGCCGCGTTTGCAGCCTGGCCCCAGCGGCCGTCCGTGGGGAACTGAGGCCGGGAGCGGCGCCCCTCCTGGGGCCTCGGGGGCCCGGGGCGTCCCGCCTCTCTGTGCCCTCGGACGGGCGCGCGCCAGGAAGAGGGCCCCGGAGTACCTGCCCGGCCGGAGGGAGGCCACCTGGGGTCGCCGTCCAGAGCCCCGGGAGAAAAGGGAGGATTGAGGCAGCGCCCGGGGAGGCTGCGGGATCCCACGCGTGCGTTGGGGGTGCCCAGCGCCCAGGCGAGATCTGGAGGGGCAGGAGGTACCCCCGGGCCGGGGACTGCGACGCCCCCCGAGGGGCCCCGGGCGCCAAGGGAAGCCGGGCGCTGCCCCCTGCTGGCCAGGTTCGGGCGCGGCGCCGCAGAGGGACCTCCCCTCTCTGGAGGGAGTTGAAGGGGGTCCGGTGTGGAGCCCCGGCTGGCTCCGGGCTGGGGCTGACAGGCTCTGTGACCTTGGGCAGGTCACTGCATCTCTCTGAGCCTCAGTTTGCACGTCTATCAAATAGAGGGGGATTCTCTCGCCTTGCAGGGTCCGTGGAAATAAGTGAGATCCCCGCTAGCTGCTTTTTTTAGAAACTAAAGTTCTGTATAAATCCTAGCTAATCACATAATGCCGGAACTGGAAAGGCACTAAGAAATCTGCTTTATTACAAATGGGGAGAGTGGGGAATCCGTCTTGCCCAAGGTCACACTACCAGTAGAAGAATCTAAGACTGAAGTCCCCAGGTCTGCGAAAGTTCGGGATTAACAGCAGGGCTCTCAGTCAGGGTGGTTGCATTAGCAAACTGGCCTTGGCCACCTACTAGCTGTGTGATCTCAGGAAAGCCCTTACCTTCTCTGAGGTGTGGTTTCCTCCCATATGAAGTGGGGACAACAATTCTCACCCCACAGGCTTACTGTACAAATCTAATGGGATTGTCACTCAGCACAGCCCCTGGCTCCAAACAAGAGCTCAGCCACTAGTGGCCATCATTTCTCTGAGTAGCAGCAGCAGCAGCAACCCCTCCACTCTTGCTTGCAACCAGCTTCCAGTGTTTTCCAGCTGAGCCTGCAGTGTGGGTCTGCGCTGTCCTCTGGATCACACAGCCACTGGCTGGGGTCTCAGCCCTCCTCACAAGGACATTTGGGGACACTTTATCAGCAGCAAGCGAGGCCACTGGGGTAGCCGGCCTTTTTCAGTCTTTAGTCCTGCTCCGCTGGTGGGGAGAAGTAGGCAGGCTTTCTCATTGAGACATCCAGGAAGCTGGGACCTAGAGGGTGGCTAGGAGGGAGGCACCAGGCCAGCTGGAATTGACTGGCAGGGGCTAGGGCCTCTACCCCCTACAACAACCTCTACAAGCACTTCAGAGCCCTGCTCTCAGACCAAGGCTTTGATCTCATGAACAAGTAAGTCCCAGTGCAGCCCGTGGGTGGGGGATGGAGATCATGTCTCTGCAGCCACAGAAGCCCTGAGCCCTAGTGCTGCTTCCCAGTCCCAGGCCTGCCTGCTGGCTCACCACCTTCCAGAACCTAGTACGGGGACAGAAAAACAGAGATGCTTCCTTAGAGTTTGTCAGTTACCTGATGGATCAATAATGAGGGCGGGTCCACTGGGTCATCCCTTCTCTCCTAGGCCACGGATGGATGACTATTCTTTTTGGTGAGAGTGATGTGAATGTGAGCAGAAATACAGATTCTCAGAGTATGGAGTTACCAGACCTGAGAGGTCTCTTTCATTGCACAGATGGTTCCCGTCTAAGGCCCATAGAGGGGCAGGGGTCAGCCATGTCTTCCAGGAAGCTGAATTCAGCAGATACCACTCAGTCTTTTTATTTGTTTTTGTTTTTGAGACAAGGTGGTGCTCTGTCACCCAGGCTGGAGTGTAGTGGTGTGATCATGGCTCCAAAAGAGCGGCCAAAAGAGGCGCTGGCCAGGTATGGTGGTTCACTCCTGTAATCCCAGCACTTTAGGAAGCTGAGGCGGGTGCATTACTTGAGGTCAGGAGTTCGAGACCAGCCTGGCCAACATGGTGAAACCTTGTCTCTACAAAAATACAGAAATTAGCTGGATGTGGTCCTATGCACCTGTAATCCTAGCTGCTTGGGAGGCTGAGGCAGGAGAATTGATTGAACCCGGGAGGCAGAGGTTGCAGTGAGTGGAGACTGAGCTGCTGTACTCCAGCCTGGACAACAGAGTGAGACTCCTGTCTTAAGAAAAAAAAAAAAAAAGAGGCACCCAGGAGGGCTTGCTGTGAGTGAGGTGGCTTGAGTTTGGAGCCCCTGTGGGACATCAAGGAGGGATGACCAAAGGATATTTGGGGCCAGAGGTACAGAGAGAGGGGTCAAAGAAAGGTAAAACTGTCAGTATTCTTTTTTTATTCATTCTTTGAGTAAATCTCAGCATCTGTAAGTATTAAGCCTAAAATATATAGCTATGAACAAAGCCGTATCCCTGCCTTGGGAATGCACCATCTTGTGGGGAGACAGACCACAGGCATTGGACTGCAGGATAATGAGATGTGTATTACAAATCCTAAACACGACGCACTGTGTTGGCACAGAGAGAGGCTGGCTCCACTTGGGCAGAAGGAGGAAGACAAGTTTCAGTAAAGAGGGGAGAGTTAAACTTGGTCTTGAGAGTGAAGTTGGAGCTGGATGGTAGGTGAGAAGGACAGGCACCCCACACACAGGGCATTGGGCTTCATAGCATGAGTTGCCCCTTCCTTCCAGAACTCAAGTCCAGCAAGGAGACAGGGGTGGGGTGGGCAAGAGATTCCAGTCCAGGGGAGTCCAGTGTGATGTATACATTAGAAGACCAGTGGGGTAGAGAGAAGGGAAGTGATCAGGTCCCTCCCTAGTTACCAGGAAACTTCCAGAGAGGGTGGGGGAGATGAGCAGATAGAGGGAATAGCCTGTGCAGAGACTCAAGGAAGTGACAGAACTGCAGTGTTTTTGCAGCCAAAGGTCTCAGCCAAGAGGTGGGCTGGAGGTGGGGTCTTTTGTTCAGTTCAGGTGAATAGGAGGATGAGAGGAAATGACAAGAGCTGAGACCTTCATCACTAGAGAGCGAGCCTGCCTAAAAATACATACATACATACATAAAAAGGATTTGGAGTGTATTGCAGGGAAGAGTTCTCCAAGGTTCAATCCTGTGGAATAGGTATCATTGGACCCAGCTTCTCTTCACTTGCTAATTCCTTGGTTTTTTTTTTTTTTTTTTTTTTTTTGAGACAGAGTCTCGCTCAGTTGCCCAGGCTGGAGTGCAGTGGCGCAATCTCGGCTCACTGCAAGCTCCGCCTCCCGGGTTCACACCATTCTCCTGCCTCAGCCTCTCCGAGTAGCTGGGACTACAGGCGCCCGCCACCGTGCCCGGCTAATTTTTTGTATTTTTAGTAGAGACAGGGTTTCACCGTGGTCTCGATCTCCTGACCTCGTGATCCGCCCGCCTCGGCCTCCTAAAGTGCTGGGATTACAAGCGTGAGCCACTGCGCCCGGCTGCTAATTCCTTGTTTTTAACTCAAGACATGGTATAAAATTTCAATTTCACTTGTTAATTTTATTTGTCCTCCCACGCTCAGCTTCAAAGCCACTTTCAGAGTGAAACCTCAGGGTTGCAGCAGGCTACCTGTCCCTCTACTTTCTTTCCCATAGGTCCCTGCATGCCCCACCGTTGTCCTCATCATATCTGTGGTCCTCATTGCAGGATCGTTTCCCCAGGGCCATTGTAAGTCCTCCTAAGAGGAGAGTCCGCATCTGCATTGCTCATGCCAACATGTGGTAGGCTTTAAGTATATTGTAGTTGAATAGATGAGGAAACAGAGAGGTTGAGTAACTTGCCCAAGGTCACAAAGCTAAAAAAACGGCTGAGCTGACACGTGAGTTCAGTCTACCTGACTCCATAGCTGTATCTAGCTCCAAAGCTTGTGCTCTGAATCACAGCTGTATTGTGGCTCCCAGAAGAGAAAGCAGATGATGAATAGCAAGTTTGTATCCTGTAAACACTAACAAATTTGGTGTTTGGTTTCAAGAAAATGAATTCCTGTTGTTAGTACCTTGTTTATCTAGTCTAGAGAAGATAGCTTCTCCTCTGTCCTGGAAGTATTCACTCCATCAGCTCGAAGTGTTCTCTGCGGACCCAGGTGTGCAGCATCTGGGGGAGAAAAGAAGAGAGAGGTTGGGCTCCAGTACAGGTGGGATGCAGTTCTAAAGGCTTCTTGCAAAGTACGGTCAGCCCTGCCAGTTGGCTCCCAGGATTACTCACCTGGTGTGGAAACTCAGATGAGAGCTGGGGGGAGACTTGAAAATGCCAGAAGCATATAGTGTGAAATGGGCCTGAGAGCCTCTGGATACTTCTGTCTTTCATCTCAAATTCCTGTTCCAAGCAGGAGCCAGTAGAAGGAGCCCTGGTGGGAGTCTGAAGACTTGGTCTCAGCCTGTAACACACTGTGTTACCTTGAGCAAGTATCTTGCCCTCTCTGAGCCCAATTCCTGTCAGCATCATGAGGGAGTCAGACTAGATGATTCCTAAGAGTCCTTCCCATCTGACACCCTGATACCCTTCTGAAATCCCAGGGCTGACACTACTGCTACCCCTCACACAACCACCGTGTGGCAGGCATCACCTGAGAGCTTGTCAGAACTGCAGACCTGGCTGGGCGTGGTGGCTCACGCCTATAATCCCAGCATTTTGGGAGGTCAAGGCGAGTGAATCACTTGAGGCCAAGAGTTCGAGACCAGCCTGGCCAACATGGTGAAACCCTGTCTCTACTAAAACTACAAAAATTAGCCGGGCATGGTGGCACATACCTGTAGTCCCAGCTACTAAAGAAACAGAGGCAGGAGAATCACTTGAACCTGGGAGATTGCAGTGAGCTGAGATCACATCATTGCACTCCAGCCTGGGTGACAGAGTGAGACCCTGTCCCAAAACAAACAAGCAAACAAAACCCTGCAGACCCACAGAATCAGAATCCTCATTTTTAATAAGATCCCTAGGTCATGCATGTACACATTCAAGTGTGAGAAGCGCCACAGTCACCATTTCCTTCCCCTTCCTTTGGGTTGTGCCAAGCTGCCGTCACCAGGCCTGTGAGAGAGAGGGCCTGCTCAGGTGATAGTGATAGAGCCTAGCATATCACAGGTACCCAGTACAGATTTCTTGAATGTGTGGGGTAGGTATTTTTGGAAAGAAGGAAGTGGAATTGACTTTACCTGGCACCTTTTATAGACGGTGGAGCATGGAGTCAGGTAAGCCCAGATTCCAATCCTAGGTCCACAGTGCCCTATCTCCAGGGTCTTAGGCAAGCCATTTCTCTGAGCCTCACTTTCCTCCCCTGGGAAGTGGGAATAATTGATAATAAGAATAGGATTGACTACAGAGGGTTGCGGTCAGACTTAAATGAGTTAATACATGAGAAACTTAGAACAGTGCCTGGCACATAGTAAACTCTCAATAAATGTTGGCCACTACTTTACTACTGGGGCCATTCCGACCCCTCCTCATCCCTATGCCCACATAGTGCCCCCCCACCCCCTCCCTACTGTCCCAACCCCCTCCCTGGAAATGCAGTTCCCTGAGGACAGACTCCTGACGTGAGCCCTAGGGAGCAATATCACTCCTACTGAGAGCCACTGCTAGAGCAGGACTGACCAATAGAAATATAATGTGAGTGACAAATGTGATTTTTCAATTTAGGAAATTTCAAAGTAACCACATTTTTAAAAAGTGAAAATAGGCTGGGTGCGGCAGCTCACGCCTGTAATCCCAGGCACTTTGGGAGGCCGAGGAGGGCAGATCACCTGAGGTCGGGAGTTGGAGACCAGCCTAGCCAACATGGTGAAACCCTGTCTCTACTAAAAATACAAAAATTAGCCGGGCATGCTGGTGGTGCGCACCTGTAATTTCAGCTACCCAGGAGGCTGAGGCAGGAGAATTGCTTGAACCAGGGAGGAAGAGGTTGCAGTCAGCTGAGATTGTGCCACTACACTCCAGCCTGGGTGGCAGAGCAAGACTGTCTCAAAAAAAAAAAAAAGTGAAAATTGTATATATTCTATTAACCTACTACATCCAAAATATTACCATTTCAACATGTAACTGATACATTTATTAGTGAGATATTTTACATATTTTTTTGAACCAGGTACATCTCAGGGTCTATATTTCAAGCGCCCAATGGCTACACATGGCCAATAGTGGCTATTTTATATCTGAACGTTGGCTCTCAATCCCAGCTGTGCCATATACTACCTGTGTGGCTGGGAGCCAGTAATTTTACCTCTCTGGACCTCAGTTTCTTTGCCTGTAAAATGGGCGCACTAATTCATTTCCCCCGCCCCCAATTAGTAATAATAGGAGCAGTTGGTGATTTTTCTTTTTCTTTTTCTTTTTGAGACATCCTGCCTGGCTAATTTTTTTTTCTTTTTCTTTCTTTCTTTCTTTTTTTTTTTTTTTGAGATGGCGTTTCGCTCTTGTTGCCCAGGCTACAGTGCAATGGCATGATCTCGGCTCACTGCAACCTCCGCCTCCTGGATTCAAGCGATTTTCCTGCCCCAGCCTCCCAAGTAGCTGGGATTACAGGCATGTGTCTCCATGCCCAGCTACTTTTGTATTTTTAGTAGAGACAGGGTTTCACCATGTTGGTCAGGCTGGTCTCAAACTCCTGATCTCAGGTGTTCTACCCGCCTCGACCTCCCAAAGTGCTGGGATTACAGGCATGAGCCACCGTGTCTGGCCACCTGGCTAATTTTTGTATTTTTTGTAGAGATGGGTTTTTGCCATGTTGCCCAGGCTAGTCTCGAACTCCCGGGCTCAAGCAATCTGCCCACTTCCACCTCCAAAAGTGCTGGGATTATAGGCATGAGCCACCGTGCCTGGCCAGATGGTAAGAATTTAAAATCTCTTTACCCACTTTCCCACAGCATGGGCGAATATAGTGAGTTGTTAACTTCAAAGGCTCACGCCTATAATCCCAGCACTTTGGGAGGCCGAGGCGGGCGGATCACCTGAGGTCAAGAGTTTGAGACCAGCCTGACCAACATGGTGAAACCCTGTACAAAATTTACCAAGGTGTGGTGGTACATGGTGTAATCCCAGCTACTCAAGAGGCTGAGGCAGGAGAATTGCTTGACCCTGGTGGGTAGAGGTTGCAGTGAGCCGAGATTGCACCACTGTACTCCAGCCTGGGTGACAGAGCAAGACTCCGCCTCAAAAAAAAAAAAAAAAAAAAAGGCTCTTGCCTTTTAACAGTGTGTTTGTTTGAGGTGATCTCTTGCCTGTTGAAGGCTTATAGAGATCCAGTGCAAGGCTGAAAGCAGGAAGGCATTGGGGGCCTCTTATTTCCCTAAGCATTGCAAAGGCCTTGAAAACAGGTTTCACCTGTCTGACTTTTTTTAAGGTAGCCAAATTGTCAGTGATGAAGATAACTAGGTATCATCCAGGCCAGTGGTTTTTCATCTTGGTTTCACCTTAGAAGCACTTGAGAAGTTTTCAAAAATCAGTGCCTGAGCTCTGCCCCCTGGAGGGTGAGGCCTAGATATCTGTTGTTGTTTTTAACAGATTTTTTTTTTTTTTCTTGAGACGGAGACTCACTCTGTTACCCAGGCTGGAGTGCAGTAGCGTGATCTCAGCTCACTGCAACCTCTGCCTCCTGGGTTCAAGCGATTCTCCTGTCTCAGCCTCCTGACTAGCAGGGACTACAGGCACATACCACCACACACCACACCCAGATAATTTTTGTATTTTTTTTTTAGTAGAGACAGGGTTTCTCCATGTTGGCCAGCTGGTCTCGAATTCCTGACCTCAAGTGATCTGCCTGCCTTGGCCTCCCAATGTCCTGAGATTACAGGTGTGAGCCACTGTGCCCGGCCTGACTTGTATTTTTAAAGCTCTTCCAGGTAGGTGATTCTGATGCTCACCAAGAGAATCTCTGATCTGGTCCAACTACCTCATTTTCAAGTTGGAGAAACTGAGGCTCAGAGGAGGAACTGACTTATCTTAGGTCACACAGAAAGTTAGCAGCAAAGCCAAGCTAAAGCCCAGGGCCTCTGCCTCTCAGGCGTGTGCTCTGTTCTCAGGGCCCATTCCCCACCAGTTTCTGGAGCCTTTCATAGACAGATATTGAGCCCTTGCTCTGGGCCAGGCGTCAGGGCTATAGGGGTGAATGAGACATGATCCCTACACTCAAGGAGCTCCTGTTACTGTGTCAGAGTCAGTCCAATATGGTGAGAGCTAGGGTGGTGGGCTCTCAGGAAAGGGGTACCTGAGCCAAGCTGGGCTTGGGGGGAGGTTAGGGAAAGCTTCCTGGGGAGACACCAGAGCCTAGCTCTGAAGGGTGACTTGGAATTAGGCAGCCAGAGGACTGAAGAAAGGACATTTTCCAGTCAGAGGACACAGCAGGGACAACGGATCAGCAGGAAACAGCACTGGAGCCTGGGAAATGGCAGGAGGGTACTGGTAGAAGAACAGGCAGGTCTGTGCTGCTGGAGCGTGCAGGTCACAGCTAGCTATGCTGGGAGATGGGGTTGGAGATGGAAGGAAACACCAGTTCACGAAGAGTCTCTTAAACCAAGCTGTGAAGCCTGGGCTTAATCCCAGGTGCAGAGGGAGCCGCTGGAGGATTTTAAGGGAGTGACCTGGTCAGATTTAGTTGAAAGGAAGATTCTGGGCCGGGCACGGTGGCTCACGCCTGTAATCCCAGCACTTTGGGAGGCCGAGGTGGGCGGATCACGAGGTCAGGAGATCGAAACCACGGTGAAACCCCGTCTCTACTAAAAATACAAAAAAATTAGCCGGGCGTGGTGGCGGGCGCCTGTAGTCCCAGCTACTCGGGAGGCTGAGGCAGGAGAATGGCATGAACCCGGGAGGCGGAGCTTGCAGTGAGCCGAGATTGCGCCAATGCACTCCAGCCTGGGTGACGGAGCGAGACTCCATCTCAAAAAAAAAAAAAGAAAGGAAGATTCTGGGTGGGATATGGTTAGAGAATGGAGAGGAGCCAGGGATGGAGGCTGGGAGACTGCTGAAGCCAGGAGGGATGGTTTCACTCTCCTGAAACAGAACAGTGGCAGTAGGAGTGGAGAGGGGAGAGAAGAGTCAAGGCACAGTTAGGTGTGGGCAGTAGAATGGACAGAATTCAGTCATTCAATGAATGAAGAGGCCAGGTGTGGTGGATCATGCCTGTAATCCCAGCACTTTGGGAGGCTGAGAAGGGTGGGTCACCTGAGGTCAGGAGTTTAAGACCAGCCTGACCAACTGATGAAACCCCATCTCTACTAAAAATACAAAATTAGCCGGACCTGGTGGCATATGCCTGTAATCCCAGCTATTCGGGAGGATGAGGCAGGAGAATCACTTGAACCCGGGAGGCGGAAGTTGCAATGAGCTGAGATAGTGCCATTGCACTCCAGCCTGGGCAACAAGAGTGAAACTCTGTCTCAAAAACAAAACAAAAACACACACTTAATGAATGAAGGGACTTTATCAATTGGCTATTGCTGTGTAACAAGCTACCCTCAAACTCGGTGAATTAAAACAACAGCATTTATTACTACAAATCATGTATTTGGAGGTTGGCTGATTTAATCTGAACCTGGCTGGGTATTTCTTTTTTTTCCCATAGGTTCTTGGGGAACAGATGGTATTTGGTTACATGAATAAGTTCTTTAGAGGTGATTCATGAGATTTTGGTGCACCCATCACCCAAGCAGCATACACTGCACCCTATTTGTAGTCTTTTATCCCTTGCCCCCCTCCCAACCTTCCCCCCAAGTCCCCAGAGTCCATTCTATCATTCTTATGCCTTTGCGTCCTCATAGTTTAGTTCCCATATATCAGTGAGAACACACAATGTTTGGTTTTCCATTCCTGAGTACTTCACTTAGAATAATAGTCTCCAGTTTCATCCAGGTTGTTGCAAATGCCGTTAATTCAATCCTTCATTCCATCGTAGAAATCACAGTTGCTTTATCCACTTGTTGATTGATGGGCATTTGGGTTGGTTCTATGATTTTGCAATTGAGAATTGTGCTGCTATAAACGTGCATGTGCACGTATCTTTTTTGTATAATGACTTCTTTTCCTCTGGATAGATACCCTTGGCTGGGTATTTCTGCTGATCTTAGCTGGGCTCACACGTGTGTCTGCTGGTTGTGTGAGAGGCTCTGTTCTAGGCCGGGTTTGGCTGGAACAGCTCTGCTCCATGTCCTTGTCTCTCCCTGCAGGGACCAGTGCGCTAGCCCAGGGATGTTCTTCTCATGGCAATGACAGAGTGCAAGCCGAAACATACACAGTCTCTAAAGAACTACATTTGGCACTGGCTTACTGTCACTTCTGCCTCATTCTGTTGGCCATAGCGAGTCCATGCTGAACCCAGAATCAAGGGACAAAAAAAATACTCCTTTTGATGGGGGCAGGGAGAGGTGGCACAGGGCAGTAGAAGCATTGAGCTGAGCTGAGAGGGACACCAAACTGCCATGTGGTCTTGGGCAAGTCACCTACCTCTCTGTCACTCATGTGACAGTCATGTGACATTGGTGCTGTTATTGTTTGCATTTTCCACATGAAAAAAATGAGCGCGGCCGGGCGCAGTGGCTCATGCCTGTAATCCCAGCACTTTGGGAGGCCAAGGCGGGTGGATCACGAGGTCAGGAGATCGAAACCATCCTGGCTAACACGGTGAAACCCCGTCTCTACTAAAAATACAAAAATTAGCCGGGCGTGGTGGTGGGCGCCTGTAGTCCCAGCTACTCGGGAGGCTGAGGCAGGAGAATGGCGTGAACCTGGGAGGCGGAGCTTGCAGTGAGCCGAGATTGCACCACTGCACTCCAGCCTGGGTGACAGGGCGAGACTCTGTCTCAAAAAAAAAAAAAAAGAGAGATTGGGTAATTTATAAAGAAAGAGGCTGAATTGACTCACAGTTCCACATGGCTGCGGAGGCCTCACAATCACGGTGAAAGGCAAAGGAGGAGCAAAGTCATGTCTTATATGGCAGCAGGCAAGCGCTAATTTTTTTTAACATTTTTTTCTAGAGACTGGGTCTCCCTGTATTGCCCAGGCTGGTCTCAAACTCTTAACCTCAAGCAGTCCTTCTGCCTCGGCCTCCCAAAGTGCTGGGATTATAGGTATGAGCCATTGTGCCTGGCCCCGTTCTACTGTAGATGTTTGTTTAGGTAGTTTGCAGTTTGGGGTTGTTATGAATAGTGCTGCTATGAACAATTCTTGCATATATCTTTTGGTGGACGTACATACATGTTTTTCTTGGGTGTACAGCTAGGAATGGAAGTACTGGGCTGGAAGTTTGGTGGCTTTTTATTTTCTATGTTTCACAGAGGTTTTTGTTTGTTTGTTTGTTTTAAGACAGGGGCTCACTCTGTCACCCAGGCTAGAGTGCAGTGGCACCATCATAGCTCACTGTAACCTCAAACTCTTGGGCTCAAGCAGTACTCCCACCTCAGCCTCCCAAGTAGCTAAGACTACAGATGCATGCCACCATGCCTGGCTAATTGTTAAATATTTTGGAGAGATGAGGTCTCGCCATGTTGCTCATGCTGGTCTCAAACTCCTGGCCTCAAGTGATCTCACTTCATCCTCCCAAAGCACTGGGATCACAGGCGTGAGCCACCATCCCCTGCCCATTTTCCAGATTTTATGATTAGAGAAACTGAGGTGCAAGACTGATTTGCTTACACCTCAAGATAGTGATTAGATTTTAAAACTGGCACTCAGATATAGGTAGAAAGAGAGAGCATGAGATGGGGGAGATGCATACACGTACACACACACCCATACCCATGTTAAAACTTTCCAGATTTGGCCGGGCGTGGTGGCTGATGCCTGTAATCCCAGCACTTTGGGAGGCCGAGGTGGGCGGATCACCTGAGGTCAGTAGTTTGAGACCAGCCTGGCCAACATTGTGAAACCCCATCCCTACTAAAAATAAAAAAATTAGCCAGGCATGGTGGCCAGCTACTCCAGAGGCTGAGACAGGAGAATCGCCCGAACCCGCGAGGCGGAGGTAGCATTGAGCCGAGATTGCCCCACTGCACACCAGCCTTGGCGACAGAGTGAGGCTCCGTCTCAAAAAAAAAAAAAAGAAAGAAAGAAAGAAACTTTTCAGATTCTTCCCCACACATATTCTATCCAACCCTCATTATATCTCTGGGAGGTAGACTTGATACCCTGATTTTTGCAGAGGAGAAAACTGAGGCTGTAGGAGGTCCCATGCAGGAGAGAGAATGAGATGAAATAACAGCTGTGGGTGCATTTTGTAAAATATAAAGCCCTGTCCAGATTTGCGCAGAGTGGTTTCTCCACAGAGCTCACTCATCTGTATACACAGCTTCTACAGAAAGAACAGCCACAAATTACTCTGTGGGGGATGTATTCTACTGCAACAAATCTTTTTATCACAGAGCCTTATTTTTTTCTTCCAAAAAGATGAGACTGGCTTCTAAGGACACATTAAACCCATACATCCTTTTTGTTCTGGCAAGGTTTTATGACTCACTTAGTTAAAGAGCCCTCAGAAAGTGGAGGTGACAGATCTTCCTGCAGGCTGAATGAGCCCTGGATAGGAAGCTTTTGTAAGAGGCCAGCTTTTGCTTTTGTAAGAGGCCAGCTTTTGCTGGCCGGGTGCGGTGGCTCATGCATGTAATCGCAGCACTTTGGGAGGCCGAGGTGGGTAGATCCCCCAGCACTTTGGGAGGCTCAGACGAGCAGATCCCTTGAGGCCAGCCTGGCCAGTACGAAACCAGCCTGGCCAACATGGTGAAACCCCCTACTAAAAATACAAAAATTGGTTGGGCGTGGTGGCGTATGCCTGTAATCTCAGCTACACAGGAGGCTGAGGCAGGGGAATAGGCTGAACCTGGGAGGCAGAGGTTGCAGTGAGCTGAGACTGGGTCACTACACTCCAGCCTGGGCAACAGAGTGAGACTCTGTCTCAAAAAACGAAAAACAAAAAACAAAAAACGAAAAATAAAACAAAAATTAAAGCCGGCGTGGTGGCTCACGCTTGTAATCCCAGCACTTTGGGAGGCCGAGGCGGGTGGATCACGAGGTCAGGAGATCGAGACCACGGTGAAACCCCGTCTCTACTAAAAATACAAAAAATTAGCCGGGCGTGGTGGCGGGCGCCTGTAGTCCCAGCTACTCGGAGAGGCTAAGGCAGGAGAATGGCATGAACCCGGGAGGCGGAGCTTGCAGTGAGCCGAGATCGTGCCACTGCACTCCAGCCTGGGTGACAGAGCGAGACTCCGTCTCAAAAAAAAAAAAAAAATAAAATAAAATAAAATAAAACCCTTTATGATTATATTCCTTCTTCCTTTTCCCTCCAGGAGTAACCACTATCCTGAATTTTATATTTATAATTTTTTTGCTTTTCCTTATGGTTTTGCCACATATATTTATCTCCCTAACAGTTTGTTTCTTCTTGCATGTTTTTGACTTTGGCACTCTGCCTTGTTTGTGACAATCACCATTTTGGTATGTGTAGCTGTGGTTTACTCTGTTTTGCTTCTCTGTAGCCCTCCATCATAGGAATACGCCATATGCTACCATTCTGCTGTTGATGGACGTTTGGTTGTTTTTAGTTGTTTGCTATTTCATGCTACTAAGACCATTCTTGTTTCTGTCTTCTAGCGAACACAGAAGAGTTTCTCTGCCATGCATACCCAGCAGTGGAATTGCTGAATCATGAGGTAGTCATCACATCTTTAGTTTTATGAAATAATACCAAATTGTTTGCTTATGAAGTTTCTCCAATTTTTACTCTACTAGTGGTAGAAAATTGCTCCACACTTTTTTTTTTTTTTTTTTTTGAGTCAGAGTCTCGCTCTGTCACCCAGGCCGGAGTGCAGCAGCGCGATCTTGGCTCGCTGCAAGCTCTGCCTCGTGGGTTCATGCCATTCTCCTGCCTCAGCCTCCTGAGTAGCTGGGACTACAGGCGCCCACCACCGCACCCGGCTAATTTTTTTTTTTTTTGTATTTTTAGTAGAGACGGGGTTTCACCGTGGTCTCGATCTCCTGACCTCCTGATCCGCCCACCTTGGCCTCCCAAAGTGCTGGGATTACAGGTATGAGCCACTGCGCCCGGCCCACACTTTTTTTTTTTTTAAGAGACAGGGTCTCACTGTGTTGCCCAGCCTGGTCTTGAACTCCTGGGCTCAAGCAATCCTCCTGCCTCAGTCTCCCAAGCTCCACACTCTTATTAACTGACATGATGTGATCAGATTTAAAATGCTGTACTTTTCTACTAGGTGAAAATGGTATCTTGTTGTCATTTTGATTTTTCTTTCTTTTTTTTTTCTTTTGTATAAAATAGATAGTCTTGCTATGTTGCCCAGGCTGGTCTTGAACTCCTGGGCCCAAGCCGTCCTCCCACCTGGGCCTCCCAAAGTGTTGGGATTACTGGCATAAGCCACCACACCCGGCCTTCATTGTCATTTTAATTTTTTTTTGTTTTTAGGTGGAGTCTTGCTCTGTCGCCCAGGCTGGAGTGCAATGGCGTGATCTTGGCTCACTGCAACCTCTGCCTCATGGATTCAAGTGATTCTCCTGCCTCAGCCTCCTGAGTAGCCAGGTGCCCACCACCATGCCCAGCTAATTTTTGCATTTTAGTAGAGATGGGGTTTCACCATGTTGGCCAGGCTGGTCTCGATCTCCTGACCTCAGGTGACCCACATGCCTCAGCCTCCCAAAGTGCTGGGATTACAGGTGTAAACCACCACGCCTGGCCTGTATTTTTTATTTTATTATTTGAAGTGTGATGGGAAAGAGATAGTTGCTTATAGACTACAGTCCATGTCTCCAAAGGTAGCTAGATTATGAGAAATTCTCCTACCTTTGTTCACAATGGGGAGGGATAGCAGACAGGAGAGGAGACAGCCTCTGAATTGTGTTACTTCTTGCAAAGCTACAGCCTAGCCTTCCTAACCAAGTCTGTCTGCTCCTGTCCCTGTGTCCCTGTCCTTCTTCCCAAGATGTTGCCAAGGGCTGGAGGGCTTGCACGCACACCAGCCCCTTGAGCCTTTCTGAACCCACGCCATTCGCTGAAATGAGGTCACTGGAATGCTTGGAACTCAAGGAGTGACCGCATGAGTTTGTGGGGCAGGCACACCAGGCTTCCGTGGGAAATGACGCACCTCAGTCACCCAGACTGTCTGCAGGGGAGAAAGTTTCAAACGAGCCAACCAGAATTCACATTTTCCATGTGAACCAAAATGGGAGCAAAACTTCAGCCAGAGGCTTTTGGGGTGGAGCCTGGGGCGAGTGGGGGCAGGAGGGGGTCATCACACCAGCTATACACGCATGCCTTAAGGCTTTTCATCCTCAACTGAGGCAATGTAGGCAAGGGTAGAAATTTCTTGAGGGCTCTGGACCTGGTTTTTCCACTTCCAGCCAGGTGGCCTTGGGCAGGTAGCATCACCTCTCTGAGCATTGTTTGGGCCATTATAAGTTGGGAGCCATGTTGCCCACTTTACAGGTTGGGTGACTGTTAGCCCCAAAGCTAGCTCAGTGCCTGGAATATAGCAAGAGCTCTTCAAAAGATATTGTTATAATATCCTTTAAATTGTAATATATGTTTTGGAGTTGGTGGCTTAGGATTGGTTTTCTTAAATTGAGGCTTTCCCCTCTCCTCCAGGCAGATTTTTTTTTAAATGAAGCACCCACAAATTTGGGGAGTGGGAGGGAAAATACTGCATTGCAGGTTTAGCTGCTGCTGCTTCTTTTTTTTTTTTTTTTGGCAGAGTTTCACTCTCATTGCCCAGGCTAGAGTATAATGGCACGATCTTGGCTCACCGCAACCTCCACCTCCTGGGTTCAAGCAATTCCCTTGCCTCAGCCTCCTGAGTAGCTGGAATTATAGGCATGCACCACCACGCCTGGCTAATTTTGTATTTTTAGTAGAGATGGGGTTTCTCCATGTTGGTCAGGCTGGTCTCGAACTCCCGACCTCAGGTGATCCACCCGCCTTGGCCTCCCAAAGTGCTGGGATTACAGGCAAGAGCCACCGTGCCCAGCTGGTGATTGATTTTTAAAACATTAAGAAGCTAAAGCCGCTCACACCTGTAATCCCAGCACTTTGGGAGGTCAAGGCTGGAGGATCGCTTAAGTCCAGGAGTTTGAGACCAGCCCTGGCAACATAGCAAGACCCTGCCTCTATGAAAACAAACAAATAAAAAATAATTAGCTGGACACGGTGGTGTGCACCTGTAGTTCCAGCTACTTGGGAGGCTAAGGTTGGAGGGTCACTTGATCCAGGAGGTCGAGGCTGCAGTGCGCTGTGGTCATGCCACAGCACTGTAGCCTGGGGGACAGAGCTAGATCCTATCTCAAAATAAATAAATAAACAAATGATTTTTTAAATTACTGGTTTATTATATAGGATTCAAATGAACAACCAGAAGAAAAGGTACATAGGACAAGGTCTGAAAAAAGCTTCAAGGGGCCAGCCACAGTAGTTCATGCCTGTAATCCCAGCACTTTGGGAGGCCAAGGCAGGCGGATCATGAGGTCAGGAGTTTGAGACCAGACTGGCCAACATGGTGAAACCTGGTCTCTACTAAAAATACAAAAATTAGCTGGGCATGATGGCATGTGCCTGTAGTCCCAGCTACTTGGGAGGCTGAGGCAGGAGAATCGCTTGAACCCAGGAGGCAGAGGTTGCAGTGAGCCAAGATTGCGCCACTGCACTATAGCCTGGCAACAGAGCGAGACTCCATCTCAAAAAAAAACATTATTCATGCTCACTATAGGACATTTGGAAAATTCAAATGAGTAGAAAAAAGGCCACCACCCCCCATACTGTGTAGAGAAATACATTGTAACAATTTGGTTTCTTTCCTGATGGCCTTTATCTTTCCCTGGGTACAGTTTTATTTTGTTTCCATTGTTGCTAAATAAATAGAATGATGCTTTCTGATTCACAACTTACAGAGCTGATTTCATGTACTTCTAACAAGCTTGTGATGATTCCAAAAACTACGACACTTTGTCCCCTCTGGGAATTGCATGGGTGGGGCACATCACCCTCCCCTGTATTCTGCTACTTTTTAGAATGCCAGTTTCACAGCACTATGGCCAGCTTTAAGTAGTATCTTTTTAATCATATAGTTCATTTCAGGCTTCCACATTGTCCTTCTAGAAACTAACTCTATTTTTTTTTCTTTTTTAAACCCCAGATCTTCTGAACGTGTCCCCGCTCCGTGAACCCACAGTGATCTGTTTGTTTTGCCTGGTCCCAGCTTATGCATTCTTCGAGTCTTGGTAACCAGGATGTTTTGTCTGTTCAGGCTCTAAAACGATCAGTGGGATAGGAACCAAAGTTAAGTAGCTTAGGATGCGTCAAGATGAACCTGGGAAAACTGCGAGCTGCCGTGCTGACTGGACTGCTTCTCTGAATCAGCTAGAACTTCTTTTTGTGTCTAGTTTTAAAAGCTCCTCAGAAGCAACCCTAAATCCAGAATCGTTTCAATTATTATGAGAGGAATTCTGAAGTTCTCATTAAACACACGAATGTCTCAAGCTTTGAACAGAGCCAGATGCCAAAGGCAAGAATCCCAGGGCATTGCCCACCTGGGTGTGATCCCCTGATAATTGTCTAACAAATTCAGCATGTGTCCCCTGGGCATGACCATCTGCTGGGAAAAGTTCCAGAACCCTGAGACATCTTGGGATTCCTGTGGTTTAGGAAAGACCTTTAACTACCAGCTGGTAGTTGTCTCAGCGTTCTTCAAATAGTCCGGTCTTGTTTAATATTTTTAATATTATTATTTAATTTTATTTTATTGCAGCTGTACTTAGAGAATAGTCCAGTCTTGAGACCTCTTCACTGTGGTCTGTTCTGGTGTACGGCTCCCACCAGTGCGAAGCAGAAGGATGACTTTGCTCTGTTGTCAGGACAACCTTGAAGGAAGGTGCCAAATGTGTGGAGGTCTGTGGGAAGAGAGAGCCACCTAGCATGTCCCCACTGAACCAGTCAGCAGAAGGCCTTCCCCAGGAGGCCTCCAACAGATCCCTGAATGCCACAGAAACCCCAGAGGCTTGGGATCCCAGGACCCTCCAGGCGCTCAAGATCTCCCTTGCCGTGATCCTTTCCATCATCACACTGGCCACAGTCCTCTCCAACGCCTTTGTACTCACCACCATCTTACTCACCAGGAAGCTCCGCACCCCTGCCAACTACCTGATTGGCTCCCTGGCCACCACTGACCTCTTGGTTTCCATCTTGGTCATGCCCATCAGCATCGCCTATACCATCACCCACACCTGGAACTTTGGCCAAATCTTGTGTGACATCTGGCTGTCTTCTGACATCACGTGCTGCACAGCCTCCATCCTCCATCTCTGTGTCATTGCTCTGGACAGGTACTGGGCAATCACGGATGCCCTGGAGTACAGTAAACGCAGGACGGCTGGCCACGCGGCCACCATGATCGCCATCGTCTGGGCCATCTCCATCTGCATCTCCATCCCCCCGCTCTTCTGGCGGCAGGCCAAGGCCCAGGAGGAGATGTCGGACTGCCTGGTGAACACCTCTCAGATCTCCTACACCATCTACTCCACCTGTGGGGCCTTCTACGTTCCCTCAGTGTTGCTCATCATCCTATATGGCCGGATATACCGGGCTGCCCGGAACCGCATCCTGAATCCGCCCTCACTCTATGGGAAGCGCTTCACCACGGCCCACCTCATCACAGGCTCTGCAGGGTCCTCCCTCTGCTCGCTCAACCCCAGCCTCCATGAGGGGCACTCGCACTTGGCTGGCTCCCCTCTCTTTTTCAACCACGTGAAAATCAAGCTTGCTGATAGTGCCCTGGAACGCAAGAGGATTTCCGCTGCACGAGAAAGGAAAGCCACTAAAACCCTGGGCATCATTCTGGGGGCCTTTATCATCTGCTGGCTGCCCTTCTTCGTGGTGTCTCTGGTCCTTCCCATCTGCCGGGACTCCTGCTGGATCCACCCGGCGCTCTTTGACTTCTTCACCTGGCTAGGCTATTTAAACTCCCTCATCAATCCAATAATCTACACTGTGTTTAATGAAGAGTTTCGGCAAGCTTTTCAGAAAGTTGTCCCTTTCCGGAAGGCCTCCTAGTCTTATTCGGTGATGACTCTTGTTATCTTTTGTGTCCTGTAACCTCATCAGGATTGTCTTTTTTTTTTTTTTTAATTATTTTCTGAGACTTGGATTAATTAATCATATCTTGAGTCTTGGTTCAATCAACAGAATTGTTCTTTTTCCTGTTGTTTTCTTAACTTCTGAAAGAGCTGTGGGTGGTGGGGGGTGGGAGGCAGGACTGATTTCACTACTTAGCATAATATTTTCTTTCTTTTTTTTTTTCTTGAGACAGAGTCTTGCCCTCTCACCAGGCTGGAGTGCAGTGGCGCAATCTCGGCTCACTGCAACCTCCGCGTCCCGGGTTCAAGAGATTCTGCCTCAGCCTCCAGAGTAGCTGGGATTACAAACGTGTGCCACCAGGCCCAGCTAATTTTTGTATTTTTAATAAAGATGGGGTTTCATCATGTTGGCCAGAGTGGTCTCGATCTCTTGACCTCGTGATCCGCCTGCCTCGGCATCCCAAAGTGCTGGGATTACAGGCATGAGCCACTGTGCCTGGCCAACATAATGTTTTCACAGTTCCTCTTTGTTGGAAGAAATGTGACCTACGAGATTCCCAGTTGATACAGTTCAGGTGAGAAGCTGTATCGACTTAACTATAGAAAAGACCCCAGGCTCAAAGGGAAGGCTCTCTGGTCTACCTGAGATCTATATGGAGCTTAAAGGAGGGTGGATAAGATTAATGACCTGAATTGAAAGAGAATTTGGAGCCAGGATGGGTCTCCATTCTGTGTGGCACCTTGATTGGAAAATAATTTCCATGCGTTTCTTCCACTGAGTCTTTCTTAGATTAAATCTCTCCCAGTTGTCCGTGAAGAGAAAGTCAGTATTTGCAGTGCCAGTGATATAGAGTGACTTGGAGAGAGATTCAGAGGTTAGCGGTAGCGGGGGTAGGATGGTTGGGACCAGACTGACTACCCTGTACCCTTCCTTCTTCCCCAATATCCCTGCACCATCTTCACATTCTGAAGTTGAAACCCATGATCACCCCTTTGAGGTAGATTGACGGGCTTTAGACACTTGCCCCCCAGCCCCCGCTTTGCCTGGGACACCATCCTGAATTTTTTTTCTGAATTTTTTTTACATCTCTTTCTCATTAGAGATCTGGAAACTCATTAGAGATGTTGAGTCTTATCAAATAAAAAGCACGAGACATCATGGCCAGTAACGTCTTTGGGTTATTTTTCCCACTCTCCCTGGATGAGAAACCATTCAACTCAATTCAGTCTCTAGCATTTGTTGAGCACCTACCACATGCCAGGTCCCACGCTCCAGCCTTGGCACTTGTTATCTCCTATCAGGATGTGAGGAAGTAAGGACAGCGTGATGATTAAGAGCTCAGTGGCCATGCTCAGTGGCTCATACCTATAATCCCAGCACTTTGGGAGGCTAAGGTGGGAGGATTGCTTGAGCCCAGGAGTTCAAGACCAGCCTGGGAAACATGGCAAAACCCTGCCTCTACAAAAAAATACAAAAATTATCCAGACATGGTGGTGTGCACCTGTAGTCCCAGCTGCTTGGGAGGCTGAGGTGGGAGGATTGCTTGAGCATGGGAGATTGAGGCTACAGTATGCCATGATCATGTCACTGTACTCTGGCCTGGGTGACAGAGCAAGATCCTATCTCAAAAAAAAAAAAAAGGGCCGGGCGCGGTGGCTCATGCCTGTAATCCCAGCACTTTGGGAGGCCGAGGTGGGTGGATCACGAGGTCAGGAGATCGAGACCATCCTTGCTAAAATGGTGAAACCCCGTCTCTACCAAAAATACAAAAAATTAGCCGGGCGTGGTGGCGGGCGCCTGTAGTCCCAGCTACTCGAGAGGCTGAGGCAGGAGAATGGCGTGAACCCAGGAGGCGGAGCTTGCAGTGAGCCGAGATTGCGCCACTGCACTCCAGCCTGGGAGACAGAGCGAGACTCTGTCTCAAAGAAAAACAAAAACAAAAACAAAAACGGCTCAGGACCTGATGTCTCAGCTCAAATCTGAGTGCAACCAATTTCTCCTGGGTGAACCGGGACAAGTTTCTTTTCTTTCTTTCCTTCTTTTTTTTTCTTTTTTTTAGACAGAGTTTCGCTCTTGTTGCCCAGGCTGGAGTGCAATAGCCTTATCTCAGCTCACTGCAATCTCCACCTCCTGGTTTCAAGCCATTCTTCTGCCTCAGCCTCCCAAGTATCTTGGATGACAGGCATGTGCCACCACGCCTGGCTAATTTTTGTATTTTTAGTAGAGATAGGGTTTCACCATGTTGGCCAGGCTGGTCTCGAACTCCTGACCTCAGGTGATCCAGCCGCCTCAGACTCCCAAAGTGCTGGGATTACAGGCGTGAGCCACCAAGCCCGGCCCTTTTGTTTTCTTTTTAAGACAAGATCTCATTCTGTTGCCCAGGCTGGAGTACAGTGGCACAATCAGGACTCACTGCAGCCTTGACCTCCCAGGCTCAGCCTTCTGAGTAGCTGGGACCACAGGCTCGCACCACCATGACTGGCTAATTTTTTAAATTTTCAGTAGAGATAGGGATCTTACTATGTTGCCCAGGCTGGTCTCAAACTTCTGGGCTCAAGCAATTCTCCCCCCTCGGCCTCCCAAAATGCTGGGAATACAGGCCTCAGCCACCACACATGGCCTAAAAAAGTTTCTTTATCTCTCTTTGTCTCATTTTCAACTATATAATGGGGATAATAATAGATATGTTATTTTATAAGTTACTACAGTGCTTGGCACAAGAGCTCTCACACTGACCTACTCAAGGTCGAACAGCAATATAAAAATAACAGCTACGATTTATTAAGTGCCTATAATGCTCCTTGCATACACTTTCTCATTTACTTGTCATCTTGATTTTATAGATGAGGTAAAGAAACCTGCTTATGGGCTGGGCATGGTGGCTCATGCCTGTGATCCCAGCACTTTGGAAGGCTGAAGCAAGAGGTCTACTTGAGCTCAGGAGTTTGAGACCAGCCTGGGCAACATAGGGAGACCCCGTCTCTAACGACAACAACAAAAATTAGCCAGACATGGTGGAGTGCACCTGTAGTCCCAGCTACTCGAGAGGCTGTGGCTACAGTGAGCCCTGATCATGCTACTGCACTCCAGCCTGAGAGACAGAATGAGACCCTGTCTCAAAAAAAAAAAAAAAAGAAAAATAAAAGAAACCTCCTTATGGTTAGGTTATATTAGGGAAGGTTTCATAAAGAGAGAACACTTCAGCAGATTGCCAAAAGCTGAGCCCATGTGGAATAGATAGGAGCCCAAGAGAGGGGAGATATGACAAGACCTCTTGGGGGAGATGGGACAGAGCAGAGGAAGGTAGGGAAGGCCACACCAGGTGGAGAAAAGAGCAGTAACAGAGCCCCAGAGACCTGTAATATTTGGTGGGATCTCTGGGCACAGAAAGAAAAATGAAGGGCAGGAATATGGGGTGTCAGGAAGGAAAGGGAAAGGAGAGAGGCCAAGATTGAGGGGATGGTTGGTTATCCAGAGGAATCTCATGCTGATTTGAAGCTTATGCTGGACATCATCCAGCGCAGCCCTGGACCACCTGCATTAGAATCACCCAGGCAGGGCTGGGCACAGTGGTGCACTCCTGTAATCCCAGCACTTTGGGAGAGCAAAGCTGGAGGATCACTTGAGCCCACGAGTTTGAGACCAGCCTGGGTGACATGGTGAAACCCCAACTCTACTAAAAATACAAAAATTAGGCGGATGTGGTGGTACACACCTGTAGTCTCAGCTACTGGGAAGGCTAAGGTGAGAGGATTGCTTGAGCCGGGGAGGTTGAGACTGCAGTGAGCTATGATCGTGTCACTGCACTTCAGCCTGGGTGACAGAGCAAGACCCTGTCTCAAAAAAAAAAAAAGTAAAATTGAAGATAAACTTAGAACTTAGGCTGGGCGCGGTGGCTCATGTCTATAATCACAGCACTTTGGGAGGCCAAGGGGGGTGGATCACCAGAGGTCGGGAGTTTGAGACCAGTCTGACCAACCTGAAGAAATCCCATCTCTACTAAAAATACAAAATTAGCCAGGCATGGCGGCACGCGCCTGTAATCCCAGCTACTCGGGAGGCTGAGGCAGAATTGCTTGAACCGGGAGGTGGAGATTGCAGCAAGCCGAGATTGCGCCATTGCACTCCAGCCTGGGCAAAAAGAGCGAAACTCCATCTGGAAAAAAAAAAAAGATAAACTTGTTTCTCATGACCATAGGGGAAGCCTGTGTTTGGAGCCTTTCTCCTCTTCTCCCCACCCATCCCTGTCATGCCCCTAATTCTTTCACACTTAGTCACAGACACACAGCATGATGGTGACAATGCAGGTTCCTGTCTAGCACAGGACTCTGCTAATTTATGGTGTATGTAAGTGGGCAGACACTGCAGAGTGCCCACCCTGCAGCCAATCCTGTTCCCTGGTCACAGGACCCTAGGTCCACTTTTTTGTTTTTGTTTTTTTTAGAGGTGAGGTCTCATTATGTTGCCTAGACTGGAGTACAGTGGCTATTCACAGGTATGATCATGGCATACTACAGCCTGGAACTCCTGGTCTCAGGCGATCCTCCTGCCCCTGCCTCCCAAGTAGCTGGGACTACAGGCACGCACCATCACACCAGGCCTCAGGTCAGCTTAAATGGCAACGGGCCGCAGCCCTCAGGAGGTGAATCCTGACGTTTGACTAAATACTTGGGTACCGTGGCCCACCTCTGCTTTCTCAGCCAGGCTCCTTAGGGTGCATGTCACTGTCCCATGATCTCTCATCAGACTAGGAGCCCCACAGGGTATTTCATTGATCTTTGTACTCTTAGTACCTGGCACACAGCCAGTACTCAATTAACGATAATAGCGAGTGTCTATTGAGTGCTTACTGTGTACCTAGGTACCGCCCTAAGAATTTTATGAGCATTAACTCATTTAACCTGTATGAAGTTGGTCTTATTACTATCCTCCAGATGAGGAACTGGAAGCCCCAAGAAATTAAATACTTTGCCCATTTTCACCCTGTTGATAAGTGGTGGGACCAGAATTCAAGACACAGTTGCAGCCCAGAATCCTCACTCTTAACCCCCAGGGGATATGGCCAGGGCCAAAATGGCATGTGGCTTTGAGGAGCAGCATAAAGTAGTGAAGAAAGTACTGATCTGGGAACCAATGAACCTGTCCCAGTTTTTCCACAGTCTTGCTTCATGTCTCTCTGCCTCAGTTTGTTCTGTACAACGTGGGTAATAATAATGTTAACCTCAGGGTGATTGGGGCCTATGCTCAACTCTGGAGCGTTCAAAACTGGGGGAGGTTATTGAATGAGACTAGGCCACAGTTAACTTATAAGGAATTAACTAAACACACACACACTCACACTCATACACACACAGAAAACACGGTGCAACTATGTAGATCACCAAACAAGCCTGTGAACAAGGTTTGGCCTCTGGGCCACCAGTTGGCAACCTCTGATCCTCCTCATTGATCCTCCCCATGCTGTTGACTAATTTCTGTTCTCCATACAGCAGCTGGGTCCCTCATGAAGCTCACAGTTCATCTGGGGACCAAAGTGCATGAAGCAGATTACTTCAAGCCAGACAGCCTGTCCTCCACTGAGCCTGTGCCGCACCCCATGCCCTCAGCTCTCTCAGGTGCATTCCAGCCACCTGTCACAGGAAGAGGTGGACTTGGGGGAGGAAGGCAGAAGTGCCCTTTTTACACGGTCACTGGCAAGGATAGATGTGAGTAGTCCTCCGCATCTGAGGGTCTTAAGATAGTGCATTTACCTGCTTCCCTGGCCCCCATGTATTTTGCTCCCAAGGGAAGGAGTAGGAATTCTAGACCTAGAGGGTATCAAATGGGAGAGGGCCTTCAAGGTCATGCAGGATAACACCAATCAGATCTCTAACATCAGAGCAGCAGCTTATGCATTATAATTGGTGAAGTGGGAACTACTATTATCCCCATTTTGCAGATGGGTAAACTGAGACTCAGAATGGTTAAGTAATTCACTCAAGGTATTGCTGCAACTAAATAGCAAAGACAGTGGGCATGATAGCTCAAGCCTGTAATCCCAGCACTTTCTGAGGCCTAGGTGGGTGGATTCCTTGAGCTCAGGAGTTTGATACCAGCCTGAGCAACATGGTGAAACCCCATCTCTACAAAAAAACACAAAAACTAGCCAGGTTTGGTGGCATGCACCTGTAGTCCCAGCTACTCAGGAGGCTGAGATGGGAGACTCCCTTGAGCCTAGGAGGTTGAGGCTATAGTGAGCCATGTTCATGCCACTGCACTATAGCCTGGGTGACAGAGCAATACCCTATCTCAAAAAATAAAAACAAAAATAAATAAATAGCAAAGCCAGCATTTACATCTAGCAGTATGACCTGAGAGCCAGCATGGTTAGCCATCAGCCTCTACCACCTCCTTGGCAACACTTGTACCAATTGTTTGACAGGGTGCTCATCACCTTTCTCTATTTTTTTTTTTTTTGAGACAGAGTTTCGCTCTGTCGTGAGGCTGGAGTGCCGTGGTGCAATCCCGGCTCACTGCAAACTCCGCCTCCCAGGTTCAAGTGATTCTCCTTCCTCAGCCTCCTGAATAGCTGGGACTACAGGCGTGTGCCACCATGCCCAGATAATTTTTTTTTTTTTTGTATTTTTAGTAGAGACAGGGTTTCACCATGTTGGCCAGGATGGTCTCGTCGATCTCTTGACCTCGTGATCCGGCCGCCTTGGCCTCCCAAAGTGCTGGGATTACAGGCGTGAGCCACTGCTCCTGACCCTTTCTGTATTTTTTTAACCATAGCTACACTAACCCAAGACTAGTCAGGTGCTAGGCCTTGCACTCAGCACTTTATTTATTTTTATTATTATTTATTTATTTATTTTTGAGACAGAGTTCCACTCTTGTTGCCAGGGTGGAGGGCAATGGCACAATCTCAACTCACTGCAACCTCCACCTCCCAGGTTCAAGCGATTCTCCTGCCTTAGCCTCCTGAGTAGCTGGGATTACAGGCACCTGCCACCATGCCCAGCTAATTTTTGTATTTTTAGTAGAGATGGGGTTTCACCATACTGGCCAGGCTGGTCTAGAACTCCTGACCTCGTGATCCGCCCAACTCAGCCTCCCAAAGTGCTGGGATTACAGGCATGAGCCACTGCGCCTGGCCCACTCGGCACTTTAAACATGCTTTCTATGATTCCCTCATAACATAAAAAAAAAAAAGTCAAATTGAAGATAAACTTAGAACTTAGGCCAGGTGCGGTGGCTCATGCCTGTAATCCCAGCACTTTGGGAGGCCTACATGTTCCTGCATGTTCCATATTACGCCCATTTTATATGTGAGAAAACTGAGGTTCAAAGTCGTGAGGGAACTTGCCAAGCTTAAAAGCACATTAGGGGCAGACTGAGATCAAATGCATATTTGTTCTTTATCCAGCTCCGACTGAAAGCTTCCCTTGGTTTGGGGGAAAGAAAAATCTGTCTTCCAGAAGTGGCAGCCCCTGGTTCCTAGTTCTCAAAGCCCACATGCTCTCTTCAGATGTTTGAAGGTGGACACATTGCACCCCTTCAGTCTTTTTTATACCAGAGTCAGAGAGTGCCTCCTTCAACTATTCCCCATAAAATGTGATTTTTGAGGTCACCCAGCCATCATCGTGTTCATCATCCTATGGATAAGTTATACTTTTTCCATGTTCAGTCGAAGTTCTGATCCCAAAATGGAACACAGTTCTCTAGACATGGACAGAAGGACTATCATCTCCCTCACTGTATACACAGTGCTTCTATTAATATAGCCCCAAACCCAGTAAAGTATCTCCTTTGTACAAAGCACTGCCCCATGCACTTGGGAGAGAGAGTGAACAAGCCAGCAACTTCCCTCTCCTCCTGGAGCTTACATTTTGCTCACTGAGCTAAGGGAGGAGGCAGAGTCACTTTAGACATGAATCCTAGAATGTCAGAGCTGGTAGGGCCCAGTCCCCTCCTGCCTCTTTCTTTTTTTGAGATGGAGTCTTGCTCTGCCACCCAGGCTGAAGTGCAGTGGCGTGATCTCAGCTCACCAAACCTCCACCTCCCAGATTCAAGTGACTCTCCTGCCTCAGCCTGCCGGGTAGCTGGGACTACAGGCGGCCGCCACCACGCCCGACTAATTTTTGTATTTTTAGTAGAGATGGGGTTTCACCATGTTGGCCAGGTTGGTCTCAAACTGACCTCAGGTGATCCACCCGCCTCAGCCTCCCAAAGTGCTGTGATTACAGGTGTGAGCCACTGCACCTGGCCTCCTGCCTTTTTTATTAACAGATGAGGAAACTGATCCCAGAAGGGACAGTGACAGACCCAAGATTCTTCAGTGGGACAGAATTCACTTCGGCCTTTCTCATAACCTCAGGCACTGGTGAGACCTGGGGCCTTATAGAGAAATGTGGACTGGGAAGAAAAGTTTGCTGTTGAGAATTTTGCTGTTAAGTGGACCCATCCTAGACCTCCTTAAAGCTTTCTTCAGAAATCCTAATTTATTTTAGGTATGGCCACCAGGTGGCGCAGGGGCACCAGGAAAAAGTGCAGAAATCAAAAGTGGGTGGGCTCCTTCCTCTTCCGATCAATTTTCTTTCTTTTTTTTTTTGAGACGGAGTCTTTCTCTGTTCCCTAGGCTGGAGTGCAGTGGCGCGACCTCGGCTCACTGCAAGCTCCGCCTCCCGGGTTCACGCCATTCTCCTGCCTCAGCCTCCCAAGTAGCTGGGACTATAGGCACCCGCCAACACGCCCGGCTAATTTTTTGTATTTTTAGTAGAGACGAGGTTTCACTGTGTTAGCCAGGATGGTCTCGATCTCCTGACCTCGTGATCCGCCCGCCTCGGCCTCCCAAAGTGCTGGGATTACAGGCTTGAGCCACCGCGCCCGGCCGTCTTCCGATCAATTTTCCTTAGCAAGGGGGAATGGTGAGCGGGGAATAGCAAAGCCAGCCTGGCGTGGTGGCTCGTACCTGTAATTGCAGCACCTTTGGAGGCCGAGGCGGGTGGATCCCTTGAGCTCAGGAGTTTGAGACCAGCCTGGGCAACACAAACTCCGTCTCTACAAAAAACACAAAAACTAGCTGGGTGTGGTGGTGCATGCCTGTAGTCCCAGCTACTCAGGAGGCTGAGGTGGGAGAATCCCTTAAGCCTGGGAGGTCAAGGCTAGGACAGCATTATACTGTATACGTTATACATATATACATATACATTATACATATACAGAGGTGAATTCTGCCTCAGTCAAGGAGGTAGTATGGAGTAGTGGCTAAGAGCCTGGATGCAGGCATCACACAGACCGGGTAGGAAACCTAGCTTCCTTTTGCTGCAGGGGGAACTCCCTGACACCTATCTCATGAGGTAGACTCTGACACTTAGATTTGGGTACAAGATAAGGTCCTCATTTCCCAGGGCTCTACACAGAGTTGGAGCTGCTGGTGGCCTCTTCCTGACAGGTCCCTTTTCCGGACAGTTGATGGTCAACTCCAGTACAGCAGAGAAGTTTCTGCAGGAAGGCAAGAAGTCTTTGCTGCCACCCAGAGAAGGTAAGGCTGATGGAATCCAACAGCTTCACAGCCCAGGATAAGTGTGGAAGCTCATCCGTACTTCTGTTTGTCTCATGACACACAGATGTGCAAAGGATCTGAGGCTGAAAATGGTGAATGATTCAGGGGTGCTGAGAGTCTCGAGTTCGGGGGTGCTGAGAGTCTAGGGTGCCTGAGAAGAAAGAGATGGTTGGAGAAGTAAGCTGGGCCTTGAAGACTTGACCAAGCTATCTACTTCGAACTTTATCCTGGGAGCAACAGGGAGCTATTGAAGATTATTTAGCAAAGGAATGATACAGTTAGACCAGTGTTGAAACCAATCACTCAAGCTGGGTGTAAAAGAAGAAATGGGCCGGGCATGGTGGCTCACACCTGTAATCCCAGCACTTTGGGAGGCCGAGGCAGGCAGATCACTTGGGGTCAGGAGTTTGAGACCAGCCTGGCCAACATTTTGAAACTCCATCTCTACTAAAAATATAAAAATTACCTAGGTGTGGTGGCATGCACCTGTAATCGCAGCTACTCAGGAGGCTGAGGCAGGAGAATCGCTTGAATCGGGGAGGCGGAACTTGAAGTGAGCCAAGATCATGCCACTGCACTCCAGCCTGGGTGCTAGAGCGAGACTTCATCTCAAAAAAAAACAAAAACAAAAACAAGGAATGGAGGTTGGGGAGCCTGGAGGCAGAATCCAACCAGAAGAGCTGCAGGCTGGAATGGGGTGATTACACTGATGGCTGATTTTTCATCCACTCAGAGCTTCTCATCGGCGAAGGGGCACTCAAGTGAAATTTGTCTGGCTTGCCCAGGAGACAGCTCCCACAGGGTAAGGGGCTGCCCTGGGGCCAGAGAGGAAGAGTGGTTGGTCCCAGCAGCAGGTGTGTCCAAGGAGATCTTCGATATAATCAGACGGCCTAGGAAGAGACAGGTGGCTAATGAAAGAAGCTAGATTCTGGGTCAGGTTGGAGGGCAGAGGCAGTGTGCGATCTAATGGTTAGGAACACATAATGGCACCAGACACATCTTGTTCAGGTCCCAGCTCTGTCTCCTCTTGGCTGTGTGGTTGTGGCCAGGTCACTTTGGCTTTCTTTTTTCTTTCTTTCTTTTTTTTTTTCAGACAGAGTCTCACTCTTTCGCCCAGGCTGGAGTGCAGTGGTGAGATCTTGGCTCACTGCAACACCCGCCTCTTGGGTTCAAGCAATTCTTGTGCCTCAGCCTCCTGAGTAGCTGGGACTAAAGGTGCATGCCACCACTCCCAGATAATTTTTGTACTTTTTTTTCAGTAGAGACAAGGTTTCGCTATGTTGGCCAGGCTTGTCTCGAACTCCTGACCTTAAGCGATCCACCTGCTTTGGCCTCCCAAAATGCTGGGATTACAGGCGTGAGCCACTGTGCCCGGCCCACTTTGCCTTTCTGAGCCTCAGTGTCCTCATCTGTAAAATGTGATTATGAATAGGGCTCATGCCTTGAGACTACTCTGGGGGCTAGACGAGGGAATGTGTGTACAACTCAGCACAGCACTGGGTGCCTAGGAAGCACTCAATAATAAGGGAAGCTCCAGGTTCTCAGCCACCATCAAAGACAGTCTGTTGCTGGGGCAGAGTGATCATTCTGGCTTTGCAGCACGTCTCCAGGCCAGGGTGGCTTCAAAAACTGGCAAGTCTGAGCTGATACCACACTAAGTTAGGCCAAGAGAATTCCAGCCAGAAGCAAAGAAATGATGCTTTGGACAGCCCAGGACCACGTTCTGGGGGAAATGTGCCATTTCTGTTTCACTTTTTTTTCTTTTTTTGAGACAGAGTCTCGCTCTATCGCCCAGGCTGGAGTGCAGTGGCTCGATCTCGACTCACTGCAAGCTCCGTCTCCCAGATTCACGCCATTCTCCTACCTCAGCCTCCCAAGTAGCTGGGACTACAGGCGCCCACCACCATGCCTGGCTGATTTTTTGTGGGTTTTTTGTTTTTTTTTTTTTTTTTGAGATGGAGTCTCACTCTGTCACCCAGGCTGGAGTGCAGTGGTGCGATCTCGGCTCACTGCAAGCTCCGCCTCCTGGGTTCACGCCATTCTCCTGCCTCAGCCTCTCCAAGTAGCTGGGATTACAGGCGCCTGCCACCACGCCCGGCTAATTTTTTTGTATTTTTAGTAGAGACGGGGTTTCACCGTGGTCTCGATCTCCTGACCTCGTGATCCGCCCGCCTTGGCCTGCCAAAGTGCTGGGATTACAGACATGAGCCACATGGGCCTGGCCCTTTTTTTTTTTTTTTTTGAGACGGAATTTAGCTCTGTCGCCAGGCTGGAGTACAGTGGCGCAATCGTAGCTCAGTGCAGCCTCGCCCTTCTAGGTTGAAGCGATCCTCTCACCTCAGCTTTCTGTGCCCAGCTGATTTTTTTATTTTTTGTAGAGACAAGGTCTCACTTTGTTGCCCAGGCTGGTCTCAAACTCCTGAGCTCAAGCAATCCTCCCACCTTATCCTCCCAAAGTGTTGGATTACAAGCATTAACCACTGCACCTGGCCTCTGTTCCAATTTTTGAAACATTAAAAATTATTCTCCTTCTTCCAGGGGTTCTAGGTGATATTCTCTGTTTTATTTTGCTAGTTTCCTTTTTATTTTGTAGGTGGTTGTATACTGAAGTCCTCCTATAATACTAGTTATTGTGATAAACGTTTTATGTACATTCTTTTTTTTCTTTTTCTTGTTTTTTTGAGACAGAGTTTCGCTTTTGTTGCCCAGGCTGGAGTACAATGGCACAATCTCGGCTCACCACAACCTCCACCTCCCAGGTTCAAGCAATTCTCCTGCCTCAGCCTCCCCAGTAGCTGGGATTACAGGCATGTGCCACCACGCCTGGCTAATTTTGTATTTTTAGTAGAGACAGGGTTTCTCCATGTTGGTCAGGCTGGTCTCGAACTCCCAATCTCAGGTGATCCACCCGCCTCAGTCTCCCACAGTGCTGGGATTACAGGCATGAGCCACCGTGCCTGGCCTTATGTACATTCTTTCATGTAATCTTTATAGCAACCCTTTCATGGTGTTTTTGTGTTATTGTCCTCACTGTGTGGATGAAGAAACTGAGGCTTGAAGAAGTTAACAAACGTTCCTGGGTCTGTCTGACACTAACCCCTTTGCCCTTCATTACTACACTTACCTGGCCTGTCAGCAGAAAGGTCCCTAGGGCCTTAGGTTACCCTAGTATCCTGCCCCAGAATTACCCAGTGAGTAGAATGCCAAGGTTTGTCTGGACCAAAAATAAGAGAAACAACCTTTGAGAGGCTGAGGCAGGCAGATCACGAGGTCAGGAGTTCAAGACCATCCTGGCCAACTTGGTGAAACCCTGTCTCTACTAAAAATACAAAAATTAGCTAGGCATGGTGGCGCATGCCTGTAATCCCAGCTACTCGGGAGACTGAGGCAGGGAATTGCTTGAACTGGGACCTGGGAGGCAGAGGTTGCAATGAGCCAAGATCGTGCCACTGCACTCCAGCCTGAGCTACAGAGCCAGACTGCGTCTCAAAAAAAAAGAAGAAAAGAAACAATCGTGTGACACAGGGCGCAACTCTGATTGTCTGATTGAGGAACCATCCATTGTATTAGGGTCACATGTGTAATATATTCCCTGAGAGTTTAATGCAGGGAAAAATTTGTCTCTCCCAAATCACTGGCCTGATTCTTCCAACCATATCACAGCAATAGCTAATTCTTCTATAGGATTTACCATGTGACAGGCCTGTTATGAGAACTAAATATGCAGCTGGGCACGGTGGCTCATGCCTGTAATCCCAACACTGGGAGGCTGAGGCAGGTGAATCACTTGAGATCAGGATTTCGAGACCAGCCTGGCCAACATGGTGAAACCCTGTCTCTACTAAAAATACAAAAATTAGCCAGGTGTAGCAGCAGGTGCCTGTAATCCCAGCTACTCAGGAGGCTGAGGCAGGAGAATTGCTTGAACCTGGGAGGCAGAGGGTGCAGTGAGCTGAGATTGCACCACTGCACTCCAGCCTGGGCGACAGAGTGAGACTCCATCTCAAAAAACAAAACAAAACAAAAAAAAGAACTAAATATGTCTGAAGTCATTTAATCCTTCCAGGGACCCTAAGAAAGGGGTTTATTATTATATTATCCTGTTTTTCAGAAGAAGCAACAGAAGCACAGAGAAATTAAATAACTGCTTAAGGTCATGTGACTAGTAAGTGGTAGAGCTGGGTTTCAAAACAATGTAATTTGCCTCCAGGGTCTGTGTATTCAATCACATGTTTACTACTTCCTACACAATTTGTAAGTCATCCTGGTTCCCTCTTTGCTTTGACTGCCAGGAAACTCAGAGCCATGATTTGTTTGTTCTTCACAGTTACTATCCTTAGAAAACTCAGCCCACCATTTCTACCCTAATTAGTCCGTATTTCATCTTTCTTTCCTTTTTCCCCCGCTGGCCTTTGATCCAGGCTTCTATCACTCCCGAATTCTTGTTCTTTATCAGTCAAATGGTCACGAGGCTGCGATGAAACTACCTAGAAACTCTTTTTGGAAAACATATGACATAAGACATCAGATGAACAGAGATGGCTTCTGACCAGCTGAGCCAGTTGGACACAGTTGAAGATGTCTTTTGAGCATCTTTTGTGTAACCAGCACTGTGCTCTGTCATGTGGAGGATACAGCAGTGAGCCCAAGGTAGTCCCACACTAGTTATGCCAACTGCTATGATAGATAAATCCTGAAATTGCAATGCCTAAATAC
Source organism: Symphalangus syndactylus (assembly GCF_028878055.3). Classification (NCBI taxonomy): domain Eukaryota; kingdom Metazoa; phylum Chordata; class Mammalia; order Primates; family Hylobatidae; genus Symphalangus; species Symphalangus syndactylus. The sequence continues at coordinate 14,376,108 of NC_072444.2, forward strand.
AATAGAAATTAGTTCAATGTGTGCCCCCCTCAGTCAAGTGATAAGTGAGACCTAGGTTGACTAAGGCTCTGCCCCATTCAACGTGTAGCTTCCAAGGGCCCCCTGGTGTGTTGACATCTGATTGGCAGATGAGAGAAAAGAGCTTTGAGCAAGCATACATCCTTCTTCACCACTTTGACCAGGACATGGCATTCATGTTCTCTGCCCACATCCCACTGGTGAACACTAGTTATGTACCTAATAGCAAGGAGTGCTGGAAAATGTAGTCTGGGTGCTCTTCTCAGAAACAACTCTACATGTGGAAGGGGAACAGCTTTGATGAACAGCTGACCTTGTCCCAGTTTACGAGGAACTTAAAATTATTGAACCGTCTACCCTTATAGAATGGCTAAGAATACCATGCAATATGTAATGTGGCCACAGGGAGGAAAATGGCCTGGCCTTGTTTACAAGAAACCATGGACAAAAAAAGGAGCATTTAAGGCTGGGCACGGTAGCTCGCGCCTGTAATCCCAGCACTTTTGGAGGCCGAGATGGGTGGATCACCTGAGGTCAGGAGTTTGAGACCAGCCTGATCAACCAATGAAACCTTGTCTCTACTAAAAATACAAAATTAGTCGGGTGTGGTGGCATGCGCCTGTAATCCCAGTTACTTGGGAAGCTGAGGCAGGAGAATCACTTGAACCTGGGAGGTGGAGTTTGCAGTGAGCCAAGATCATGCCATTGCACTCCAGCCAGGGCTATAAGGTGAAACTCCGTCTCAAAAAAAAAAAAAAAAGGAGCATTTACATTTAAACCAAATGTATTTGTCCAACAAGGGAATGGGATGGGGGTGTGGGGAGGGGGAGAGTTTATCATGATAGTGAGTATTCAGGCAGAGGCTAAGTTTTCACTTGGCTGAAGGCTCTAGAAAGGGTCACGTGGACAGATGCCTCCTATCAGTCCTTCTAAGTGTGAACTTCCATGTAAGGTTCCCTTAGTCACCTCTGAGCACTTACTTTGTGTCAAGTTCTCCGTAAGGCTCTGAGGACCCAGAGACGAATGAGACAAGGTCATGGTTACTCAACTGAAATGCGGAAGCAGGATAGAGAAAGGCTGAGCTCTGGAAACAGGAGGCTGGGGTTTAATTCCTAGCTCTGTTGTTTCGTAGCTGTGCGTCACTGGAGATGCCACTTGGCCTCTGGTTCTGTTTGCTCACTTATGAACTAGGGACAACAGTTATCTTCATAGATTACAGGAACCCAATGACAAAATATACCTGGAGCATTTGTAGCACAGTGCCTGGTATGTAGTAAGCATGTTATTTTATTAGTAGTAATATTTTTATGATGACCTTGGATAAGTCACTTCATTTTTCAAAGCCTCAGCTTTCTCATCCGTAGGATGGAGTTAACACTGACATCACGGGGTTGGAATCTTGCTGTGTCGTGGGGTCGGGAGCTGCCATTTCGTCTCTCCGCTTCCTCCTGGGATAAGTGGGTCGCATCATGCCCACTTGATCGCGGACGGAAACCAGCCCCGTTCAGCGCAAAGGAGAAACCTGAATTAACAAGGACGCGATTTCCTGGCTGCGCTCCCAGGGAAGGAGGTTTGCGCTGGGTCCCATCCCCCGGCCGGTCCTGCTCAGGAAACGCGGAGAGAAAGCCAGGAACCAGGCCTGCCAGGCCCTGCGGCCCCTCAGCGCCGTCCCTCCTCTCCGGCCCTCGGCTGCAGGAAGCCGGCTGGCGGGAACGCCCTGCCTGGTGGGTGGGAAAGGCCGAGAGCGCGCCCGGCACCGGCGGCTTCCCAGGCCCGCGGCCGGCTGGCTGCGCGGAGGTGTCACTGCGGCAAACGGCGACCGCGCCGGCCCCCTCCCCCGCCGCCCGCAAGCCTGGTGCAGTCGGCCCATGAGTATTTCATGAAGTGCCGCAGCCGGATTCATGGCTCACTGGCGCTGGAGCGGAGAGGCTGAGTCCTGTCAAGCGCCAGCGCCCCACCCCGCACGGAGCGCACGCCGCGGGGACCGGGCTGGGGAGGGGAGGGTGTCCAGCCCTCTCTTTTGGATGGTGAGATGCTGAGGCCTGAGGGTTTCTAGGTGAGTGTTCAAGGTCATGGCTAGTAAACGGCAGGGCCCGGATGCAACTCGGGGTCTGTTTCATCCTAAAGTTTGTGCCTCGGGTCTGTGGTTCTGCTCCAGGTTTTTGAGGTGTTTGGGGGGCGGGGGTTACGTTCTTGCCGCACCTCAAGAACCGGAGTTCTGTACCCAGGGGCTACCGATGTCCTCTCAGAGGTCTGTGAACCCCTTGTAATTGTGTAACATGTTGTGTGTGTTGCATTTTTCTTCGAAGTTTCAAAGGCGTCAGTGATCCAACAAGGGTTAAGAATTATAGCCCTCTGCAGGGCATGGTGGCTCACGCCTGTAATCCCACCACTTTGGGAGGCCGAGGTGGGAGGATGGCTTGATTCCAGGAGTTCGAGACCAGCCTGGGAAACATAGTGAGACCCCCCCCCCATCCTTACAGAAAATTTAAAAATTAGCTGGACGTGGTGGCACGCGCTTCTAGTCCTAGCTACTTTGGAGGCTGAGACAGGAGGATTGCTTGAGCCCAGGAGTTTGAGGCTGTGGTGAGGGGTGATCGTGTCACTGCACTGCAGCCTGGGTGACAGAGGCCAGACCCTGTCTCAAAAAACAAAAAACAAAAATCCCCCCAAAATTATAGCTCTCCAAGTCTGCTTTGAGGACCCCAGCTTCATGAGAGGTTGAGGTTCCTCTACGTCTATAGCCTCTTGAGAATATTTCTGCAAAGCCCCAGCTGTTACTCTGTAGCAACTTGGTGGCCTCTACAGGATCCCAGATCTTTCTACTGGATCTTGAGACTCTTTCTATAGGGTCTTGAGATCTCCCCGGGGATTTGAGCTCTTTATGGGGTCCTGGTGTCTCTTTCTGAGGTTCTGACAATCTCACTATAAGGTCTGATGGTCCTCCATGGAATGAGTTCTAAACCTGGGCCTCAGGATACCTATGAACTCCCTGAAATTGTATGCAAGATTTTGTGGGTCTGTCTGTATACATGGAATTCTGGAGAGAGGTTTCATGGATTTCACTAGATTCTCAAAAGAATCTGTGATCCCCAAAAGCTGGGAAAAAATATTGCTTTAGAGAATTCATTTGGACAGGCCTTACTCCTTTCTCATCAATAAAAATCAAGGAAGTAGGGGGCCGGGCCGCAGTGGGTCACGCCTGTAATCCCAGCACTTTTGGGGAGGCTGAGGTGGGCAGATCATTTGAGGTCAGGAGTTCAAGACCAGCCTGGCCAACATGGTGAAACCCCGTCTCTACTAAAAATACAAAAATTAAGTGGGTGGGGTGGCACACACCTATAATCCCAACTACTCGGGAGGCTGAGGCAAGAAAATCACTTGAACCCGGGAGCTGGAGGTTGCAGTCAGCCCAGATCATACCACTGCACTCCAGCCTGGGCGACAGAGCAAGACTCCATCTAAAAAAAAAAAAAAAAAGTCAAGGAAGTAAAAGGTGGAGGAAATAAAAGACAGTGTTTTCTAGTAGAGTATGGGCTTTGGACTCCGGCATTCCTGGGTTAAAATCCCAATTTTCCCACTTACTGGCTGTGTGACCTTGAACATGTTCCTTACCCTCTCTGAGCCTCCAGGCCACCTCCTCTAGGAAGCCTTCTCTGGCTCCTCAATTCAGTTAGGTTCCCACCCTGCATCCCCCAATCCCTCCTGGCATATCACCTGATTCTTTGCAGCACTTAATGGAATTGTTATTAAGTAATTGTGTTTAATGTTGTCCTGTTTCTCCACTCCTCCAGTCCAGGAAACTTGGGACTTTTGCAGTATTACAGTCTGTGTAGTGCCTGGCACATGTTAGGCACTCAGCCATTTCTTATGAAATAAATAAAAATGTAAAGGAATGGAGGGATGCAGGCCAGACACTGTACTAGGGACAGAAAGGGATCAGAAATTAATAACCATCACTCCGGTCGTAGAGGAAGTCCCAGGCTGGAGGGGGAAATAAGATGCATTCGAGGAAGACTGTCCTAATTGTGCTAATGGAGGATGAACACTAATGGAGGCAAACACTAATGGAGGCAAACACTAGGGGGGAAAGCACCAAAAGATCCAAAGATGAGTGAGACCTAGTCCCTGAAGAGCTGAGATGCCTTTCCTTTGTATTATGTGTTACGATTTACAAAGCACTTAGCTTACATGAAATAGGTGGGTATACACTTACTCTGCAGAGGTGGGAAAACTGCTGCTGAGAAGAGTTCAATGACTTGCCCAAAGCCACCCAGCCAATAATGGCTGCCTGAGTGCATAGCTTATTTGCTTTGGAATACAGCCCGTTTCCTCCCGGACTTGGGCTTTGATGTTGCACATGTCTTGGTTTAGATCCTACTAGATGTGTGACCACTAAGTGACTTTGCCTGTCTGAGCCTTGTTTTCCCAGTGTGCAAGATAGCAATAATGACCCCCTATAACCTTTAAGAGATAGTATATGCAATATACTAGCAATAATGACCCCTATAACCTTTAAGAGATAGTATATGCAATATACTAGCAATAATGACCCCCTATAACCTTTAAGAGATAGTATATGCAATATGCTAGCAATAATGACCCCTATAACCTTTAAGAGATAGTATATGCAATATACTAGCAATAATGACCCCCTATAACCTTTAAGAGATAGTATATGCAATATACTAGCAATAATGACCCCCTATAACCTTTAAGAGATAGTATATGCAATATACTAGCAATAATGACTCCCTATAACCTTTAAGAGATAGTATATGCAATATACTAGCAATAATGACCCCCTATAACCTTTAAGAGATAGTATATGCAATATACTAGCAATAATGACCCCTATAACCTTTAAGAGATAGTATATGCAATATACTAGCAATAATGACTCCCTATAACCTTTAAGAGGTAGTATATGCAATATACTAGCAATAATGACCCCCTATAACCTTTAAGAGGTAGTATATGCAATATACTAGCAATAATGACCCCCTATAACCTTTAAGAGGTAGTATATGCAATATACTAGCAATAATGACCCCCTATAACCTTTAAGAGATAGTATATGCAATATACTAGCAATAATGACCCCCTATAACCTTTAAGAGATAGTATATGCAATATACTAGCAATAATGACCCCTATAACCTTTAAGAGATAGTATATGCAATATACTAGCAATAATGACCCCCTATAACTTTTAAGAGATAGTATATGCAATATACTAGCAATAATGACCCCATAACCTTTAAGAGGTAGTATATGTAAAGTACCCAGCATGATTCTTGGTTCAGAATAAAGGATCTATAAATGTCTGTGGAATGAATGAATGAAATGCATGTAGTAATGGTTGCCCTGAAACATGAGGGAGCAAAGGAATAGAGGGAACTTAAAATCATGCCATTTTGGGGATGATAGGAGAAGTGAGGGCTATTTTATTCCTTCCTATTCTCACTTTCTATGATTCTTGGCAGACTTTGCACTGGCCTCAATCATACTGGGTAATCATTTATTGTTTGCAAACCAGCAAAAGTGAGCCACCTCCAGCTTGGTTAGCTTTCTTTTTATGTATATCTTTATTGCCTTTTTTTCTGATGACACAGTAATACTGCTACTTGTAAAAAATTAAATTACAGAAAGATATAATGAGTGAAAATGAAAGTGCAAGTTTAGACATGGTAGACACAAGGTGCTGAAATATTGTGATTCTTTGGAAGGTATGGAAGGGGCATAGGACAGTGTGATGGTGAATTTTATGTGTCAATTTGACTGGCTAAGGGATGCCCAGATAGCTGGTAAAACATCATCTCTGAGTATTTCCAGGAGATATTAATATTTGAATTGGTAGATCGAGTAGAGAAAATTGCCTCCACCCATGTGGGTGGGCATGATCCAATTCACTGAGGGCCCAACAGAACAAAAAAGAGGAGGAAGGAAAATTTGCTTTCTCTCATTGAGCTGGAACATCCATCTTCTCCTGCACTTGGACATTGGAGCTCCTGGTTCTCAGATCCTTGGACTCTGAGACTTATACCAGCACTACCCTGCCCACAAACCCCCATTCTTAGCACCACCATCTTTTCTGGTTCTCCAGCTTGCAAAAGGCAGATTGTGGGACTTCTCCGCTTCCATAATCTTGTGAGCCAATTCTCATAATAAGTAAATTATATATCTATATATATATATATATATATACTCCTATTGGTTCTGTTTCTCTGGAGAACTCTGACTAATACAGACAGGGACAAAAAAAATTCTCCCTGCTTTAAAGTCTTTTTGTCCTGGCCTTGTCATAGTTCCTGAGACTTCTATTAGGTGTCTTACTTTTGGCTTGTAGCATTGAAAGTTCAAATGCAACCAAGGGCTAGGGTCAGGGGAGAAAGTGAAAATTGTCTCGGCATGGGCTTTCTTGGAACCTCACGAAGGAGGAGATGGGATCTGTGGAATTTTCTATTGCAGTATGCACAGGTGGCTCAGATGCCCACTGCGGGTATACCTTGTAGCTGTGTTTTTACCCCCTTTCCCCTCCACAGCAAAGTCTTTTTTGAAAGTTCTCACTATATGCACACACAGAACAGCAAAGCAGGCTGGGCACAGTGTCTCACACCTGTAATCCCAGCACTTTGGGAGGCCAAGGCAGGTGGATGGCTTGAGCTCAGGAGATGGAGACCAGCCTGGGCAACATGGTGAAATCCCGTCTCTACCAAAAATACAAAAAAAATTAGCTGGGCGTGTTGGCAGGCACCTGTTATCCCAGCTACTTGGGAGGCTGAGGTAGGAGGATTAGTCGAGCCTGGGAAGTGGAGTTGTAGTGACCTGAGATCATGCCACTGCACTTTAGCCTGGGTGACAAAGTGAGACTCTATCTCAAAAAAAAAAAAGCAAAAACAAAAACAAAATGAAACTCAGCAAAGCAGAAAGAAAAAAACTGAAGGTTCTCTATTTAGCTCTTTTTTATTTATTTATTTTTTTAGAGACAGTGTCTTTCTCTGTCACTCAGGCTGGAGTGCAGTGCAGAGATCATAGCTCACTGCAGCCTCCAACTCCTGGGCTCAAGCAATCCTCCCTCCTCAGCCTCCTGAGTAACCAGGACCACAGGTATGAGCCACCATGCCTGGCGGTGGCTCACACCTGTAATCCTAGCACTTTGGGAGGCTGAGGTGGGTGGATCATGAGGTCAGGAGTTCGAGACCAGCCTGACCAACATGGTGAAACCCCGTCTCTACTAAAAATACAAAAATTAGCCGTGCATGGTGTTGCAGGCCTGTAATCCCAGCTACTCAGCAGGCTGAGGCAGGAGAATTGCTTGAATACGGGAGGCGGAGCCGAGATCGCACCACTGCACTCTAGCCTGAGCGACACAGCGAGATTCTGTCTCAAAAAAAATAAAAATAAATAAATAAATAAAATTTTGGCTGGGCATGGTGGCTCACGCCTGCAATCCCAGCACTTTGGGAGGACAAAGCCAAAGGATCGCTTGAGCCCAGACATTCGAGACCAGCCTGGGCAACATGGTGAAACCCCGTCTCTACTAAAAATACAAAAATTACCCAGGTGTGGTGGGTCATTCCTGTAATCCCAGCTACTCGGGAGGCTGAAGCAGGGGAATTGCTTGAACCTGGGAGGCAAAGGTTGCAGTGAGCCCAGGTCGTGCCACTGAATTCCCGCCTGAGCGACAGAGGGTGACTTCCGTCTAAAAAAAAAAAAAAAAAAAAAAAAAAAAAATTTTTTTTTTGTAAAGACAGGGGTCTCACTATGTTGCCCAGGCTGGTCTCAAACTCCTGGTCTCAAGTAATCTTCCCACCTTGGCCACCCAAAGTACTGGGATTACAGGTGTGAGCCACTGCGCCTGGCTTATTTAGTTCTTTATAGTCTCCATATTTTTCTAGGCATATACTAAGCATATATTACAAATTATAACTACAGGATCCTACTACACTTGTAATTCGGCAACTTACTCTTACTCTTTTCACTTAACAATGTCCAATAGAGACCTTTTATTGTCCAATCATACAAATCTATTCCTTTCCTTTTACTAATGGAGCCTCTTGAGGGCAGGGCTATTATTTAGCTCTACTTCCAGTCCAGAGTCCAGCATATGGGAGGTCTTGCTGGGAGGACGAGGACATGTTCAAATAGTAACAGCAACCACTATATCCCGGCATGAACTAGGTGCCCGGCTCTGAACTCAGCTCTTTCACATGTTTAACCCTCACAGGCACTGTGTGAGAAAGGTAGTATTATTATTTCCATTTTGCAGATGAGAAACTGAGGTGCAGAGACCTAAAAGCCCAAGATTACATAACTAGTAAGTGACGGAGCTGGGTTTTGAATCTTGATCTTTCCTGTGCCAAAGCTTTTGCTATGAATAAATCAATAAGTGGTTGCTGGGATCATGGGTCCTGGGGAGAAAGTTATTTCTTCAGAACCTCCCTTGTATGTCCTGGGTTCTTCCTTCCAAGGGTTTGTAGTACTTGGAATCAGCTTTAGCCCTTAGGGGCAACTCAGTAAAGGCCCTTCCTTTGCCTCCAGCAATCTTACAGCCATGATTACTTTTCACAGGAAGAGGTGTTTTTGAATATTTTTTCTAAAAATAAACTATAATTTATTAGGGGACTTTGAGGACCGGGCCAGGCATTTCTGGACACCCATGTGCCTGCCTGCAGCATAGGAAATTAATCAGAACCCCAAAGTTCCTCCCCTCCTTCCACAGGCCACTGCTCTAGAAACGCCCAGTGCCTCATTTCAGTTCTCCTAGAGGATTGCAGAGATGCCAATGGCAGTTTAACACAGATCCATGTCTCTATAAAAAGGTGAAAGGAGAAAGGCATGAAGCAGGAATGGGTCAGCTCTGCTGCAAAAAACTCTCAGAGAGAACTCCAAGCTGACTCCAGCTTGGAGGCAGGCTGAATGGCAGAGATGCCCTGGGGCATCAGATATGACTCTGCAGAATCCATCTGGGGTCTGCAGACTGGAGTGCTGGTTTCCATTCCAATGGGAATGCTTTGCAGGGCCACTTTCAGCAACCCTCTTCCTTTCTCAAGACCCTAAAGTCTTCCATATGAAATGATTAGGTGGATTGTCATGAGGTGCTGTGTGGTGTTAATAACTAGAAATAATACTGATGATGGTAGTTATATATATAAAATATATATATAAATCATACAGTAATTATATATATATATATATATATTTTTTTTTTTTTTTTGAGACAGGGTCTCGATCTGTCACCAGGCTGGAGTGTGGTGGCATTATCATGGCTCATTGCAACTTCCACCTCCCAGGTTCAAGGGATCCTCCCACCACCGCCTCCTGAGTAGCTGAGACTGCACGGGCACCATCAGGCCTGGCTAATTTTTAGTATTTTTTGTAAAGATGGGGTTTTGCTGTGTAGCCCAGGCTGGTCTCAAACTCCTGGACTCAAGTGATCCAACCCCCTGGACTCAAGAGATCCTCCCAAAGTGCTGGGATTGCAGGCATGAGCAACTGCTCCTGGTCAATATAATACTATTGAAAATAAGAATGACAGGGGCCGGGCATGGTGGCTCACATCTGTAATCCTAGCACTTAAGGAGGCCGAGGTGAATGGATCACCTGAGGTCAGGAGTTCGAGACCAGAGTGGCCAACATGGTGAAACACCGTCTCTACTAAAAATACAAAAATTAGCCAGGTGTGGTGGCGAGTGCTGGTAATCCCAGCTACTTGGGAGGCTGAGGCAGGAGAATCTCTCGAACCTGGAAGGCAGAGGTTGCAGTGAACTGAGATCACACCACTGCACTCCAGCCTGGGCAACAAGAGACAAAATTCGTCTCAAAAAAAAAAAAAGAAAATAAGAATGACAATCATATTGTTCATATTGTTTGTGGAACACTGTGCCTGATGTTTTCCATACCGTATCTTAGGTAATTTTAAAACAAACACCACAAGACTATATTATCCCCATTTTATAGATGAGAAGACAGGCTCAGAGACAGCTATTTTGACCCTAGAACATATGATCCCAGGGTTTTCTGGCATCAGAGCTTGAGCTCCACAAACATGTGTGGGTTCTGACCTCCAGGAAGTGCTAAGAAACAAATGGGAGGTCAGTTTGTTATAAGTTGTAGTGTTCATGCCCACCTGAGGGATAAACACAATGTTATTGGTTATTCAGAACAGGGAGGATTGCTTTCTGGCTGGGAGACGCTGGGAGGTGAGACAGCAGGGGAAGAGCTTGAGCAAAGGGTCAAATGTGGGAAAGCAGTGGGTGTGCTAAGAGAAGTTTGGATAAACTGTGTGTGTGTGTGTGTGTGTGTGTGTGTGTAAAGGTAGGAAGTGATCATACCAGGCCAGGGCTTTGGCCTTTATTCCATAGGCAATAAAGAGCTTACACAAGAGATGTCTCAAGAGACCAACTATGCTGCTGTAGTCAGAGAGGAAGCAGCCCTCAGCCCATCTGTGTCCTGGCTTGTGAATGCTGCTGCGTGCCAGCGTGTGGGAGGGCATCCGCAGCGAGAGCAGTCTCTGGCTGTGCCCTGTACTATGCTGGGTGTGGGTCTTGGGCTGTCTTCGAAGCCCTCCTCCTGACTTCTCAGGGCCCTAGGTGCCTTTTAGATAGTAGACTTAAAGGAAGTATGTCATAGAAGTATGGGAGGGGATTTTGAGATCATCTGGTTATTCCCCCTTCCCATTTTAAAGAAGATGAAAATCGGGAACATAGATGGGAGAGTACTTGTCTAGCATCACACAATGAATTAATAGCACAGTGGGGGACCGGAACCCATGCCTCCTGAGTCTGAGCTGAGTTCCTTCTCTGCATTTGCAGAGTAATAGAAATAGCATTTGTTGAGTGATTATTCCATATCAGGTTCTAGGCTAAGCACGTTTCCGTTGATTATCTCATTTAATCCTCACAACCCTACTGAGAGTGCCCCGCTTTTTTTTTTTTTTCTTTTGAGACAGGGTCTCACTCTGTCACCCACGCTGGAGTGCAGTGGCACGATCACGGCTCACTGCAGCCTCGACCTCCCCGGGCTCAAGCGATCCTCCTACTTTAGCCTACAGGCGCGCGCCACCACGCCTGGCTGATTTTTGTATTTTTTATAGAGATGGGGTTTCGCCATGTTGCCCAGGCTGGTCTTGAACTTCTGAGTTTCAGCGATACGTCCGCCTCAGCCTCCCAAAGTTCTGGGATTACAGACGTGAGCCACCACGCGGGCCTAAAGTGTCCCTCCTGAAATCGAGAAGTCTTGTCTTCCATTTCGATTTCCCAGGGCGCCTAGCACAGGATCTAGCTACGGAGGCAATAAAAGCTTGGTGGGGTGTAAGTCCTGGGAAGGGAAAAAAGGACGGAGGGGGCGGGACCTGCAGACCAACCCCGCCCATCACCAAGACCCCGCCTTCCAGAACGCTGACGTCACCATTTGGCCCCGCCCCTCATTGTCAGTCCCGCGGAGCCAGAGGAGGCGCCGGTCGCTGGCAGCTGAGCGTCGGAGCCCTCCGCGGGCGGGAGCGCGTTTCGGGGCCGCCGAGGTGAGGGTCCGGGAGGCGGCGGCGGGAGCGCGGCGCGGGGGGCTGGGACGGGCGCGGGGAGCGGAGGGCGGCGGGGTTGGGGGGCCGGTCCCCGGTGAGGTCGGAGCACCCGCGGCCACGGGGCAGAAGAAACCGCGGGCGCAGCCGAGGAAGGATGGGGGTGTGGAGTTGGGGGAGAGTTGGAATGGATTTTGGAGGAAGGGCTCAGGAGGGAACCTTTTGGGGCGAGACCCGGCACATGTTTGTGGAGTTGGAGGAAGACTCTGAGGAGATTTTTCCTCGGGAGGGGGAGGGAAGGTTCTGAGGAGACTTCTTGGTGGGAGCAAGACTCTGAGGAGAAATGTTAGGGGCAGAGACGCGGAGGAGACATTTGCGAGGGGGCGGCGAAGAGTTTCGGGGGTAGAGTTTGGGGTTGGGGGAGGGGGCGCGGGCCGGACTGGGCCGGGGGGCGACCAGGCGGCCGGGGAGGGGGCTGCGCGGGGCCCGGCGGGCACCGGAGGAAGGAAGTGCTCAGACAGGAAGGGCCCGGGAGCTCCAGCAGGAGGAGGAGGAGGGCGGTTTGGGAGCGCGTCGGGCCGGCGTGCGGGGCCAGCTGCGGGGCGCGGGGCGCGGGGCGCGGGGCGCGGGGCGCGGGCCGGGCGGGGAGGGGTCCCGCGGCCGCCGCAGCTGTCGGCCGCGCCAGCCCGCGTCCCGGGCACTCTGTTGGTCTCGCAGCCAGACCGCTGGGCCGGGAAGGAATTCGAGGCATTCGCTTTGTTTAAGTTGCCAGCAGACAGTCCTTAGGACTAATTAATGGTGGAATCTGCGGAGGGACGCCGGCGAGTGGGGCCGGGGCCTCCCCCCGCCCGCCGCGGTGAACTTTCCGCAGCGCGGGGCCCGCCTCCCCGCGCACCCCTGGCCCCCGCCCAGCGGCCCGGGCGGGGAAGGAGCCATGGCTTCCCGGAGCGCAGGAATGAAGTGCGGTTTCTGGGGCTGGTGGCCGCTGGCTGCGGAGCCTGCCTGCAGGGAAGCTGGCGACCCGGAGCGGCCGCGCTGGGGCTTCGGAGCCCGGTTTAGAGCTCTTGGAGGTGGCTGCGGTTTCTGTGCATAACCTTGGAGGAGCCTCTGCGATCCGAGAAAGACCATCTTCCTTTGGAGCATCTGTTTCTTCATCGCGTCAACCCCTTTCCTAACACTGCAGAGCTTGTTGTGGCTTGTTTCGGAAATGCCGAGGCCAGTGCTCACCCTTGCGGGTGGGAGAGGGGAAGAGAGTAGGCACCCCCAAAACCCCCCTGCAGTATGATTTCCAGAAGGCCAGAGACTTCCTACAGTTCCACCGTCGCACCTTCACTGACTTGAATGACCTTGGGGGAAGGATTGCGCTGCTGAGCCCTTGGTGTCTTATCTGTCGTTGGAGGAGAAAATACTCTCTGGACCTCCCTGCCTTTTGGGGATGTTTTGAGGGGTGGGGTTTGCTCAGGGTATTTCTTTTACAAACGGCTGCAGTTCTGGCCTAAGGAGCTGGACTGGTGTCAGAGCCGGGAGAATTCAGATCATCTAATAAGATTTGACTACTTCAAATTAGGGAGGGAGGGATTTGGATTTTAGGAGGACATTTCTTTTTAGGGAATCTGGACGGTATGTTCCAGATTGCCTTCTGTCACTTTGTTTGCAACTTTGGTAGTATTCATGTGGTTAAATTGAATTACCCCCATAGAAAATTCTTTTGTCAGAAATAATTGTTTTGCTCAGAATTCCTCTGGGGGCAGATTAAGGTTTTGCTCAATTTACTCCTAGAAGAATTTACTCCTAGAAGAATTTTCCAGGTTTCTAAAATTAAATCACTTTTCTAAACATAGTAACTAAAGTTTGAAAGCTGGAAATAGTGAGCTGGGAAGGGAATGGGTTGGAGTGTGAAGAAGGCAGCAAACACAGGTTCATTGTTGACCAGTGATTATTAATGCGGATTGTTAATTAGCCTTCCTTGATTATGAGGTGTTTTCTTAATCTTAAATAATTTAAGACCAAGAAAAGGAACTAATGTTGTTGAGTTGCCTATTCTGTGCCCAGTAATTATGCTAGGTGGTTATAGATCTTAGGCAGTCTTCCCAATAATTTTGTGAGGTGGTGGTTAGCATCCCTTTTTTTTTTTTTTTTTTTTTTTGAGACGGAGTGCTCTGTCACCCAGGCTGTGGTGCAATGGTGCGATCTCGGCTCACTGCAACCTCCGCCTCTCATGTTCAAGCTATTCTCCTGCCTCAGCCTCCCCAGTAGCTGGGATTACAGGTGTGTGCCACCATGCCCGGTTAATTTTTGTATTTTTAGTGGAGATGGGGTTTCACCATGTTGGCCAGGTTGGTTTTGAACTCCTGACCTCAAGTGATCTGCCCGCCTCGGCCTCCCAAAGTGCTGGGATTACAGGCGTTAGCCACCGCTCCCGGTCAGCATCCCTGTTTTATAGATGAACAAGCCAAAGGTCAGAAAGTAAAGTGACTGTCACAAGTTCACACACGCAACTAGTGAGAAATGGCGCTGGAATTCATACCCAGGTCTCTTTCTCAGGTCTGTGGTTGTCTCTCTACTTTGCCCACTGCCTTGGGAATCATGAGACCTAGTTTTTTGGCCTTTGACTCAGCCACTGGGTGACTGTGGGCCCTAGAATAAGTCAGTTAAGTCTATTCTCCAATAATATTGCCTTTTCTTTCAGCAGTGTTATCAATATGCACTTGAAGTGTGCTGTGTTTTTTTTTTTTTTTTTTTTTGTAAAAAGACAAGGCTGTAGTAGTGTAGTAGTGGTATGTACTATATGCCACTAGGTGCTTACTTATTTCTTATGATGGAAGCATTTCTGTTAAAATGGAGAGTACCTAAGTGATCATATATTTCATTTATGTAATGGAAGTTGATGGATAGCTAATGGCCCTTCCAGTGTAAAGTGGCCATCATTAAGGTAACATTATCAGAAACAGAACCATTTTTCATGTAATACAGCTTTCAGGGACAGTGTCAACATATGAGTAAAGCATGCTGTTACAAGTAGGACCCGGATAGTCCAGGCTGAAAGATGTGGTATAAACTTTGATGCATATAATAGATGCATAGCAAATATTTGATGAATGTAATGAATGTATTCCCTTTTTTTTGGAGTGCAGTGCTGTGATGATGTCTCACTGCATCCTCTACTGCCTGGGCTCAAGTGATTTTCCCACGTCAGCCTTCTGAGAATCTGGGACCACAGGTGCGTGTCACCATGCCTAGCTAACTTTTGTTTTTATTTATAGAGATGAGGTTTCCCTATGTTTCCCAGGCTGGTCTGCTGGAACTCCTGGGTTCAGGGGATCCTCCCGTGTCAGCCCCCTAAAGTGTTGGGATTACAGGCATGAGCCATCATGTCCTTCCCTGAATGCATTCTTTAAAAAAAAAAAAAAAAAGCTTTATTGAGGTATAATTTACATACAATAAAATTCACCAATTTTAAATGTACGGTTTGACGAACTTTTTTTTTTTTTTTTTTTTTTTTTTTGAGACAGAGTCTCGCTGTCTCCCAGGCTGGAGTGCAGTGGCGTGATCTTGGCTCACTGCAGGCTCCGCCCCCCGGGGTTCACGCCATTCTCCTGCCTCAGCCTCCCGAGTAGCTGGGACTACAGGCGCCCACCACCTCGCCCGGCCGATTTTTTGTATTTTTAGTAGAGATGGGGTTTCACTGTGTTAGCTAGGATGGTCTCGATCTCCTGACCTCCTGATCCGCCCGCCTCGGCCTCCCAAAGTGCTGGGATTACAGGTGTGAGCCACCGCGCCCGGCCCGGTTTGACGAACTTTGACAAATGTATACAGTTGTATAATTACCACCACGGCGTTTATTTTTTTGAACTGTGTGTTATCTTTTAGGAATTGGGTAGCAGATTTATCCCTGGGAATGTTCTGAGGTTTCTGTGCTCAGATTCAATACTGTGAGATCAGAATGAATATTAGAGTGTTAATGTGCCAACTTGGGAGGAAATAGGAAAACCTTAGGTATTTAATGGTGAGGTAAATGGGCAGAATAAGAGGGAGAGACATTTATTGGATCGGGGAAAGATAAATAAATTCAGGAGGAAGTAGATTTTAGTTACTTTTAAGACAGAGGATACATTTTAGGGAAAAAGTTACCAAAAGATTTAAGGAGTTGAACTGTTTTTTTTTTTCTTTTGAAATGGTAGCTCCTGAAATATAAAACTTAACATCTTTGGCTGTGCTTAAGAAGCGCTTAACAGGCCGGGCGCGGTGGCTCAAGGCTGTAATCCCAGCACTTTGGGAGGCCGAGGCGGGCGGATCACGAGGTCAGGAGATCGAGACCATCCTGGCTAACACGGTGAAACCCCGTCTCTACTAAAAATACAAAAAATTAGCTGGGCGTGTTGGCGGGCGCCTGTAGTCCCAGCTACTCCGGAGGTTGAGGCAGGAGAATGGCGTGAACCCGGGAGGCGGAGCTTGCAGTGAGCCGAGATCGCGCCACTGCACTCCAGCCTGGGCGACAGAGCGAGACTCCGTCTCAAAAAAAAAAAAAAAAAAAAAAAGAAGCGCTTAACAAATTATGGTTGTTCAAATAATACTTAAGGTTGGGGATGGTGTAAAGTGGTTGAAGGCCTTGCCCTTCCTCCTATGACAGAATATCCTTAGTGTTGATCTCTAACTTCTTTTAAGTAATATTCCACAAAGGGAAGAATACATTAGGTAGCAATTGTGGCTTTCGGGGAAGATTGTTTCTTCCTTTTCATAGTTTCTCAAGTCACTGAACTTCTCCCAGTATGCTTTAGCTCAAGTCTCTGTCTCTGTCTTAGAAAATGCCTGGAACCTCTGCTAGTGAGCTTCTAGAAGCTTCATTTCTACCTTCTCTTTATTTTTTGATTTTATCTTTATTCATTCTATTTCTCTATGGTGACTTGTTTTTTTTTTTTGAGACGGAGTCTCACTGTGTCGCCCAGGCTGGAGTGCAGTGGTGCAATCTCGGCTCACTGCAAGCTCCGTCTCCCGGGTTCACGCCATTCTCCTGCCTCAGCCTCCGGTCATTTCCTGCCTCAGCCTCCCGAGTAGCTGGAACTACAGGCACCCGCCACTACGCCCGGCTAATTTTTTGTATTTTTAGTAGAGACGGCATTTCACCATGTTAGCCAGGATGGTCTCGATCTCCTGACCTCGTGATCCGCCTGCCTCGGCCTCCCAAAGTACTGGTATTACAGGCGTGAGCCACCGCGCCCGGCCGGTGACTGTTTTATAAGCCCCTCTCTCACTCATGGATTTGTCTGAGAATGGAAACTTTTTTTTTGCTCTGCCCAAAGCAAAGGAATTCTTGTTAAATCCACCATTGGTCCTCCGTATACCATTAGGAAAAAATGACCCTTTAGATCTACTCAAAAGGGTGACTATAATAGTGTTCCCTTCTTGAACGGGGGACATGCTAATCTTCTCTATATTGTTCCAGTTTTAGTATTTGTGCTACAGAAGTGACTACTCTGTTCACCTTTGAAAAAATAATAACTCTATGAGGTGGTCATTATCCTTATTTTATAAATGAGGGAACTGAGCTCAGAGCAGTTAACTGCCAGAGCAAGTGAGGGGCAGACCATTGATTTGAGCTCAGGTATGATTCATGCTCAGGTTTGGGATCTATGTCATTACACTCTCAGTTGTATGGGAGTGGAGGGTCAAGGGAAGAGCTTGGAAATACAGTATTAAAATATGAGCCACAACATAACAAGCATTGCTAACCTTTTTAGGCATTGCTGTTGTCATCTATGACTTTCTTAATTTCTGGAGATTCCTCCTTATGTTCTAAGGAATTTATAGTTAATCCTTTAGTATTGCACAACTTCCTTCCCAGACCCAGCATTTCTTTTCTTTTTCTTTTTTTTTTTTTTTTTTTAGAGACAGGATCTCACTCTTTCTCTCGATCTGGAGTATAGTGGCAGTCATAGCTCACAGCAGCCTCGAACTCCTGGGCGTAGGCAGTTCTTCCTCAGCCTCCGATTAGCTGGGACTACAAGTGTGCACCACCATGCCCAGCTAATTAAGAAACTGTTTTTTGTAGAGACAGGTTTTTGCTTTGTTGTCCAGGCTGGTCTTGAACTCCTGGGCTCAAGCGATCCTCCCACCTTGGCCTCCCAGAGTGTTGGGATTACAAGCATGAGTGGCACCTGGCCCTAACATTCATTTTTTTTTTTTTTTTTTTGAGAGAGTCTCACCCTGTCACCCAGGCTGGAGTGAAGTGGTGTGATCTCGGCTCACTGCAACTTCCACCTCCTGGGTTCAAACGATTCTCCTCCCTCAGCCTCCCGAGTAGCTGGGATTACAGGTGCCAGCCACCATACCCAGCTAATTTTTGTATTTTTAGTAGAGACAGGGTTTTACCATGTTGGCCAGGCTGGTCTCGAGCTCCTGACCTTGTGATCCGCCTGCCTCGGCCTCCAGAAGTGCTGGGATTACAGGTGTGAGCCACCGCGCCTGGCCTTGTTCTTTATAAACATGGTACTTTGTATCACTGGCTATTTGAATTACTCCTCTGAAAGCTTCTACCAGGGTAATCTTTCATTCAAGACCTGCCGTATTTGCATGTGCCCCTTTATACCTGTTTGTTTCTTTATTTTTACAAAAAAATTTAAAAATATGGACTGCTTTATGAATTAGCATGTCATCCTTGTGCAGGGCACATACTAATCTTCCCTGTACCATTCCAATTTTAGTATTTGTATTGTGGAAGTGAGCACTCTATTCCTGTTTTTATCTAGACAAAATAGTATTTTAAAAATGTATTATGGGCCGGGCTAACATGGTGAAACACCGTGTCTACTAAAAATACAAAAAATTAGCCAGGCATGGTGGCAGGTGCCTGTAGTCCCAGCTACTCGGGAGGCTGAGGAAGGAGAATGGCGAGAACCCGGGAGGCGGAGCTTGCAGTGAGCCGAGATCGTGCCACTGCACTCCAGCCTGGGCGACAGAGCGAGACTCCGTCTCAAAAAAATATATGTATATATATTACGTTATTAAAAACTTTATTATTGAAGTATATAATACGTATACAGAAAAATGCATGTAAAAGTGGAACTTGATGTTTTTTTCCCACAAACTGAATATACCCATGTAAGCAGCACCTAGATCTAGATCAAGAAACAGCGTTACCAGTACCTAGAAGCCCCTATCCAGTTCCCTTTCAGTTCCTGTCTCCCCTCTACCACCCAGTGTAATCACCATCCTGACTTCTGACAGCATAGATTATTTTGCTCTTTTTTTGTACTTTTGTAAAAATTGAATCATATAATATATATTCTTTGTGGTCTGGCTCCTTTTATTTAACACTAACATGAGCGTGCAAAAAGTTTTAGTGGTTTTTAGATTGGGAATAAAATTCAAATTTCAGCTCTTTTTTTTTTTTTTTTTTTGAGACAGTCTCGTTCTGTCGCCCAGGCTGGAGTACAGTGGCGTGATCTCAGCTCACTGCAACCTCCACCTCCTGCATTCAAGCAGTTCTCTGCCTCAGCCTCCCAAGTAGCTGGGATTACAGGTGCCTGCCACCACGCCCGGCTAATTTTTGTGTTTTTAGTAGAGATGGAGTTTCACCTTGTTATGTTGGCCAGGCTGGCCATGAACTCCTGACCTATTGATCCACTCACCTTGGCCTCCCAAGGTGCTGGGATTACAGGCGTGAGCCACCGCGCCTGGCCATTTCAGCTCTTTATTTTGACCTATAATGCCCTGTATAGCCCGTCTCCTGCCTACTTTTTGGGTAGGCAGTTGGCATCTTATGCCAATCTCATTGCCCGTTATGCCTTTGTTACGCTAACTTCTTATTTTTATTCTTATTTAATTTTTAGAGATGGGGTCTCACTATATTGCTCAGGCTAGTCTCAAACTCCTGGCCTCAAGCTGTCCTTTGGCCTCCAGAGTAGCTGAGATTACAGGCATGAGCCACTGGCCTTATTTATTTTTAAACTCAATGAGCTGTTTCCTACCTCAGGGCCTTTGTATGCATGGCTCTGTCTTCCTTGAACACTTCTTTCTCCTGCTCTTCTGCCTTCACGCCTGAGCTTATGTATAAATATCAGGGATACTTTTTCTCATCATCGTGTCTTGCTAGTCCTTTCCCATTATTCCTTATTACTGGCTTCTGTTGCCTCCTTTCATAGCACCTATTTTGCAATTTATGATTATATATCTGTGTGCATGATTATTATGTCTTCCCTGCTAGATTCCACGAAAGCAGAGAACTCGTCTGTTTTGTTCTCCAGTGTATGTCTAGTGCCTAACACAGTGACTGACATAGAGTAGGTATTTAATAAATATTTAATGGCCATATTCCCAATTCAGCACCTTTGTTCCCATTATCTTTTGTCCTTTCCTCTTGTGCTGTTTAACTGTTTAAATCTTTTCCACCCCTCAAGACTGAGCTCAGTTCTCCCTCTTTGAAGTCTATCATGGTTTTGCAACAGTTAATCTTTCTTCTCTAAAATTTTATAGCATTTACTGCCAATACCACCTTGTGTTCGTGGAAAATCACACTATCACATATCTTATTTTACCTAGTTGTACCAAAAGCTTCTTACTTTCTCAAAAATCTTGTAGCATGTTATGCCAGTACCCCTCATATTTTTCGTTAACTTGACCAGCTTCTATTAATATCTTAATTACCTAATTTGACTGGAAGCTTCTCAATCAGAAGCTGTTTTAGCTAATGCCCTCCTCAGTTATTTTCACTGGCACATAGTAGGTCTTTAGTAGAGTTTTTGATGACCAATGATATTTATGTATAGGTAGCAATTTTAATTTCTTAAGCTTATTAACATAGATTCTTTTTATTAGAATCCTGCTTAGTATTTTCTCTAAAGGCCAGGAGTGCACCAATTGCTTCAGGCGATATAGAGACTATTAGGGTGTGAAAGTACAGGAGTCCAGTCCTAATGCCACAAAGCAGATACTCCTTTGGAACTTGTCACTGGCGTAGAATTAACTATGCAGAGTTCCTTCTTAGAAAAAATGCTTTATCAGTGCTTGTTTAATGCTCTCAGATTGGAATTACTAACAGAAACAAGACACTAGGTAGTACTTTATTTGAATTTTCTATTGACTAACATTTTATTTTGATGTCAACGGTGAAAATCTTGAGCCAATTAAATCTGCTTAAAGCTGCTTTGTCTGATTGGTAAGCTCTCTCAGTAGTTATTCTTCCTCTTGTGTTAAAGGCAGAAGAATGTATGTTCTATAAGCCAATTTAAATGCAAATTTAAATTAGTAGCAACTTAGTTGATTTAACTCAGGACATATTTCAAATTAAGTGGTAAATGTAAATTATTTTTTAGGAGGTACCTACTGTATATTTTAAATCAGTGATTATTTTGGCTTTTCTGATGAAACTATATTAGAATATTATAGGGTAATGTAGTAATTGGTTTGTTTTTGCTTTTGTTTTTTGAGACAATTTTACTCTTGTCGCCCATGCTGGAGTGCAGTGGTGTGATCTTGGCTCACTGCAACCTCTACGTCTTGGGTTCAAGCGATTCTTCTGTCTCAGCCTCCCGAGTATCTGGAACTACGGGCGCCTGCCACCATGCCCAGCTAATTTTTGTATTTTTAGTAGAGACGGGGGTTTCACCATGTTGGCCAGGCTGGTCTCGAACTCCTGACCTCAAGTAATCCGCCTACCTTGGCTTCCCAAAGTTTTGGGATTACAGGCATGAGCCACCACGTCTGGTGTGATACTGATATTGTTAGCCATTGGCTATGTGACAGGCACTATCCTAAGCATTTTTCATACATTAGTTTATTTACTCGTTCACTCAAGAAATATTTATTGAGTACCTATCATGTTTCAAGCTCATAATCTCATGTATTCTTCACCACACCCATGAAGTAAGTATATAGTTTATAATTTTAACCCCATTTTACAGATGAGGAACTGGTACACACAAGCTAGATATCCAGTGTCACAAGCCGTTGAGGGTCAGATATTGAGATTTTTTTAAAGAATGCCAGTTAGTGACATCTTTGGCATGAATTAATTCTATGCTAGATTTTTATCTTTGGGAGGGGAACAGTAATCACATTTTTTTTTTTTTTTGAGACGGAGTCTCGCTCTGTCGCCCAGGCTGGAGTGCAGTGGTGCGATCTCGGCTCACTGCAAGCTCCGCCTCCCTGGTTCACGCCCTTCTCCTGCCTCAGCCTCCTGAGTAGCTGGGACTACAGGTGCCCGCCACCACGCCTGGCTAGTTTTTTTGTATTTTTAGTAGAGACGGGGTTTCACCGTGTTAGACAGGATGGTCTCGATCTCCTGACCTCGTGATCTGCCCGCCTCAGCCTCCCAAAGTGCTGGGATTACAGGCATGAGCCACCATGCCCGGCCATTAATCAAATTTTGAAGTCTTTGGTAAACTGTAGTCAAAATGATTAGAACAGAATGTGATAAGCTAAACTGAGATTACTTCTTCTCTTACCCCCAAACCATGTCTTTTTTTTTTTTTTTTTTTTTGAGATGGAATCTTGCTCTGTCATCTCAGCTCACTGCAACCTCTGTCTCCCGGGTTCAAGGGCTTCTCCTGCCTCAGCCTCCTGTATAGCTGGGATTACAGGCGCCTGCCACCACAGCCGGTGAATTTTTGTATTTTTAGTAGAGATGGCGTTTCACCGTGTTGGCCAGGCTAGTCTTGAACTCCTGACCTCAAGTAATCTGCCCACCTCCGCCTCCCAAAGTGCTGGGATTACAGGCATGAGCTACCATGCCTGGCCCCTAACCCATCTTTTTTTTTTTTTTTTTTTTTTTTGAGACAGTGTCTTGCTCTTGCCGCTCAGTCCAGAGTGCAATGGCACGATCTCGGCTCACTGCATCCTCCATCTCCCGGGTTCAAGTGATTCTCCTGCCTCAGCCTCTCAAGTGGCTGGGATTACAGGCGCCTGCCACCATGCCCGGCTAATTTTTGTATTTTTAGTAGGCAGGGTTTTGCCGTGTTGGCCAGTCTGGTCTCGAACTCCTGACCTCGTGACCTGCCTGCCTCGGCCTCCCAAAGTGCTGGGATTACAGGCGTAAGCCACTGTGCCTGGCCTTACCCAACTTTTACAAGAAAAATTTCACAGAACAACAAACAATATGGAAAGTCTTTATTTTGGAAAATCCCAGTTTATTCAAACCAAGGTGAACCAAGTATAGAAAGATGAGTGGATATAAATAACCATATTAAATACTGTGCCTTCAAGGGCACTCTGGAAGCAAATATAATAGAAGTATGAGTTTAAATGTTTAAATTAGACAATTTCAGTTGTTTTTCATTACTTTTCAGTATCATTTTACTGCTTTCACACAGATCTGGTATGATATTTCACATTTCCAATTTTGTTACTATGTAGTTTCATAGTCATCTCTGGGGCAACTGTAAGGTATTATAACTGCCTTTTTTTTTTTTAAAGAGACAGGTTCTCATTTTGTTGCACAGCCTGGAGTGCGGTGGCTCAATAATAGCTCACTACAACTTTGAACTCCTGGGCTCAAGTGATCCTCCTGCCTCAGCCTCCTGAGTAGCTAGGGCTACTAGTGCATGCCAACATGCCTGGCTAATTAAATTTTTTTTTTTTGTCGGGACAAGATTTATTTATTATTTTTGTTTTGTTTTGTTTTGAGATGGAGTCTCGCTCTGTGGCTCATGCTGGAGTGCAGTGGTGCTATCTTGGCTCACTGCAACCTCTGCCTCCTGGGTTCAAGCTATTCTCCTGCCTCAGCCTCCTGAGTATCTGGGATTACAGGCACCCACCACCACGGTGGGCTAATTTTTGTATTTTTAGTAGAGATGAGGTTTCACTATATTGTCCAGGCTGGTCTTAAACTCCTGACCTCAGGTGATCTGCCTGCCTTGGCTTCCCAAAGTGCTGGGATTATAGGCATGAGCCACCGTGCCCGGCGAGACAGGTCTTGATATGTTACCCAGGCTGATCTTGAACTCCTGGCCTCAAACGATCCTCCTGCCTCAGCCTCCAAAAGTGCTGGGATTATAGGTGGGCACCACTGTGCCTGGCCTAGGACTGCTTTTTAAAAACAAACATCAGAACTCTCCAAATGGGAAGTTATTATTTTTTTATTGAGACAGGGTCTCACTCTGTTACCCAGGCTGGACTCCAGTGGCATGATCACAGCTCACTGCAGCCTTGAACTCCCGGGCTCTAGAAGTCCTCTCACTTTAGCCTCCCTAGTAGCTAGGACTATAGGCACACACTACCACATCTACTAATTCTTGTATCTTTTGTTAGAAATGGGATTTTGGCATGTTGCCAGGCTGGTCTGCAACTCCTGGGCTCAAGTGATCCTCATACCTTGGCCTTCCAAAGTGTTGGAATTACAGGCGTGAGCCACTGCTCCCTGCCTTGGAAAGTTATGTATTTATTTTAGTGACATTTCCAAATTCTGAAATATTTGGTATATTTCTTTTGAATTTGTCTTTAGAGCATATTGCGTGTTCTTAATTCTGGTAAGTCTTCATTTTGCAGGTGCTTATATTTAACTTTTGGAGATAGGAAAGTCTGGTGAATGAAGTGAGTGGTCAGCATTGTTTTTGGTCACATATGAAATGTTATTCTAAAAGGTGGAGACTAAGATTTTGTGTGCGTGTGAGGTTTGTCTTTGAGAATCCTATAAATGGCACGTCAAAAAAGTTTTGAGTCTTGGCCACGTGATTGGAAGATGCGCCCAGTCATCCCAATCCTTGGAAGGTCTTACCTCCTAAGATGACGCCATTGAATAACAGCACTTGTTTTCAGTGCTGAAACCTCTATAAAACAAATCATGGTATGAATATAACCCATATTACAATTAAATTGGAATTCTCTTAATGAAAACATTAGGTTGTATTAACGTCACTGTGATTTTATTTATAACGTTAATAAATTAATATTGTTAAATTTTGTCTAAGAAAGGAACATTTTTAGTCTGCTGACAGGCAAATCTGTGTAGGAACAGATTCAAACTTAATTATAATTAAAGGGCGAAATGTATTTTCCTGGCCCACTTTCCAATGCTTTATTTTTTATTTTTATTTTTTGAGACAGTCTCGCTCTGTTGCCCAGGCTAGAGTGCAGTGGCATGATCTCGGCTCACTGCAACTTCCGCCTCCTGGGTTCAAGCGATTCTCCTGCCTCAGCCTCCCGAGTAGCTGGGATTAGAGGCTCATGCCACCATGCCTGGCTAATTTTTGTATTTTTAGTAGAGACAGGGTTTCACCATGTTGGCCAGGCTGGTCTCGAACTCCGACCTCAAGTGATGTGCTTGCCTTGGCCTCCCAAAGTGTTGGGATTACAGGTGTGAGCTACTGTTCCTGGCCGGCTTTATTTGCATAGGCTTTCTACAGATGCCGAAGAACTCAAATAGAAAAATGGTATCATTTACCTTGGTCTGACAGCATTTTTCTGTTTCTAAACATAAATCTGTTTTTATCTAGTTTCAAGTTAACTGGTAACGTTAAATGTTGAGATAAAGTTAATTTTTGGTTAAGTCCTGGAACAGCTTTATCAAAAATGTGCTGTTTTCCCAATTATCTGGGGGTATTTATCTGATTTAGGCCGTTTTAGTGATTCACCAGTGAATGAGCAGCTCATTTAAGTGTTTATTTTTTTTTAGATGGAGATTCACTCTTGTTGCCCAGGCTGGAGTGAGTGCAATGGCACGATCTTGGCTCTCGGGTTCAAGTGATTCCCTCATCTCAGCCTTCCGAGTAGCTGGGATTACAGGCACCCACCACCACGCCTGGCCCATTTAAGTTTATAATTCAGATTTTTTGAAGAATTCTTAGTCATTGAGGACTAATGATGAAACCAGTTACTGACTTCTATGTGACAGCTACAGTACTTAAGTACTTTTTATGTGTTTATTTAATCTCTTTTCAGCAACCCATTAGCGTAGATATTAATAGTATTATTATCCTCATTTTGCAGAGGAAAAAACTAATCCCTAAGATGTGAGATCGGTTTGCCCCAAGGTCAGTGCCAAGCTAGGATTTGACCTTGAGTTTACTCTTGAACATTACATTGTTTTAACACATAATGATTTTATGAACTGTGCACTGCCCTCTAAATGAGGTCAACATTGTCTTATGTTTCCTAGGATCGAAAGAAAGCCATTTTTAGATCTTGATGGACTTAAAGATTCATTAAATGGAAGACTTTACAGAAGTATACAGAAGCTAGTTAAATACAGAAGATTCTTATAGAGATATTTACAAAATGTAGTTAGGGTATGTAAACAAAGTAATGGTCCCTGGTGGATTTAAATCAGGAATACCAGTTTTTATGCTTCTTGCCACAGCTGTAATGGAGTGTAATATGACATATTCTTAGTGTAATTTGATAAAATTAGACATTTTCCAACATATGCGAAAATATTTTCTGTAGGAACTTGAGGACTTATGATTATGTTAGAATTTTGTTTTGAGACTAGATCCTAGGGCAGTTTTAAAGTGGCTACCAGAATCTTAAAGAAATGTGATGGAAAAATAGATGGGAGGACAGTAAGTGGAGCAGGGAGAAATAATACGGAAATAATAAGGTAACTTAGAGAGAAAAGGAAAATAAAAGAAAAGAATCCCAGCACTTTGGGAGGCTGAGGCGGGTGGATCACGAGGCCAGGAGATCGAGACCACCCTGGCTAACATGGTGAAACCCCATCTCTACTAAAAATACAAAAAAAAAAATTAGCCGGGCGTGGTGGCAGGCACCTGTAATCCCAGCTACTCGGGAGGCTGAGGCAGGAGAATGGCGTGAACTCGGGAGGTGGAGCTTGCAGTGAGCCGAGATCATGCCACTGCACTCCAGCCTGGGCGACAGAGCAAGACTCCGTCTCAAAAAAAAAAAAAAAGAAAAGAAAAAGAAGATAGGGTCTTGCTCTGTTCCCTAGGCTGGAATGCAGTACGTGATCATGACTCACTGCAGCCTTGATCTCCCAGCCTCAAGCAGTCCTTCCACTTCAGCCTCCCCAAGTAGCTGGGACTACAGGCACAAGCCACCATACCTGGTAATTAAAAAAAATTTTTTTTTTGTTGAGATGAGGGTCTGGCTATGTTGCCCAGGCTGTTGTTGAACTCCTGGCCTCAAATGATCCTCCCACTGTGGCCTCCCAAAGTTCTGTGAGTCTTGACAAATGTATACTGTCCAACAACCACCACCACAAGCAAGATTTTGCACAGTTCCATCACCTCCTCAGAGTCCCTTCTGCTCTTTTGTAGTCTACGCCAATTCTTACCCTCAGGCAACCACTGCGTTGTTTTCTATTCCTATCATTTTGCCTTTTCCAGAATGTTCTGTAAATGGTAGTCTGTAGCCTTTTAGTCTGGCTTATTTCACTTAGCATCATATTTTGGAGGTTCATCCACATTATTGCATGTATCAGTAGCTCATTCCTTTACATTGCTGAGTAGTATTCCATTGTATAGATGTATTATAGTTTGTTTATTGACCAGTTGAGGAGCATTTGGGTTGTGTGTGTGTGATAGAATCTCTGTTGCCCAGGCGGGAGCTGCAGCCTCGACCTCCCAGGCTCAAATAATTCTCCCACCTCAGCCTCCTGAGTAGCTGAGATGACTACGAGTGTGCACCACCATTCGTGGGTAATATTTTTGATTTCTAGTAGAGTTGAGGTCTCACTATGTCACTCAGGCTGGTCTCGAACTCCCAAAGTGCCATGACTGGCTGAGACTCTGTCTTAAAAACAAAACAAAACAAAAACAGGTAAGAGAAAGGGCATCATCTCAGATTAAAGGGGTTTTTCATGTTGAATAATTTAGCCTTATGAAAAATTTACTATTCTTGGGTGGAAATACCATTGACTAAAATGACTGCCCTAGGAGGTCTGTTGTTATGCTAATAGTGTATGTTGAAATGACAAGTTACAGTTTACTGAGATTAGTTTTGGCTGAAGTGGTCTGTGAGGGCTTCATGCAGGCGGTTAGACTAGAGTTTTTCAATGGTTGATGGGTAGAGGTTGAAAAGGCAGAAAGGAAAGAGAAGGTTTTGTTTTTCTTTTACTTTTTAAATTTTTTTCTTTTGTATTTGAGAAAATTAAGGATGAGGGGATGGTTTTCTAGGCAAGAGCAAATCAAGGACAAAGATAGAGATTAAACGTATTATTGATGGGAACTTCGAATGCTTGTCTGATTAGTAATAGAGTTTAGATTATGGGCTAGGAAGGAGATAAGATTAGTGAAGTAATGCTCATTGAGATTATGAACAGTCTTAACAGTCATACCGAGGAATTTGGACCTGATCTTGCTAACATTTGGGAATCATTGAAGGTTTACAAGTTGAGCAGTGACTTGATGAACTTGGAATTATGACATTAATCAAGAAGTGTTATATAGATTATCTGAAAGGAAGCCAGTTAAGGAATTTTTTTAAAGAAATAAAATTGTGGCCGGGCGCGGTGGCTCACGCCTGTAATCCCAGCACTTTGGGAGGCCGAGGCGGGTGGATCACGAGGTCAGGAGATCGAGACCATCCTGGCTAACATGGTGTAACCCTGTCTCTACTAAAAAATACAAAAAAATTAGCCGGGCACAGTGGCGGGCGCCTGTAGTCCCAGCTACTCGGGAGGCTGAGGCAGGAGAATGGCAGGAACCCGGGAGGCGGAGTTTGCAGTGAGCAGAGATCGCGCCACTGTACTCCAGCCTGGGAGACAAAGCAAGGCTCCGTCTCAAAAAAAAAAAAAAAAAAAAAGAAAGAAAATTGTGCTATAGGCATGAATTTAGCAAGTGGAATGGGAAGAAAAAGGAATATATTGGAGAGATTTTGGAGAAGGAAGAGATGGGACTTGATAACGTAGAGAAGAAGAAAAGAAAGTGAAGTTAGCTCTTAAGCTTATGAAACTGGTAGAATTGGCTGGGCACAGTGGCCCACACTTGTAATCCTAGCACTTTGGGAGGTCGAGGCGGGTGGATCACCTGAGGCTAGGAGTTTGAGACCAGCCTGGCCAGCATGGCAAATCCCTGTCTCTACTGAAAATACAAAAAGTGGCCGGGCATGGTGGTGGGCGCCTGTAATCCCAGCTACTCGGTAGGCTGAAGCAGGAGAATCGCTTGAACCCAGGGGGCAGAGGTTGCAGTGAGCCGATATTGTGTCACTCCACTCCAGCCTGGGCAAGAGCGAAACTCTGTCTCAAAAAAAAATAAAGAAAGAAATTGGTAGAATTGAGGAACATTTGTGATATTAGTTAACTGAAGTTGGAAAGGGGGCAAGACATAGCCTCTCTCTTTTGCCCTCAAATTCTCTGCTGACTGCATTATATCCATATGCTTTTTCAATTCCATTTATTTGTGAGATGTTGAGATTCTCTAAAATTGCCCCAGGATTAAGCTGGAAGTTAAAAGTTTAGTTTATTTCGGAAGTAATCATTTGGAAAAAAATACAGTACGTTTCAAACCATGAAACATTGTATAAGTTCCTAGTTATGAAAATCATACCTTAATAAATACTGTCATCCTTAGGTTAACTGTTAGGTAGAGAGGACTTTTTGGAAAACATTTGTTATTTTATGATTTGTTTAACATAATTTGCCTTGTGTGTATTAACAACAGTAACCAATAAATTGTGGTTCAGCTTGGATGGTTTAGTTTATAATGACATTAGTTAAAATAGTCTTCCATTTCTTTTCATTGCAACATGTGGAGTATATTATCTACCATTTCTTTTCTTTTTTTTTTTTTTGGAGACTGAGTCTTGCTTTTTTGCCCAGGTTGGAGTGCAGTGGCGTGATCTTGGCTCACTGCAACCTCCGCCTCCTGGGTTCAAGCAATTCTCCTGCCTCAGACTCCCGAGCAGCTGGGTCTACAGGTGTGTGCCATCATGCCCAGCTAATTTTTGTATCTTTATTAGAGACGGAGTTTCACCATATTGGCCAGGCTGGTCTTGAACTCCTGACCTTGTGATCCACCCGCCTCGGCCTCCCAAGTGCAGGGATAACAGGCATGAGCCACTGCACCTGGCCATTATCTACCATTTCTTAAGCATCTACTGTATAGTAGGTACTTGACTTACACTTTAATCTTTACAACTGCCTCATGAAATAGGTACTGTTATTCCTACTTTACAGGTGAGGAAATGGAAGCTCATAGAGGTTTAAGAAATATCCCTGTGGGAACCGGGAGAGTTAGAATTCTAGATCGGTGACTTTAAAATCCATGTTCTTTCTGCTCCTCTATCCTTGGATTACACATCATAAGAATAGGAATAGAGTGGGTCAGTTGAGCTAATTGATTAGATAGTAATTTGAATCAGTGAAGTGCTAACTAAATATTAACTGGTGTTATCTATCCTTTTCCATCCTGTCTGAGCATGCAAAGGGGGCTTAGAAGACCCAGTTATGGCTGGGTGCGATGGCCCATGTCTGTAATCCCAGCACTTTGGGAGGCCGAGGCGGGTGGATCACCTGAGATCAGAAGTTCAAGGCCAGCCTGGCCAACATGGTGGAACCCCATCTCTACAAAAATACAAAAATTAGCCAGGCATGATGGCAGGTGCCTGTAATCCCAGCTACTTGGGAGGCTGAGGTGGGAGAATCGCTTGAACCTGGGAGGCAGGGGATTGCAGTGAGCCGGGATCGCACCATTGCACTCCAGCCTGGGCGACAGAGCGAGAGACTGCCTAAAACAAACAAACAAACAAACAAACAACCCAGTTCTAAATCATAAAAATAGAAGACCCAGTTCTAGTCATGTGGCATTCATTTATCTTTTGGGGAATATCCCTCCTATGCCTTTGTAGAACGCAACAAATTGTTATTAAAAACAAATGTCCAATTCGAAAAACAAACACAAACAAACTATTGACACAGTTCAGCAAATTGCTAGTCTTGGCAAATGAAATTAAAGGATATTTCAGGTCCAGCTTCTGGGAAAGTGGGTTTTGGAAATGATTCCACTTGAAAATTAGGGCTAGTTAGTGCTGAAGACTTGTTGTCTGTGGTATCCAGCAATTTTTTGATATGTTTGTCTTCATTCCCCTCATCCTCTGCAGCCATAAAGTTCTTTAGATTACTCTTCTTCATCTTCACTGTTGGTAAAAAGTTATCTCAAAGTTCATCTGCCTTACTGCCTCAGTATTTTAAAAGCTCAGTCCCATTCTTTTCTACCTCATTCTTGATGTCCCTTTACTACCTGTTTCTGCTGGGTCTGGTAGAACCTGTGCACAAATGTGAGCAAAGTCCTAAGTTCTTAATTTTTTTCTTCCAATATTTCTTCCATCTCCTAACCCATAAGTGAAAACAAGTTTTTTTCTGTAATGAATGCTGTTATTTCTGTTTTCATTGGTTGAATACTCTGCAACTCCTTGGACGAGGGGAGCAATCATTGTAGTTTTAGTCATTCACTGTCCCTCTAGACCATTGTTTTGCCATTTTTGCACAGCTTCTGATTTTTCAAAAAGTCCTTAGCATCTGTTCTCTCTCCATTTTTATTGCTTTTTGTCTTTTGTCTTATTGCTTTATTTGCTTTTGTCTGATGACTTCCAGGATCCACATGGATCAGTTTTCTTCTTTGCATTCTCTAGTATCCAGTACCTCCCTCTCATCAGTTATCTTTATCTCTTCCATCTTCAGCTTCGCTATTGAGTCTTTCTTTTCAGACTACAAATACAGAGGTCTTGTCTGTCCTAAAGCAAATAAAAATTTTCTGCCTTTTTATCTTTTTGAATTATTGCCATCTTTTTCTTCTTTTACTTCTAAACATTTTTTTTTTCTGAGATGGAATCTGGCTCCGTCACCAGGCTGGAGTGCAGTGGCGTGATTTTGGCTCACTGCAACCTCCGCTTCCCGGGTTCAAGCAATTCTCCTGCCTCAGCCTCCCGAGTAGCTGGGATTACAGGCGCGTGCCACCACACCCAGCTAATTTTTGTATTTTTAGTAGAGACTGGGTTTCACCTTGCTGGTCAGGCTGGTCTTGATCTCGTGACCTCGTGATCCGCCCACCTCGGTCTCCTAAAGTGCTGGATTATAGGCGTGAACCACCACGCCCGGCCCTTTTACTTCTAAACGTTTTAAAAATGGCATTCTGTTTGCAGCTTTTGCTTTTACACTCACTCACTTTTTAAGACTTTTCCGGTCTTGTTTCTGTCCCTAACACTACTGTAAATGTACATTCAAAAGACCCAATGTCTGTATATTCAGACATTTTCCTAGCCTTGTTTTCCCTAATATCGCTGCAATATTTAAGTTGTCGATCATCTTCCTTGAGCCTCTTTGACTATGAGTTAAAAATATATGTGTTTGACCCCGTCTAGCCTGGTAAGGCCATTTTGCCTGGCATTTGGCTGGTTGTTGGACTCTGGTGTTCATCTCGTGGCCTGTACTGACTAGCAGAGAAAGGGTGGAGCATGTTGGCACTGTACATCTTATAGTGCTCTGTACTCTGTGGACTTTTAAGTAAATAATTGATTTGACTTGCTAGTCTTCCTGTTTTCTCTTCCTCTCTCCTCAGTCCTGCTGTGGCTCATGTGTAAAATGGATTGGTCACTTCTGGTCTTGACTCTGGTTAAATCTATAACAAGTAAAAAGTCTTATGTTGTTTTCAGAGTGGACTTTCTTAATTTTTATTTTTGCATTTATTTTATTTTATTTTATTTTTTAGGCAAGGTCTCACTCTGTCACCTGGGCTGGAATACAGTGTTGCCATCATGGCTCACTGCAGCCTCGACCTCCCAGGCTCAAGCAATCCTCCAACCTCTGCCTCTTGAGTAGCTAGGACCATACACATGTGCCACCACACCTGGCTAATTTTAAACATTTTTGGTAGAGATTGGTCTCTCTGTGTTTCCTAGGCTGGTCTTGAACTCCTGGGATCAAGTGGTCTTCTCACCGTGGCCTCCCAAAGCATTGGGATTATAGTCCAGACTTTTTGAAAGAATGATATGGATTAAATCCTTTGGTAAATGCTTGTTAGATTTGAACTGCTCCAAAAATTTTGGGAAATTTTAATATCAATTAGTGTCCTAAATGAGAACATTTTTGTCTTCTCTTTTATTTTAGTATAGTTTCATGAAACAAATCAGATTCTATCACAGAAAAATAATTACACCGAGAATCTCAGTAGAATGGAATTCACAAACACCACTTATTTTCAGGAATATTTGCTATAACATTGCACTGTGACAGTTCCCTGGAGTTTGTCATTGAATTTTGAGCTGAAGTTGCCCAGCTTCAGAAAGTTGCAGAGATACCTGGGAAGAAGTAGCGTGAGATTTGGGTTAGGCTAATACAAATTTAGTAAAGCAAATTTTCGAGATGACCTGATTTTTTGAGAAGGAAACAGTACTGAGTTATGCCACTTTGGTTGTTGTTTTGTTGTGCTACATTAAATGACCTTTGAAGATTGTCTTCTTGAAATTCTTTTTTAACCTTGGGAGATTTGAGTCATTCACTGTTTTCAGATGTTTATTACCTCCCCTGACAAGAAATGGAATTATTCAGCCCAGAGAGATGAAAAAGAGCTTTGAACTCAGTCTGAAGGTTCCGGGTCAGTCTTTGTCATTATCTACCTGTATGAACTTGAGCAAGTCACAAGTCCCTTTACCTTTTGGGTTTGAGATTTGTCAAATGAAAAAGTAAGTAATTTTAAGAAGACACTACCTATTTTAATTTGGGGCGTTTGATGAAAAGCCATACAGAGTGACTCTCATGCTATTAGAAATGTGGCAGGTTATATTAAGAGGTAAGGGTTTGCAGTATTATCACTACACATAAGAAACACAATGTAGCTATTGTATTGTATTATTTCTTAAGTTCAAAATGGTAGAATAGATGCTTGCATAGGCAGCAATATTAGTTGCATGGATTATAAGTTTACTGGAAAATATTACCAAAGTATGGAGACACTGAAATGTGAAATGTAAAACATACGCCCATTTCAAGATTACTTGATAGCTTTGAGGCAAACATTTTTTAGATACTTGTTTACATGGAAAATGGCAAAGAAAAATGAAATAAAAATATTAACAATAGTAGCTAATGGTGTTTGCTTAGCACTTACTATATGCCAACAACTATTCTGAGATGAGTTTATAATCCATTTGATTTTTTTTTGGTAGAGACTGGGTCTCACTATGTTGCCCAGGCTGGTTTCAAACTCCTGGCCTCAAGTGATCCTTCCACCTCAGCCTTCCAAAGTGCTTGCTTGGTTTACAGGTGTGAGCACCTGGCTTTGGCCAACTTTTTTAAAGCATTAAGCATTTCTTTTTCTTCTTCTTTTTTTTTTTTTTTTTTTTTTTGAGACAATCTTGCTCTGTCACCCCAGGCTGAAGTGCAGTGGTGCGATCTCGGCTCACTGCAACTTGTGCCTCCTGAGTTCAAGTGATTCTCCTACCTCAGCCTCTTGAGTAGCTGGAATTACAGGCTCCCACCACCACGCCTTGCTAATTTTTGTATTTTTAGTAGAGATGGGGTTTCACTATGTTGGTTAGGCTGCTCTGGAACCCCTGACCTAAGGTGATCCACCTGCCTCGGCCTCCCAAAGTGCTGGGATTACAGGCATGAGCCACCGTGCCAGGCCAGTATTAAGCATTTCTTAAAGCCCATTTAGTTATTGTTATTATCATTATTATTATTATTATTATTTTTTTTGAGACGGAGTCTCACTCTCACCCAGGCTGGAGTGCAGTGGCGCGATCTCGGCTCACTGCAACCTCCGCCTCCCAGGCTCATGCCGTTCTCCTGCCTCAGCCTCCCGAGTAGCTGGGACTACAGGCGCCCGCCACCATGCCCAGCTAATTTTTTGTATTTTTAGTAGAGACGGGGTTTCACCATCTTAGCCAGGATGGTCTTGAGCCCCTGACCTCGTGATCCGCCTGCCTCGGCCTCCCAAAGTGCTGGGATTACAGGCGTAAGCCACCGCACCCAGCCTATTATTATTATTTTCTTGGAGACAGAGTCTCATTCTGTCACCAAGGCTGGAGTACAGTGGTGTGATCATTGCTCACTGCAGCCTTGATCTTCCCGGGCTCAGGTGATCCTGCCACCTCTACCACCCAAGTAGCTGGGACTACAGGCGCACACCACTACACCTAATTTTTGTATTGTTTTGATAGAGATGGGGTTTTGCCATGTTGCCCAGGCTGATCTGAAACTCCTGGGTTCAAGCAATCCTCCCACCTTGGCCTCCCAAAGTGCTGGCATTGCAGGTGTGAGGCACCGCATGGGGGTCCCATTTAGTTCTTAAATTCTGTGTGATAGGTATTATCCCTATTTTACACATGAGGACACTGAGACGCAGTTAAGTAACTTGCCCATACGGCTATTAAGTGACGTCGTGTGACTAGGTTTGTGTGATTCCAGAGCCTATATTCCGCATGAATTTATCTGTTACATGTTAATCTCAGAATGCATAAAGATAATGGTGCATGGGCTGGGTGTGGTGGCTCACGCCTGTAATCCCAGCACTTTGGGTGGCTGAGGCAGGCAGATCATGAGGTCAAGAGATCGAGACCATCCTGGCCAACATGGTGAAACCCTGTCTCTACTAAAAATACAAAAATTAGCTGGGCATGGTGGCATGTGCCTGTAGTCCCAGCTACTCGAGAGGCTGAGGCAACAGAATCGCTTGAATCCAGGAGGTGGAGGTTGCAGTGAGCCCATATCACGCCACTGCACTCCAGCCTGGTGACAGAGGGAGACGCTGTCTTGAAGAAAAAGGTGGTGGTGGTATGATGGTGAGGACAAAGAACTCAAATTATTTGTTGAATGTTTTACTAGGTTATTGTGTTTGCTTCCTTAATCCATGTGTAGTAATATTCTAACATAATTTTCATTACATGAGTATATTTGAGTAATGTATACTCAAATTTATTGACTCAAATGGATTGAGTTTGAATTCCAGCTCCACCATATAATATTTGTGTAAACTAGGGAAAGGAACTCTGTTTTTCTGGGCCTCAGTTTACTCATCTTAAAAATGAGGTTGGCCGGCTGCAGTGGCTCACGCCTGTAATCCCAGCACTTTGGGAGGCTGAGGTGGGCTGATCATCTGAGGTCAGGAGTTCGAGACCAGCCTGACCAATAATGATGAAACCCTGTCTCTACTAAAAATACAAAAATTAGCCAGGCGTGGTGGCATGCGCGTGTAATCTCGCCTACTCAGGAGGCTGAGACAGGACAATCACTTGAACTCAGGAGGCGGAGGTTGCAGTGAGCTGAGATTGTGCCATTGCACTCCAGCCTGTGCAACAAGAGTAAGACTCCATCTCAAAAAAAAAAAAAAAAAGAAATCAACCTAAGCCTGGGCGACAAGAGTGAAACTCCGTCTCCAAAAAAAAAAAAAAAGAGGTTAATAGTATCTGCCTCATAGGGTTGTTGTGAGACAATACATTAGTTCACTCAAAGGGCTTTAAATGATACAAAACAAACACAATAAATATTACCTATTATTATTGTGTTATGCTTTTAAGTTTTTCAAGTACTTTAACATTTCCTTCAAATAGCATTCCTATGAGAGAGGTAGGGTCTAGAGTCTGTTAAGTCTTGTTTTACAAAGAAATCCATGAAGAAACTTATGTAACCACACCAGAACAAAATTAAAAGAAATAGGCTGGGCATAGTGGCTCACACCTGTAAGCCCAGCACTTTGAGAGGCTGAGGCAGGAGGATCCCTTGAGCCCAGAAATTTGAGACCAGCCTGGGCAACATGATGAAACCTTGTCTTTACAAACACACAAAATACAAAAAATTAGCTGGGCGTGTTGACATGTGCCTGTGGTCCCAGCTACTTGGGAGGCTGAGGTGGGAAGATCACTTGAGTCTGGGAGGTTGAGGCTGCAGTGAGCTGTGATCATGCCACTGCATTGCAGCCTGGGCGACAGAGCAAGACCCTGTCTCAGAAAAAAAAAACCAAAAACAAAAAAATCCCCCCAAAACCCTCACCAAAATGAAAAGAAATACAATTTAAAACATTCCTTAACCCCAACCTGAAAGAGAAAGATAAAAAGGCTTGGGATGTGTTCTAATAGTTACCTCTCTTATATAAGCAGGACTAACTTGTGGTATTTGGAATGAGAGAAGAGATCATTGCTGGCTACTCCTTTCTTCTTTTGGTTTTTGATTCTCTTCCTGCTGTTAGATGGGAGGTGGGGAGCATGTTACTGCATCTTTCTTATGTCCTAGTCTAGCCTAGCCGTCTGGGAAGCTGAGAAACAATATTTGAAGGATATCACATTTGCCGGGAACTGGGAAGACAGCTTACCTTTTTACGTGAAAAAAAGGTAAAATGAGAGGAGACGTGAGCTACCAGTATGATCTGTTGGTGTTATGTGAGTTGTTTCACCAATTTAACTCTTAAATGGACTTAATGGAATCCCACTCTTTTGTCGTGTGTCAGTTTCTTGCAGTCGTTTAGAGACATTTTTGGAATCTAAGTACTTCTAGGGCTTTTTTCCCTTCTTACAGCCTTATGCCACTTGATGTCTCTCAGCTGTCAGCACCTGATTTTGCTGCAGTATGTACTGCAAGATCTCTACATTGCTGTAACCAGATCTTGGTCAGATGTACTCTTTCCATCTCTTTGATGAAAAGATTTATTTGCATTTCTCCTCAGGCTAGTATGCTATAGCATTGGAGACTCTTCCATATCCTTTAGAAAAACCTGAAGAGTCTTTGAGAAGTCACCTTGTGTTGGGGCTTCTCTTGGCTAGCATTTCTCTGGGTGTAGCCTTCCCTTACATTTAATACATAAAAGCAGTCTTTGGCAAATGTGTATTGTACCTGTCCTTGCAAGAGGCCACTACCATATTAGTTACTGGAAATGCAGAGAGTGTAACAATCAAAGCATATTGGATTAGACTGAGTTACGATTGAAGATAGGTAAAGCATTATACTGTAATGGAAGAGAGCTTTAGGATAAGGCAGTCCTGAATTTTAATTCTCAGTTCTGCCTCTTAATACCACTGTGACCCTGAGCAAATTGCATAACCTCCCTGAACCTCGGTTTTCTCATCTGTAAAATAGAAGTACCAATAATACCTAGTTCTAGGGTTGTTTGAAGAGTTAAATGAGATAATAAATTTGTAACACCTAACAGAATGCTGGGATGTATTACTGTGAACTGTTATGAACCTTTCTGAAGTTGAGTTTCTCGTTAAAATTGGGATATTAATACTTATCTCAGATTTGTTGTAAAAATGAAATAAGGATGGTAAACAGATAGGCTGGCGCAAAGGTTTTATCCAGCATAACAATCCTAGAGGGATGTTTGTGGTAGAATATGTGCAAAAAAACAACTGAAGCAACTGAAACACTAGACAGTGTTTCTACTGAAGTTATACCATCACCAGTAACTAGTCAGTGCCGCTTCAGCAATCTGGGTTACTCTGGCTGTGCCGAACTAAGTATGTGCATTTCCAGTTGTATTTTGCCCACTATTTATTATTTCCTCAGTATATCTGAAAATCTAGTCATTTTTCTTTTTCATACATAGATTCTACTCATTTTAAAAGAGTCAGCTTAAATTTTACCATAGACCAGGTACGGTGGCTCACGGCTGTAATCCCTGTACTTTGGGAGGCTTAGGTAGGTGGATCACGAGGTCAGGAGTTCGAGACCAGCCTGGCCAATGTGGTGAAACCCCCATCTCTACTAAAAATACAAAAATTAGCTGGGCTTGGTGGCAGGTACCTGAAATCCCAGCTACCTGGGAGGCTGAGGCAGGGGAATTGCTTGAACCCAGGAGACGGAGGTTGCAGTGAGTGGATATCGTGCCACTACACTCCACCCTGGACAAGAGAGTAAGACTGTCAAAAAACAAAAGAGAAAAAAGAATAGAGACGAAGTCTTACCATGTAGCCCAGGCTGGTTTCAAACTCCTGAGCTCAAGCGGTCCTCCTGCCTCAGCCTCCCAAAGTGCTAGGATTACAGGTGTGAGCCACTCTGCCTGGCCTCTTCATTCTTTAAAATCTACTTTTAGATATCTTCTCTTCTGTGAGACCTTCCTTGATCCATAGTAAGTTGCAGTTGACTCTTGAACAATGTGGGAGTTAGGGGTGCCAACCCTCTGGTCCTGTCAAAAATCTGTGTGTGTGTGTGTGTGTGTGTATACACATATATATATATATATATATATTTTATGCACCCACTATTTATTGGATGCCTGTGTGCCCAGCACCTCAGGTGTGAAGCCAGACCACCAGGGCTCTGTTCTCACAAGCTGTAATGTGTAATTCTGGCCCCATCATACCCTAAAGTCCGATTCAGAACTCAGCTTATCCCAAGGCCACATATGCACCTGGAGAAACCAGACTCATCAGAAGGGACTGGCAGCTCCTTCCTCAGTGATCAAACAGCAAAAATGCGCTTTCAAAGTGGGAGGCAATGCCAAAAAGAAAAAAATTGCCTTAAGAGAAAAACCATTACAAAAGGAGAAATGACTGTCACCAAAATTAAAGTGTCATGTATCCACAAAATAAAATGTTAAGTAAAAATAATGCATTAAAAAGGTCTTTTAAAATTTAGAGTAGGCTAGGTGCGGTGGTTTATGCCTGTAATCCCAGCACTTTGGGAGTCTAAGGCAGGAGGATTACTTGAGTCCAGGAGTACAAGACCAGCCTGGGCAACATAGCAAGATCTGTTTCTACAAAATATTTTTAAAAATTAGCTGGGCTTTTGCCGGACGCGGTGGCTCATGCCTGTAATCCCAGCACTTTGGGAGGCCGAGGCGGGTGGGTCACCTGAGGTTGGGAGTTCGAGACCACTCTGACCAACATGGAGAAACCCCGTCTCTACTAAAAAAATACAAAATTAGCCAAGTGTGGTGGCATATGCCTGTAATCCCAGCTACATGGGAGGCTGAGGCAGGAGAATCGCTTGAACCTGGGAGGCGGAGGTTGCAGTGAGCCGGAGATGGCGCCATTGCACTCCAGCCTGAGCAACAAGAGCGAAACTGTCTCAAAAAAAAAAAAAAAAAAAAAAAATTAGCTGGGCATGGTGGTGTGTGCCTGTGGTCTCAGCTGCCTGGGAGGCTGAGGTGAGAGGATTGCTTGAGCCCAGGAGGTCAAGGTTCCAGTGAACTATGATCTTGCCCCTGCTCTCTAGCCTGGGGGACATTGAGACCCTGTTTCCAAAAAAACACAAAAATTAGAGTAAAAACTTCAAGATGATTTTATGTTTTGGACCATGAGATCTCCCTGCTTGGCCTATAGTGCTTTGGTGGCCTGTGTGGCAGAGGGGTGGCTGCACTGCTGTGCCCACCCACCTTGCTGCCCAGGCCAAAATGTAACACACTTAATACTATGTCCTTGGGTGCTCTTACTCCCTCCAGGGACACCAGAGACTCATTGCAATTGGCCACTGATGTGGCTTGCTCCCTTCATCAGCTCTGACCAGTGATACCCATGTGAGTGGTTGAGGGCAAGGACACACCTGTCTTCTTGGGTCCCTTGAACATGGCAAGAGGGTGTGGCATGCGACAGGAGGCTCAAGGGATACACTGGGAGGGCACTGCCCAAGGCTTTTTGTCTCCCCTACAAGATCCCAGGCTCCCTTGCCTGGCTCCCCTGAACTCAAAGCAGAAAGCAGGTTTCCTGAAATCTAGCCTGCCTTCTTTCCCCCACCTTCCAGGAATGTGGGGCCAGGCCGTGTCCCATTCTCCAAGAGCCAGGCTGAGGGCTAGTTGTCACGCATGGGTGGCTTCAACCTGCTGGCCTGGTCAGAGTAGAGGGGTGGTAGGGACTGCTCCTCTCCCAGCCCACAGACCAGGTAGCTGTGGTTGTACTTGGCCTCTTTGCTGTACAGCTTCAGGAGGACCTTGGTGAGCTCTTTATCCACCTTCTCCCTGGGCACACTGTGGCTAAGGAGCCAGCCTGTGAGGTGCTCGAGCATTGGATTGGGCTCCAGCATGAGCCTGGTGTGGCCTGGCTGGCTCTGATGCCAGAGCAGGCCAAGGTCGGAGATGGTCTGGAGCTCCATCATGGCCTCTAGCAGAGTGACCAGGGAGAGATGTAGCTCTGAGGGAGCTGCCGTCGGCAGGTGTTGCCAGCAGCAGACACTGCCGTAGGCCCTGAGTGAGGAGCATGCCCTTGGGTGCCACTGGCTCATGTGAAGGGGACAAGGGGTCAAGGAGGCCGAGAGGGGCTCACAGTAGATCCAATCGAGCATGCCTATCTTGCACACCAGCTGGATGCCCTCCTCCATGGTGGTCCAGGGCTAGAAAGGCAGCTCGGTGGCCTCAAAGGGCAGGAAAGACTTTTAGCGCTGGCACCAGGCTCTGAGCAGCCAGGCAAGCAG
The DNA here is from genome assembly GCF_028878055.3 of Symphalangus syndactylus. Taxonomy (NCBI): domain Eukaryota; kingdom Metazoa; phylum Chordata; class Mammalia; order Primates; family Hylobatidae; genus Symphalangus; species Symphalangus syndactylus. The sequence continues at coordinate 14,416,871 of NC_072444.2, forward strand.
TGCCATGCCACTGTCCCACAAGGCACTGCAGTGGTAGTTGAAGATGGCATTGTGAGTCAAGTTGCCCAGTAGCACCACCAGCTCCCAGGAGTTCAAGGACAGGGTGTGGCCCACCGGTTGGGCATCTGCAAAATCCAGGTGATCATGAACTGCTTGGGGTTCTGCTTGAGGCCACAAGAGATGGCCAGGAGCTTGGTGTAAGTATAATATGTGTAGTACATATGTGTAATATGTATAGTACCCTTTCTCCCACCCATGTGAGTGGCTACCATTTGTCAGCCATGGTTGTAGTTGCCCTAAGTCAGAAAACAGCAGAGAGCCTGGATAGGTGCTATTACAGGAGTGAGAAGAATGGCCAGTCCCTTCAACTCCTGAAGGAAGCACCAAGAGGAATGGCAAGGCTCTTGGACTCCTGGAGGAAACACCATGATGCGGGGGTAGTAGTACAGTGGCCCCTCAACTTGAAAATACACCCAGCCCTTACTCTCTCCAAGGCCTCAGTGTAACCTTTGACTTCTCCAAAACATAATGGCTTCCTGTTGACCAATAACATAAACAGTTAACACATTTTTTTTTTTTTTTTGAGACAGAATTTTGCCCTGCCCTCCAGGCTGGTATACAGTGGCATGAGCACAGCTTACAGCAGTCTCAGCCACCCAGGCTCAAGTGATCCTCCCACCTCAGCCTCCTAAGCAGTTGGGTCTATAGGTACGTGCCACCAAGCCCAGCTAATTTTTAAAATTTCCTTGTAGAGATGAGGTCTTGCTGTGTTGCCAGGGCTGGTCTCGAACTCCTGGCCTCAAGCAATCCTCCTGCTTCAGCCTCTCAAAGTGTTGGAATTCCAGGTGTGAACCACTATATTAGACCCACATATTTTCTGTGTTGTATGTATTATATATTTGTACTCTTATAATAAATTAAGCTAAAGAAACTGTTACGAAAATCATAAGCAGGAGAAAATATATTTACTATCCATTAAGTGGAAGAGGATCATCATAAAGGTCTTCCTTGTCATCTTCACATTGAGTAGGCTGAGGAGGGAGAGGAAGGGTTGGTCTTGCTGTCTTGCGGTAGTGAAGGTAGAAGAAAATCCATCCGTAAATGGACCTGTGCAGTTCAAACCCATGTTGTTCAAGGGTCACCTGTACCTCCTTCTGCCCTTTGTACATCTGTTGTTGCACTTAACACATTGTGTTGTAATTATTTGCGTACTTTATTTATAATAGACTATGAATATCATAAGATCAGACTGTCTCTGTATTCCCACTTTATAGTACATGCCTTGCTCAATAGATACTGAATCGAGACCTTGATGCTTTCACCTTGTGTTGGCATTTTACTTTTTCCAACCAGAGAGGGCATGAATGGGAAATGAGTGGGAAGTACGCTTTGGTGTCTGTGTGTGTGTGTGTGTGTGTGTGAAAAAATACATATATATCTGTATATACCTATATATATATACACACACACACATATATACAAAATATACATATGATGTGTATATATATATATATTTTTTTTTTTTTTTGAGATGGAGTCTTGCTCTGTCACCCAGGCTGAAGTACAGTGGTGCGATCTTGACTCACTGCAACCTCCACCTCCCGGGTTCAAGCGATTCTCCTGCCTCAGCCTCCCAAGTAGCTGGGACTATAGGCACGTGCCACCATCCCTGGCTAATTTTTGTATTTTTAGCAGAGACGAGGTTTCACCGTTGCCCAGGGTGGTGTCGAACTCCTGAGCTTAGGCAATCTGAACTCAGTCTCCCAAAATGCTGGGATTACAGGCGTGAGCCACTGTGCCTGGCCTCATTTATATATATATATATATATATATATATATATATATATATATATATATATATATATATATACACACACACACACGCACACACACACACACACACACACAAACACGTAATCCATATACCATAAAAATCGGGCCGGGCGCGGTGGCTCACGCTTGTAATCCCAGCACTTTGGGAGGCCGAGGCGGGCGGATCACGAGGTCAGGAGATCGAGACCACGGTGAAACCCCGTCTCTACTAAAAATACAAAAAAATTAGCCGGGCGTGGTGGCGGGTGCCTGTAGTCCCAGCTACTCGGAGAGGCTGAGGCAGGAGAATGGCGTGAACCCGGGAGGCGGAGCTTGCAGTGAGCCGAGATCGCGCCACTGCACTCCAGCCTGGGTGACAGAGCGAGACTCCGTCTCAAAAAAAAAAAAAAAAAATAATTTTATGTGTATAATTCAGTGCTTTAAAAAAATACATTCACAGGGTTGTGCAACCATCATCATTATTTAATTTCAGAACATTTTTATCACCCCCAAAAGAAACCCATACTCATTAGTAGTCACTCTCTGTTCTCTGCTATTCTAGCCCCTGGCAATCATAATCTACTTTCTATCTCCGTGGATTTGCCTATTCTGGACATTTTGTATAAATGGAATCATACCATATGTAGACTTTTGTGTCTGACTTCTTTCATTTGCTATAGTGTTTCCCAGGTTCATCCACATTTTGTAGTATCTATCAGTACTTCTTTTTTTTTTTTTTTAGGGCTAATAACCCATTGTATAATAATACTACATTTTGTGGTCGGGTGCGGTGGCTCATGCCTGTAATCCTAGCTTCTTTGGGAGGCTGAGGCGGGTGGATTGCCTGAGCTCAGGAGTTCGAGACCAGCCTGGGCAACACGGTAAAACCCCGTCTCTCCTAAAATACAAAAAAAAATTAGCCAGTTGTGATGGCATGCACCTGTAATCTCAGCTACTCGGGAGGCTAAGATAGGAGAATCGCTTGAACCTGGGAGGTAGAGGTTGCAGTGAGCCGAGATCATGCCATTGCACTCCAGCCTGGGCAACAGAGCAAGACTCCATCTCAAGATAAAATAATAGTAATAATAATACATTTTGTTTATCTGTTTATTAGTTAATGGACATTTTTCACTTTTTGGCTGTCATGAATACTTCTACAAGTTTTGGTATGGACATAAGTTTTCATTTTTGGGGGTGTAATTCCTAGAGTAGAATTGCTGGGTCATATAGTACCTCTATGTTTAACTTTTTGACAAACTGTCAGACCTTTTTCACAGTGTCTGTATCATGTTACATTCTCAGTAGCAGTGTATGAGGGTTCCAGTTTCTCTGCATTCTCGTAACACTTGTTATTGTCTGTCTTTTTTTTATTATAGCCATACCAGTAGGGATGAAGTGTCATCTCATTTTTTTTTTTTTTTTTTGAGATGGAGTTTCGCTCTTGTTGCCCAGGCTGGAGTGCAGTGGCGCGATCTTGGCTCATTGCAACCTCCGCCTCCCGGGTTCAAGCAATTCTTCTGCCTCAGCCTCCCGAGGTAGCAGGGATTACAGGTGCCCACTACCACACCTGGCTAATTTTTGTATTTTTAGTGGAGGTGGGGTTTCGACATGTTGGCCAGGCTGGTTTTGAACTACTGACCTCAGGTAATCCACCCGCCTCAGCCTTCCAAAGTGCCAGGATTACAGGTGTGAGCCACCGCGCCTAGCCTCACTTTGGTTTTGATTTGCAGTTTCCTAACAGTTAATGTTGTTGAGCATCTTTTCATATGCTTATTGGCCATTCGTATATCTTCTTTGGAGAAATGCCTGTGCAAATCCTTTGCCCATTTTTAGTTGGATATTTTTTATTATTGAGTCGTAAGCTCTCTGTATCTCTCTGTATATTCTGGATACTCGTCTGTTACTGGATATAAGATTTGGAAATACTTTCTATGTGGGTTTTTTGATTTAATTGCCTAGAGTTCATTGCCCATGCTATGTATAAAGATGATATAGTGGAACTAGAGGTTCTGACAGAGCATATGTTGACTGAAGTGATTGCCATATGACAGATAGCACCATTGTTGTTATGCAGTTCTCGAAGCCTTTGATTACAAGAAAGGAAGTAAGCATTTAACTGGGAACTGGGGAAATTTTATTTATTTATTTATTTTTGAGACGGAGTCTTGCTCTGTCGCCCAGGCTGGAGTACAGTGGCACAATCTCGGCTCACTGCAAGCTCCGCCTCCCAGGTTCACGCCATTCTCCTGTCTCAGCCTCCCCGAGTAGCTGGGACTACAGGCGCCCGCCACCATGCCCGGCTAATTTTTTGTATTTTTAGTAGAGACGGGGTTTCACCGTGTTAGCCAGGATGGTCTCGATCTCCTGACCTCGTGATCCGCCTGCCTCGGCCTCCCAAAGTGCTGGGATTACAGGCGTGAGCCACTGTGCCCGTTGGAACTTTGGGTTTTAGTCCTGTCATTGTTGTGGCCAGAGAGTATGACCTTGGGCATATTATGTAATTTTTTCAGAGTCAGTTTTCTCATTTGTAAAGTGAATGATTTGGACTAATCTTTAAGGTCACACAATACTAAAGTTTGAGTTGATAAGGTCCTGGGGGGCACATGTTATAGATCAGATTATACTCCCGCTCATTTGTTCTTACCACAGAACCTATGTAATGCTGTTTTACTTTGCCGGAAAATTTTGTTTTTGTTTTTTCCTCTTTAATGAAGGACCCTGTGTGTGTGTGTGTGTGTGTGTGTGTGTGTGTGTGTGTGTGTGTGTGTGTTTCAGACGGAATCTTGCTCTGTCGTCAGGCTGGAGTGTAGTGGCACGATCTTGGCTCACTGCAACCTCTGCCTCTCAGGTTCAAGCGATTCCCCTGCCTTAGCCTCCCGAGTAGCTGGGACTACAGGTGTGTGCCACCATGCTTGGCTAATTTTTTGTATTATTATTTTTTTTTTAGTAGAGATGGGGTTTCACCATGTTAGCCAGGATGGTCTCGATCTCCTGACCTCGTGATTTGCTTGCCTCAGCCTCCCAAAGTGCTGGGATTACAGGTGTGAGCCACTGCGCCTGGCCCTGTTTCTTTAAAATTAGTCGTAAATAATTCTGACCAACTCTAATCATTTGAATAAACCTGCATTTTTATTTAAGAATTTATAGCTAAACCAAACCTTTAAATTTCTTTAATCTAGTGTTCTGTGACACAAATGATGAATTAGAGGCACAAAAAAGCTCATTGATTTAGCAGCCTATTTGCTGGGTGTCTACCATGTTTCTGGGTCAGGTGGTATAATTAGGTACTAGCAGAATTGAGATGAGAATTGAGGTCTGCTGGACTTTAAGTTCACCACTATTTCCAGCATACTACTTTGTCATGGGTTACTAAGTTAGTCTGGTTAAGGAGTTATATCAAGAATTTACCAGCTTCTCAACTAAGGGTTATAGTAATTTGTCTCCAAATTCTGATCCCTAATAAAATGTAGCATCAAGTAAAACCAACATATATTTGTTACATATTTTAGATATAAGTTGATGCATAATTTAAAATTTTAATAATCTTTCCTTCCTTTAAGGACCTATTTGCAGCCTTAGACAGTTACATGTATCTCTAAGCTCTTGAATTGGCTACCTATGATATATGTACAGCAACTCTGGTCCAACATGAGTGCTTTTACACTATTCCAACCCATGTTCTCTCTGGTTGCTTTGAATCCTGATTAAAATGATGTATTCCAGTACCGTGCCTGTTCCTAACCACTTGTTCGTATTAATGTGGTTTTTCTGAATCTTCAGTAGAATATGCAACTATGTTGGAATCACAAATACAATTCTCTTGGAAAATCTCTGAAGTCTACCCAACTCCACCCCATAAGTAGGTACTAGTGTAGGCTGATTAAATGATTTGAATACAAGCGTAGAATATTCCCAAGGAGTTCTTTGTATGTAATTCTAAAAGCCAAAATGCATTTAAAATGAGTAAAGTAATTTGCTTCCTGGCAAAACCTGACCTGAATTGAAGCAGGCTATTTATAATCTTCATTTCACTTTTTATTATGATTATTCACATATTTAACTGTAGAAATATTAATGTGTTTGCCTATTGGATGCTGCCCCAGTCCTTAAGTTTCCAAAGTTTGAAAAATTTTGAATTTCAAAACACATTTAGCCCCAAACAAAGAATTGTGGATTGGTATTTATTTTGTTGGTGATAGTTCCTTATCACACAGATTCTTCTTGAAACATACTCCAGGGGATTGAGTTTTTGTATTGAGCTTTCGTTGGTTAATAAAGCATGGCAGGGGTGGGAGGAGGGAGAGCATCAGGAAGAATAGCTACTGGATGCTGGGCTTAGTACCTGGGTGATGGGATGATCTGTGCAGCAAACCACCGTGGCATACAATTTACCTGTGTAACCAACCTGCACGTTCTGCATATGTACCCCTGAACTTAAAAGTTGGAAAAAAAAAAAAGCATGGCAACTAATTTCCACTGCTATTTTTGTTTCAGACAGGGTCTCACACTGTCCCCCAGGCTGGAGTATAGTGGCCTGATCATGGCTCAGTGCAGCCTTAACTCCTGGGCTCAAGCAATTCTCTTACCTCAGCCTCTCCCGAGTAGCTGAGACCACAGGCGTGTGCCACCATGCCCAGCTAATTTTAAAAATTTTTTCGTAGAGACAGGGTCTCACCATGTTGCCCAGGCTGGTCTCGAACTCCTGGGCTCAAGCAGTCCTCCTGTGTCGATCTCCCAAAGTACTGGGATTTCAGGGGTAAGTCACCACATCTGGCCTTGTTTATTTTTTAAGAGACTGGGTCTCACTCTTTCACCAAGGCTGGAGTGCAATGGTGTGTTCATACTTCACTGTAGCCTCCATCTCCTGGGCTGAAGTGATCCTCCTGTTTTAGCCTCCTGAGTAGCTGGGACTGCAGATGTGCACCACCACACCCGGCTAATTTTTAAAATTTTTTATAGAAATGGGATCTTGCTGTGTTGCCCAGGCTGGTCTCAGACTCCTGGGCTCAAGTGATCCTCCTGACTTGGGCTACCAGAGTGTTGTTATTACAGGTGTGAGCCACCGTGCCTGGCCTTGTGTCTGTTTTAATCTAGAGTAGGAGTCAGCAGACTTTTTCTGTAAAGAGCTAGATACTCTTTTCAGCTTTGTGGGCCATCTTATCTCTTGTGAGGGAAAAACAGCCATAAATTATACATAAACAAATGGGCGTTGCTGTGTTCCTATAAAACTTTAGTTTGCAGACCCCTGATCTAGAGCAGTCCTTTCTAACTTGTTTGTGTGTATATCTTTAATAACATTCTCCTTCGGAAGAGTCCAGGCCAGTTATAATGTCCCATAAATCGGATTTGTCTGATTGTTTTCTTGTACTTAGATTCAGGGTAGACATTTTTGGGAAGAAATATTACATAGATGCTGCTGTGTACTTCCCCTTGTGTTGTATTAGGAGTCATATAATGTCAGTCTATCTCTTTATTTATTTATATATTTTTTGAGATGGAGTCTCTCTCTGTTGCTTAGGCTGAAGTGCAGTGGCACCGTCTCAGCTCACTGCAGCCTCCCTCTCCTAGGTTCAAGTGATCCTCCCGCCTCAGCCTCCCAAGAAGCTGGGATGACAAGTGTGTGCTACCATGCCTGGCTAATTTTTGTATTTTTAGTAGAAACAGGGTTTCACCATTTTGGCCAGGCTGTTCTCGAACTCCTGACTTCAAGTCATCCACTAGTCTCAGCCTTCCAGAGTGCTGGGATTAGAGGCATGAGCCACTGTGCCCAGTCTGTCTCATTGTTGATGGTGAGTTTTATCTTTCCATTGTAGGGATCCCTACTTCCCTTTGTGAGAAATCTGTATGGTGACTTTGAGAGAGTATAAATATCCTATTTTCCAACCAAACGGTTTTAGCATCCACTGATAATCTTGGCTTGAATCAGTTATTACACTGGTGGTTGTGATTATAGTTCTTAATATCTGCCTAAGTAATAATAGCAATAATAATTAAACTATATTTTTAAAATGCTTGTGAGCTTAGAAAGATCTGTTCATATTATATCGTCACTGTGATTTTGTAGTTTAGTTTCCCATCATAGACTTACCTCCTTGGGAGGATAAGGCTGAAAGATTGGGTCTGCATGTGTTGTGCTTTCTAGAAGCAGGCTTCCAAAATAGAGTGTCTTTCTTTTCTGAGCCCAAGGCTGGTTAAGAAGAAGGGACCTAGCCTAGGCTTTTGCCCAGGTTTTTGCCTTGGGTTCCTTACTTCTTATGTCAGTATTTCTTGTGTTTTAGTGGTTCAGTTTCTGAGTCCTATAGTATTTTCTGGATCAGTTTTGGTCTAATTATATGTAAAAGCTTGTATTAAAGACCATCAAGTATGTATAGCTAGAAAATTACACATAATAATCTTCTTAAAATAAACATTTTCTTCTCAGCAACTTCTTATGAAAAATTTCAAACATAGAAAAGTTGATAGAATACTTATTAGACTATTCATTGGAATTCAGTAATTGTCAACTGTTTGCCTTATTATACTTAAGTTGCTGTTTGTATCTCTATATATACCACAACAAATTTTTTTCTGAACAATTTGACAAGCTGCAGATGTGTCACCCTAAATAATAAAGATAATCTGCTACATAACCACCATACCATTATCACACCTAAAAAATTGTTTTTCTTTATCAGCCCATATTCAGATGTCTCTAGATTTCTCAGGAATGTCTTTTATAGTTTTTTTTTTTTTAAACAAGAAATGTTCTTGAAGAACAATAGTAGATGAGAGACTGATGCATATTAAGAATTGGACAGTAAAGTTTTCTGTGTGGTCTCCTGACATAAACAGTAACTAGTACATTTATATGGTGCCCTGCAGGTGTGGTCTCCTGACATAAACAGTAACTAGTAAATTTATATGGTGCCCTGCAGGTAGCTGTAATTAGTTGCATTTCTTTGTTCAATAAAATGAGATCGACTGGGGATGGCAGTGTCAAGGATTCTTTAGCTTATGACCAGGTGCTTGACCTTTCAGAATATCATTGATAAGCATGACAAATTGAAAAAGTAAGAAATTAGAATGATGCCTAGCTCACTGCCTGACTCATGGTAGGTACTTAATGAGTATTTGTTGACTTAAAGATGTAACTGGAGGGGGTGTCAGAAAAGGAAATACCATATTTCTGTCCTCATTTGTTGAGCAGTTATTTGGTGATTTCAGTGCATTTAGTCTGTTAGATGCTGTGGGAGATTAAAGGTAGGAAACACCAGCTTGGGCAACATAGTGGGACTCTGTCTCCACGAAAATAAAATTAAAAATAAGCCAGGTGTGGGCCGGGCGCAGTGGCTCATGCTTGTAATCCCAGCACTTTGGGAGGCTGAGGCAGGTGAATCACCTGAGGTCAGGAGTTTGAGACTAGCCTGGGCCAACATGGTGAAACCCTGTCTCTATTAAAAATACAAAAAATTAGCCAGGCGTGGTGGCGGGCACCTGTAACCCCAGCTACTTGGAAGGCTGAGGCTGGAGAATTGCTTGAACCCAGGAGGTGGAGGTTACAGTGAGCCAAGATCGTGCCATTGCACTCCAACCTGGGCGGTAAGAGCGAGACTGTCTCAAACAAACAAACAAAAAACAAAACAAAACAAAACAAAACAAAAAAAAGCCAAGCGTGGTGGCAGATGTCTGTTGTACTAGCTACTCAGGAGGCTGAAGGGAGAGGATTGCTTGAACCCAGAAGTTAGAGCTGTAGTGAGCTATGATCACACCACTGCACTCTAGCCTGGGCCACAGAGTGAGACCCTTTAAAAAAAAAAAAAAAAAAAAAAGATGGAGTTTTGCTCTTATTGCCCAGGCTGGAAAGCAATGGTGCGATATCAGCTCACTGCAACCTCCACCTCCCGGGTTCAAGTGATTCTCCTGCCTCACCCTCCCGAATCGCTGGGATTACAGGCATGCGTCACCATGCCTGGCTAATTTTGTATTTTTTTTTTTTTTTTATTATACTTTAGGGTTTTAGGGTACATGTGCACAATGTGCAGATTTGTTACATATGTATCCATGTGCCATGTTGATTTCCTGCACCCATTAACTCGTCATTTAGCATTAGGTGTATCTCCTAATGCTGTCCCTCCCCCCTCCCCCCACCCCACAACAGTCCCCGGAGTGTGATGTTCCCCTTCCTGTGTCCATGAGTTCTCATTGTTCAATTCCCACCTATGAGTGAGAACATGCGGTGTTTGGTTTTTTGTCCTTGCGATAGTTTACTGAGAATGATGTTTTCCAGTTTCATCCATGTCCCCACAAAGGACACGAACTCATCATTTTTTATGGCTGCATAGTATTCCATGGTGTATATGTGCCACATTTTCTTAATCCAGTCTATCGTTGTTGGACATTTGGGTTGGTTCCAACTCTTTGCTATTGTGAATAGTGCCGCAATAAACATACGTGTGCATGTGTCTTTATAGCAGCATGATTTATAGTGCTTTGGGTATATACCCAGTAATGGAATGGCTGGGTCAAATGGTATTTCTAGTTCGAGATCCCTGAGGAATCGCCACACTGACTTCCGAGCTTCTGCACAGCAAAAGAAACTATCATCCGAGTGAACAGACAACCTACAGAATGGGAGAAAATTTTTGCAACCTACTCATCTGACAAAGGGCTAATATCCAGAATCTACAATGAACTCAAACAAATTTACAAGAAAAAAACAAGCAACCCCATCAAAAAGTGGGCAGAGGACATGAACAGACACTTCTCAAAAGAAGACATTTATGCAGCCAAAAAACACATGAAGAAATGCTCATCATCACTGGCCATCAGAGAAATGCAAATCAAAACCACAGTGAGATACCATCTCACACCAGTTAGAATGGCCATCATTAAAAAATCAGGAAACAACAGGTGCTGGAGAGGATGTGGAGAAATAGGAACACTTTTACACTGTTGGTGGGACTAATTTTGTATTTTTAGTAGAGACGGGGTTTCTCCATGTTGGTCAGGCTGGTCTGGAACTCCCGACCTCAGGTGATCCGCCTACCTCAGCCTCTCAAAGTGCTGGGATTACAGGCATGAGCCACTGTGCCCGGCTGAGACCCTGTCTTTTGAACAGGAGCAGGAGGGCTGGACACGGTGGCTCCCACCCATAATCCCAGCACTTTGGGAGGCAGAGGCGGGCGGATCACCTGAGGTCAGGAGTTCGAGACTAGCCTGGCCAACATGGCGAAACCTCGTCTCTACTAAAAATACAAAAATTAGCTGGGTGTGATGGCATGCGCCTGTAATCCCAGCTACTTGGGAGGCTGAGGCAAGAGAATCACTTGAACCCAGGAGGCGGAGGTTGCGGTGAGCCGAGATCACGCCACTGTACTCCAGCCTGGGCGAGAGGGTGAGACTCCATCTCAAAAAATAAAATAAAATAAATAAATGAATAAATAGGAGCAGGAAACAATGTTCTTGCTCCTGAGAACTACAGTATTAGGTAGTTTTTTTTTTTTTTTTTTTGAGACGGAGTCTCGCTCTGTCCCCTAGGCTGGAGTGCAGTGGCACGATCTCGGCTCACTGCAACCTCTGCCTCCCGGGTTCACGCCATTCTCCTGCCTCAGCCTCTCCAAGTAGCTGGGACTACAGGCGCCTGCCACCACGCCCGGCTAATTTTTTGTATTTTTTAGTAGAGACGGGGTTTCACCATGGTCTCGATCTCCTGACCTCGTGATCCGTCCGCCTCGGCCTCCCAAAGTGCTGGGATTACAAGCGTGAGCCACCGCGCCCGGCCTAGTATTAGGTAGTTCTAAACCGAGTTCTAAAACTTGTTTTTTTTTTTTTTGGATTAATATTTATTGACTGCCTTCTGCATACCAGCTAGTATTCCAGGCTAGGCACTGGGGTACATTGGTGAACAAAACTCAAAATTCTTCTCTTCATGGACTTTACATACTAGTTGGGAGAGACAAGTAGTAAACATATCAATAGAATGATTTCAGATTGAGATGGAGAAAAAGAGAAGTTTCATATACTAGGAAGTAATGTGAGAGGAGTGCAGCTTTAGCTAGGATTGTCAGCTAAGGCATTTCTGAGGAATGATATTTGAACTGTGACTTGAATTAGGAGGCAGTAGCTGCCATGGGAAGATCTGAGGGAAGGCAGAGGAAGCTCCAAATAGAAAGATCTTTTTTTTTTTTTTTTTTTTTTTTTTTTTTTTTTTTGAGATGGAGTCTCACTCTGTCGCCCGGGCTGGATTGCAGTGGGGTGATCTCAGCTCACTACGACCTCCATCTCCCGAGTTCAAGCGATTCTCCTGCCTCAGCCTCCTGAGTAGCTGGGATTACAGGCGCCCGCCACCACGCCTGGCTAATTTTTGTATTTTTAGTAGAGATGGAGTTTCACCATGTTGGCCCAGGCTGGCCTCAAACTCCTGACCTCAGGTGATCTGCCCACCTCGGCCTCCCAAAGTGCTGGGATTACAGGTGTGATCCACTGTGCCCAGGCCCCAGGTAGAAAGATCTTAAGGTGGAAATGAGCGGGCTGATGGGAGGACCGAGGAGGCCAGTGTGTGTATATGGAACATTGAGTGAGAGGTCTCAGAGAGAATGGTAGAATATGATAGGAGATGAAGTAGGAGGGGTGTCAATAACCAGATACTGTAGAGTTTTATTTTAAGTGATGGGAAATCATTGATGAATACAAATAGTACTCCATAAAACAACAGAAGGATTCAGGCCATTGATAAGGGCTTAATTTCAAGAAACTATTAATTTGGGGACTGAGCATGGTGGCTCACACCTGAAATCCCAGCACTTTGTCAGGCTGAGGTGGGAAGATTGCTTGAGCCTAGGAATTCAAGACCATACTGGGCTATGTAGTGAGACCCCATCTCTACGAAAAAAAAAAAAAAGGAAACTATTAACTTGGTGGATCCTAAGGATACTCCGCCTCTCTTTCCCTCTTTTATTTTTTTCTTAAACAGATCTCTATTGAATAACCATTATATTCATAATATTGTACAGGTAAAAATACAAAGAAATGACAGTTCTGCACCTTCAAGGAGTTTGTGTTTTACTTGGAGTATTATGACATAAACACATACACAAATGTTTATGCATGTCCTGTATAAAAGAACAGTACATCTATCATAGTAATATATGCTTATATACTGACTGTCAGTAGGTTATCAACAAAGGTAGAGTTAAAAAATAGTGAGTGTGGAAAGGTTCCACTGAAGAGAGATTAGCATTGAATTTCTTGAATAGATTTGATGAGATGGAAAGGGTATTCCAGGCAGGTAAAATGTCTGGGCAAAGTTATAACATGAAGTAATTTGTCTTCAGGAAATGAGTAGATCAGTCTGCCCATAGAAGGAAAAAAGATAACCTCCAGCTTGCCAGGGCTTTGAGTGATGCATTAAGGAATTTAGACTAATCTGTAGTTATTGTGGATAACCCTTTATACATCTTATGTGTTAGTCACCTGTATTCTAAATCTGCTTATTTGTTTATAATATTTATAATATTGTCTGCTGTGTGCACATGTAGTCTTTGAAACTCAGCCCTGGCAGATATACAATGCAATTGTGATTCTGGCACATGGTACATATATAAATATAGATACAGATGCAGAAAATGAATGAACTGGGGAGGAAAATCTTTTAAGTGATCTTATTTCCTTAGGAAAGTTTGATGGGATGGAATTTGTTTCTCTAGTAGGAGTGGAATAGTTGGAGGATTTTGTTGAGAGATGGATTGGAGGAAATGTTGAATTATAAGAAGGCTATGCGTATGTTAAAATGTGTTGCAAGATTCTGAAGTTCATTGTCTTATTTATTTATTTCGAGATGGAGTTTTTGTTCTTATTGCTCAAGCTGGAGTGCAATGGCATGATCTTGGTTCACTGCAACCTCCGTCTCCCGGGTTCAAGCGATTCTCCTGCCTCAGCCTCCCGAATAGCTGGGATTATAGGCACGCGCCACCACACCCATCTAATTTTTGTATTTTTAGTAGAGACAGGGTTTCACTATGTTGGTCAGGCTGGTCTCGAACTCCTGACCTCTTGGTCCACCTGCCTCGGCCTCCCTAAGTCCTGGGATTACAGGCATGAGCCACCACGCCCGGCCACTTTTTTTAAAACTAAAATTGGGCGGGGTACGGTGGCTCACACCTGTAATCTCAGCATTTTGGGAGGCCAAGGCAGGCGGATCACGAGGTCAGGAGATCAAGACCATCCTGGCTAACATGGAGAAACCCCATCTCTACTAAAAATACAAGAAATTAGCTGGGCTTGGAGGCGGGCGCTTGTAGTCCCAGCCACTCGGGAGGCCGAGGCAGGAGAATGGCGTGAACCCAGGAGGCGGAGCTTGCAGTGAACTGAGATTGCGCCACTGCACTCCAGCCTGGGCCACAGAGCGAGACTCTGTCTCAAAACAACAAAACAAAAACAAAAAACAAAACTGAAATTGGAGCTGAAGAATTTGATCCTAGACAGATCCTTGAGTTTGAATTAAATTATCCTTTTTAACTCTCATGGATTCAGTAAATATCAAATGTTTTCTATGTGCCAGGCTTAGTGCAGAGGGTGGAAGGTGGTGGGAGAAGCCTTAAGAATTAAACTAATACAGTGAAAAAAACCAAGAATTTAAAGTCAGGTAGACCTGAATTCAAATCCCAGCCTTGCTAATTAGTTATTAGTTTCAAATTGCTAAGTGCCTTGGAGCTTCAATTTTGTAATTTCTAAAATGAGAATAATAACAGAATTATTTTGAGGAATAGGGTGATGTATATAAAGCACTTAGTAATATGTGCTTTGTAAGACATTACTGCCCATAGACCAATGAATAGACAAAAATGTATGGTGAGAGTTAGTCTTGACAGGAAGTGTTTGGCTGACCTGATGATGCAGAATAGAGTGAAGTGATTTTGGCTGCCAATATACTGTGTGCTGCTTTTGTTGAAACTTGTAGCTCTCACACTGGTATTTGCCAACATTACATTTGATTTCTCACATAGTAAAAGACAACTCATTCCTGTGGAGTTTAAGGCATGTGGAAACATCTATCTGTAGGCTAGACATTTAAACTTCTGTTGTAGTTCAGTTGCGGGAGAAATTGCACATTGCCATAGAGTAGTGAAAGTCAGGTAGCAGAGAGCCTCTCTGGGCTGGTACCTATATTCACTTTCCTGAATTCTGTAAACATCAAAAGCAAGAATGGCCATCCAGGATGAAACGTACAGCTGACAGTATGGTCAATAAACTGAACGGTTGTAAGACTAAGAACTTACTTTGTTTTCTAAAGTGGTGGCCTTCTTCGTATTTAAACTTCTGTGGAGTATCTGTCATATGCCAGGTACTGTTCTGGGTTCTAGGAATATAGTGGTAGTGGTGGGGAAGCCCCTCTTCTAATAGAGCTTACATTCAGTGAGAGAGAGTGTAAGTAAATATAAAATATAATGAATCTCAGGAAATACTGAGAACCATGAAGAGAAGTAAAACGGGAGAAGCAAGTATGTTGGGTCTCACTGTGTTGCTCAGGCTGGCCCCAAACTCCTGGGCTCAGCTGATCCTCCTGCCTTATCTTTCCAATGTACTGGGATTACAAGCATGACCTCCACACCCGGCCTTGCTTGTTTTAAAATAGCATCTAAAATAGGAGCCAACATAGTGTGTTTTAGTCACTATTTAGAAGGGCCCTTTATATGAGTAGAGAGAGAGCACTGACTTCAGAAGTTGCTTTAGGAGGTAGAAGGGAGGGGAGTGGGTCTGGTACAGTTAAAAATTGGCCTGCATGCCATCCTTGGAACACATATTTTACTGTGGGTTATTCCACTCTAGAAGACGTATATTTATGTGTCCAGGAGACCTAATGATCCCCCTTCCATACACACTTCACAGTATTTTAAAAAGTATAGTCTGTGGACTATCTGTAACAGAATGCACAGTCTGTGGGCTCTGCAACAGATCCATTTAATCAGAAGATTTGAAAATGGTACCAAGGAATCTGTAATTTTAACAAGTACCCAGGTAATTGTATATCCATACGAAGTGTTGAAAATTACTGTTTGTAACCTTGTTGATAGAAATAATCTTCAACCCAGTCTTAGTAGGCAGGCAGGCAGGCAGGCAAGTACTTGCTTATTTAAGATTCATTACTTTTCATAATTAACATTGGAGCTTGCATTTCCTTTTGCATTGATTTAACTTCTGGCTTTAATCTCTGATATACTGTGTCCTCCATATTAAGATGTGTCGATGAGACAGCAGAAAATGAAACCTTTGTCCTCTTTCCTCACATTATTTTGTGTTTTCACTGTTAGCCACATCCCTGGGAAGAGGCAGCCTCTGAACGAAGAATGCTGAATTGGCTGTATAGACTTATGTGCTTTAGTAAAAAGCTTGCTCACACTCAACACTTTTTTCCATGTTTATTGAAAATTCTAGTTATTTACCTGTTACTGAGTTTATTTTTCATAGATCTTTAAATGTCTAACATGCACTTAAAATGAAAGAAAAAGAGAATGAGGATATTGAGAAAGTATATGATTTACTTAGTAGTAAGACAGTGAATACTTGCTATCAAGGTAGGGGATAGAAAAAAAACAGCAATGGCAAATTTAAACCATCTGCAGGTGGTCCAGCTAGATCCTTACAGGGGTCACAGCCAACATTTTAGTGGGCATACTTTTGAAGAAAGTATGCACTGTTTTCTCCATTTTAATTTTAACGATACCACTGATATTGTCGGGTTGTAAGCATATCTGCTAGGACTCATGCATAGGACTAGGCCAGCAGATACCCAAGCATATCTGCCAGCTCCCAGGGAGGGCTATTGAGGACAGGGTTTTCTAGCTTCCTTGGAATTTCCACTTCCTAGTAGTATGATTTGAGTCCCTCTCTCAGCTCTGTATGATGGGAAAATCTGCAATTCAAGCTTGATTTATTTGGCTTAAATGATGGGGCAAACCTCCAAACCTGGGCAAGCTCAACACTTTCGTACTTTGCCTTTTTTGTACTGTCATGGCTTCTGTCAAGGTTAGGTCATTTAGAGTTTGAAAGGGCATTAGAATGAATGAAAGTCTGTACCTTTCATTTTACTGTTAAAGAAACCAAGAGTCGGAAAAGTGAACTTATTTTCCTTGAAGTCTAGATACTAGAATATGAAGTCAGGTGATGTGGATTCCTTCAGTGGAGCCATCTAGTTGAGTAATCTTTTTAAAAAATGTACCTCCTTGCCCCAAAATGATGTTAATCTTTCTGTTTAAGGGTTCTTGTAGTCTTTCCATTCTAGTAGTCGATGGTTTTTGACTTCACCTGTATGGTGGTTGGGAGGCCCCATTAAGGCATGAGTGATAATTGTATCTTGCTTCTTAGTAAAATTATGTAATATTTAAGAGAAAAACTTTTGAAATTAAGGCATATGGAGGAGGAATAACTCTCCCTGAGTCACACCACAAAGCAGCAGTGGAGAATTCACAGAGTTGGTTTCTTTGCTTGGTACCATGTGTTTACTTTCTTTTGCCTACCGTCTCCTTAGCCACTTGACTCCCTTAAAGTCAGTCTTGTGAAGAGGTATGGTGTGGCAGAAGATACCAGAGTTGGGAGTCTGGCCACTTAGTTCCTAGGTCCAGTTTTGCTTCAAGACTCCATTTCCTCTCTTTGGGCTTTATCTTCCCCATCTTTAAAATGAAAGGCTAGACTAGATTATTGCACCCTAAGTATCTTTCCAGCTCTGATATTCTTTGATTTCATGAATCTTGGAAGGTTCTAATGCTGTTTGATGAAGGGCTGCAGCTTTCCATTTGCTCTTGCTCACAGCATGATTCTGCATTGAAACTTTACCATGGTGTACCTTGGGTGGTCTTAGGGCAATTTTTTTTTTTTTTTCAGGAGGAATTTTTCTGAGAGTGTAGATTATATAGATAAGCCAATTTTTGTTTTCTTTTTCTTTTTTCTTTTTCTTCAGTGCTCCAAGACATTTGAATGTTTTTGTTTTTTTTTAAAGAGAGATGGTGAAAGGTTAAAAATAAGAATGAGAAGACTACTTTGAAAGTTGGATCTTTAGAAAGTACATTAATGAGTATCCCAAGTGACTACTCTTGGGGGGAATAATCAAGAATAGCAAATGTCTTAGGTCTATATAGGGTGGCATAGCATTGTGGCATTTTCCTGGTGGTGTTGCAAAGCACAGGGTTGTTCAAAGTCTATAGTTAATTTTTGACCTTGGAAAGGAAGTGCTGGCTTACCTCAGGGCCTGAGAGCAGGGAGAGCTACTGAGGACAGGGTTTTCTAGCTTCCTTGGAATTTCCACTTCCTGGTAGTAGGATTTGAGTCC
This sequence comes from Symphalangus syndactylus, assembly GCF_028878055.3. Classification (NCBI taxonomy): domain Eukaryota; kingdom Metazoa; phylum Chordata; class Mammalia; order Primates; family Hylobatidae; genus Symphalangus; species Symphalangus syndactylus. The sequence continues at coordinate 14,434,986 of NC_072444.2, forward strand.
TTCTCTCAGCTCTGTATGACCAGAAAATCTGCAATTCAAGCTTGATTTATTTGGCTTAAATGATGGGAGTTTGTTTACCCTGAAAATGTCACTTCAACTTTGAGATAGCCTAATGATGCTTTTTTTTTTTTTTTTTTTGGAGACAAGGTCTTACTCTTGCCCAGGCTGGGGTGCAGTGGTATGATCTCAGCCCACTGCAACGTCCGCCTCCCGGGTTCAGGTGATTTTCCTGCCTCAGCCTCCTGAGTAGCTGGGACTAAGGCATGGCACCACCACGCCCGGTTAATTTTTGTATTTTTAGTAGAGACTGGGTTTCACTGTGTTGGTCAGGCTGGTCTCGAACTCCTGACCTCGGGATCCACCCACTTCGGCCTCCCAAAGTGCTGGGATTACAGGGGTGAGCCACCACGCCCGGCCAGCCTAATGATTCTTATAGGATACTAAAGCTATTTGGATATGAGTCTGTCTCTAGAACACGCTTGATGGCTTTGTTCTAAAGTGATAAAGTATAGTCTAGCTCTATACTAGACACCATTTGTCCTTATGCTGTATTCTTCTAGGTAGGTGAGGCTCCTTCTATTCCTGCCTGAATGAAAAGCATTTAGCTGACTTCCCGAGCATGCTGCATCTTGTCCTTCAGTTTTTCTTTGTTTTTCATTATTCTTTGCTGCAGCTCAGCATGTCTTCCAGTTGTGGCTCTACACAAGGCAGGAGCCATGGAAGTTCTGCACGATTGCTTATTGGAAAAGAAACGTTAAAAGCATGAGTTAGGAAAGGAGTTTAGGTCTTTTACTGTGTTCATAGCGTTAGGATGAAGAGTGGGGAAGATGGGGGAGGTGTGGAGACTCGGATCCAATAAGACTAGACTAGAAGGATTTGAGGAAATGGAACTTTGGGTTGCTGGCAGGGCAGAAATACTTGAGGAACGCTCCTGTTTTAATAGGTTATTTTTAGTTTGCAGAAAAAGAGTAGTTTCTTCAGTGTACTGGAATCTTGTAGTTGTGTTTGTAACCTAAACTAATCGGCTTAGCCTGTGCCAGAAAAGTGTCAGGTGGCATGCTCATTTCCTTCTAACTTTTAGTACTGCCTGGCTTAACTGCTGCAGTTCTGTGACTAGGCTTCAGGGCGTTGGTAATGGGGACTAACTGGGGGAAGGGGCAAGTTGCTGCTGGTGGCATGCTGCTGGTCTGAGCAGAGAGAACCCTCGTGCTAAGTCACTGCCCTAATGCATTCACTCTGACTGTACATGTAATGTGGTGCTTGAATCCAGAGTGTTCACTTGTGGTACCCTAAGTATGACTTTGAGTGGAACTACCTTAGAATCTTATTTTTCCAATTAACTTGACAGTCTCTAGTCATTTCTTTCGGCTCTTGTCCTGGATATTTTATTCTACCTTAAGTGGTTTTTAATGGATTTTAAGCTGTCAGTTATCATTCATTCAGCACAACTTTATTGAGTGCCCACTCAAATGTATGCCTGGCACCATTGTAGGTGTTAAGTGTCTTTTGGTGTTTCTTTATTAGAAACTGTCGATTTTATAAATGTTACTCAGTTGAAGGATGTCAATTACTTAAAGTCTTTTTAAACTTTTTTTGTTATTTATTTATTTATTTATTTATTTATTTTTAAGACAGAGTCTTGCTCTGTCACCCAGGCTGGAGTGCAGTGGTATGATCTCAGCTCACTGCAACCTCTGCCTCCTTGGGTTCAAGCAATTCTCCTGCCTCAGTCTCCTGAGTAACTGGGATTATACACGCGTGCCACCACACCCAGCTAATTTTTGTATTTTTAGTAGAACGGGGGTTTCGCCATGTTGGCCAGGCTGGTCTCGAACTTCTGAGCTCAGGTGATCCACCTGCCTCGGCCACCCAAAGTGCTGAGATTACAGGCGTGAGCCACCATGCCCAGACTATTTTTTAATTTTTGAGGCAGGGTCTTGCTCTGTCATCTGGAGTGCAGTGATGTGATCTCAGCTCACTGCAGCCTTGACCTCTGGGGCTTCAGCTATCCTCCCACTTCAGCCTCCCGAGTAGCTGGGACCACAGGTATGTGCCACCACACCTGACTAATTTTGTTTTATTTTTTATAGAGACACGGTCTTACTATGTTGCCCAGGCTAGTCTTGAATCCTGGCCTCAAGTGATCCTTCTGTCATGGCCTCCCAAGTGCTGGGATTACAGGCATGAACCACTGTGCCTAGCCTATGTATTTTAATTTTTAAATTTGGATAAGACTTTTATATAAATTTCTAGGCCAGAAAAACCAATTTTGGTTTGGGTACTATATGGTCATTGTACAGGAACAGATGTAAATTAACTAGAAGATGTGATCTCTGCTCTTGAGGCATTTAGAATGGTATGGAGAAAACAATAGGTGGTACAAATTATTGAAGAAAGTACAAAAACTATTTTTTTTTTTTTTTTTTTTTTTTGAGACGGAGTCTCGCTCTGTTGCCCAGGCTGGAGTGCAGTGGCGCAATCTCGGCTCACTGCAAGCTCCGCCTCCCGGGTTCCCGCCGTTCTCCTGCCTCAGCCTCTCCGAGTAGCTGGGACTACAGGCGCCCGCCACCACGCCGGGCTAATTTTTTTGTATTTTTAGTAGAGACGGGGTTTCACCGTAGTCTCGATCTCCTAACCTCGTGATCCGCCCGCCTCGGCCTCCCAAAGTGCTAGGATTACAAGCGTGAGCCACCGCGCCCGGCCCCAAAAACTATTACAAACTAAATTAGCTGTATATAACTACCTACCTAAGTGCCAAGGGACTGTTTGGTCAGTAGGGTTTACAACTCCCCATTGGAGCGGGTTTTGCCCTTATTTTTTTAGCTTTGTATATAAAGATATAAGCCAGCAGCTTATCAGTGTGGTTGTTTGTAGTCTTGGGGATTTTTCTCCCTGGGCTGGTCTTATTTTTTACTTTAAGACATAATAAAATACTCTGGGTAACTGATTTTTATGGAGACAAGAAATACTTAAGAGGTAGTCAGCTCAGTAAAGCAATAGCAGATAGTGGTCTGATCCACCTCGTTTGTAGAGGCCAGGGGGGTGGAGATGGTGGTGTTATTGTTTCTGCCTCTTTTGGGCACTGAAGCAAGAGAGGCTAAATATGAAAGCCCTCGTTTAGTTGATATCAGCTTACCTTAGGTTAGCAAATTATTTAAAATATGAGCCTCAGTTTCTTCAACATATAAAATTAATTTGATAATACCTCCTTATGGGGTCATTATTAAGGACTGAGAGTATGGATGTGAAAGTGCTTTGAACTATGAAATAATGTATAAGCACTAGGTATTATTGTCAGGAGTAGTGGCTCACGCCTGTAATCCTAGCACTTTGGGAGGTCGAGAGAAGAGGATAGTTTGAGGCCAGGAGTTCAAGACCAGCCTGGGCAACATAGCAAGACCTTGTCTCTACAAAAAAATAAAAATAATTTAGCCAGGCATTTTGGTGCACAGATGCTTGGGAGGCTGAGGTGGGAGGGTCTCTTGAGCCCAGCAGGTTAAGGCTGCATTAAGCCATGATTGCACCATTGCTCTCCTGCCTGGGTGACAGACTGAGACGTGTCTCCAAATATATATGTATATATATAATTATTAGGAGGTATATTATTTAGAGCATAGGAGGCATGCACTTCTGAGGCCCCTGTCAGGATATCTTCTAGGGATCCTGAATTTCAGATGATTCTGGGCATTCAATAATTGGACTTCCTAGGCTGGTGCTGTGTCTCATTTCTGTAATTCCAGCATTTTGGGAGGCTGAGGTGGGTGAGTTGCTCGAGCTCTGGAGTTCGAGACCAGCCTGGGCAACATGGTGAAACCCCATCTCTACAAAACATACAAAACTTAGCTTGTTGTGATGACACATCCCTGTACTCCCAGCTACTCTGGGAGCTGAGGGGGGAGGATTTGCTTGAGTCCAGGGGGTGAGACTGCAGTGAGCCATGATTGCACCACCGCACTCCAGCTTTGGTGACAGAGCATGACTCTGTCTTTAAAAAAAAAAAAAAAAAAACTACTGACAAAAAACAAAACCTGGACTTGAGTTGGTGATAGTAAGAAAAATACTATTATTTAATGTTATTTGAAAGGGTTGTACATGTGGGAGATGAATTATTCTTTCTTATAAGTTTATATAAGTCCATTTATACTATACATAAGAGTCTTTGTAAGTATAGGCACTTGTAATTTTCAGTAGTTTGGCCATTGAACATTTACTGAACTGTTACTGTGTGCCATGTTCTATGCACATGCTTGGATTCAGAGATGAAATACATAATTCTGGCCTTTCAAGAGCTCAGGGTTTGGTACAGGAGAGTAACAAGTAGACAATTATAATACAGAATGATAAGTGCTATACTAGAGATAAACTTAGGGTTTTTCAGAAAGGCTTATTCTTACTTGATTCCTCTCAACATCCTCTCCAGGCTTTGTTTAAAAGTTGTAAGAGATATCTTAATGAGGCCTGGAGAAATGAAGCAGTTTGCCTAAGGTCACACCCATAGCTTGTTATTTTTAAAGCTAAAACTAAGATCTGAGTTGTCATACTTGCTTTCACTTTCAGTTATTTCCTAGCTAATCAGGAGGCTGAGGCAGGAGGATTGCTTGAGCCCTGGAGTTTGAGGTTATAGTGAGCTGTGATTGTGCCACTTCACCGTAGCCTGGGCAACAGAGTGATACCCTGTCTCCCAAAAAAAAAAAAAAAAAACCAAAAAACTAGTCACATCAGGTTCTTAAAAAAATGTTGACTATGTATTTCACACTGTACCAGGCCAATGGCAGTACAAAAGAATAAGGTGGTCTATAATTATGGTGTAGTAGGGATAATAAGTATAAAAAAATGAGAAATTAGCATCAAGTCAATTCAACTAATACTTTTTTAGTAACTTGTGTATAAAGCTCCATGTTAATTGCTATGGGAATATAAAACAACATAGGACAACCTACCTGTGGCTTTTTCTTTAGGAGATGGTGTCAGATAAACCTGTAATGCAAAGTAGACTTAAGAAAATTGCTCAAGTAGAGATACAGACAAAGTGCATTGGGAACATAGGCCCAAGAACCTTAGAATATTAGAACCAAAAAGACAGTTAGAGGTGATCAGTTCTAGTGGTCTTTATTTACTATGTTGGAGACATGGAGCCCATTTGGTTAGAGAAATTTGAGGAACCTTGCAAAAATCAGGGAATCAAGTGAAATTAGGACGACAATATAAAATTTTCAGCTGCCAGGAAGAAGAGGACTTGAACTGGAAATAGGCAGCCTTGGATCACAGAAATAGAGTATTGTAGAACTGAGGCCTTTTTAAAGTAAAACTTAACACCTAAACTGGCCAAAGGTAGACCCACTGTACCTATAACAATAACCATGTTTTATAGTGTACAAAGTACTTTCACATACATTCTTCTGTTTGGTCCTTATAATCTTGTAGTCAAGACACATTGTCATTTCTGTTTTACAAATGAGGAAACTATTCTAGTAAGTTGGAGAGACAAGAGTAGAACTCAGGATTCTACTGCCCATTGTACTACCTGGTGTGTGAATGTGAGTGAGTTTTGGTTTTAATTTTAATTTTAATTTTTTTTTTGAGATGAAGTCTTGCTCTCTTGCCCAGGCTGGAGTGCAGTGGCGTGATCTCGGCTCACTGCAACCTCTGCCTCCCGGGTTCAAGCAATTCTCGTTACCTCAGCCTCCTGAGTAGCTGGGACTACAGATGTGCGCCACCATGCCTAGCTAATTTTTGTATTTTTAGTAGAGATGGGGTTTCACCATGTTGATCAGGCTGGTCTCGAACTCCTGACCTCAAGTGATCCACCCACTTTGGCCTCCCACGGTGCTGAGATTGCAGGCGCAACCATGACTGTTTGTTTTTATTTATTATTTATTATTTATTATTATTTTTTGAGATGGAGTCTCGCTCTGTCGCCCAGGATGGAGTGCAGTGGCGCAGTCTCAGCTCATTGCAGCCTCCACCTCCTGGGTTCAAGCAAGTCTCCTGCCTCAGCCTCCCGATTAGCTGGGACTACAGGCACACGGAACCATGCCTGGCTAATTTTTGTATTTTTAGTAGAGACAGGGTTTCACCATGTTGGCCAGGTTGGTCTCAAACTCCTGACTTTGTGATCTGCCCGCCTCGGCCTCCCAAATTGCTGGGATTACAGCCGTGAGCCACTGTGCCCAGCCTCCTGTTTGTTTTTAATAATGTAGACATTGACTTGAGACGTGTTGGCAAGTGTGACTTAGTAAAAGAAGGAGATAGACATAGTTATACCTACAAGAAGGAACTTGGGGCTTAGGGGTGGGAGGCAGAGAATTGGCACAGAGCCTGATTATTTTGACTTGGGCATCTTCCTTGCCCTTTTGGATGCTGCCTTATTATACCTCTGGCCCCACCCATCCGCCTCTCTTAGTACTTACTTAAAATTATTTCTGCTGTAACTGGGCAAGTTACTTTCTCAAGGTGTTTTTTTTCCCCCAGGGCTTCCTGATGTGCTGAGAGAGAGAGAAAAAAAAACCAAAACTAAGAATGTGTATAGTGATGAAAAGAAAATCGAATTAATATGTGTAGGGCATATTTTAGTTCAGGCATTATGTACTTAGGCATTTAATGTATATTTTTATATAATCCTTACAACAGTCCCATGAAGTTTAGATGTAATCTCTATATACAGTTGTGGAAACTGAGATTGTGAAGTTTAATCACTTAAAGTAATATGTGACTGAATTAGAGTAGAACCCAGATCATCTGACTTTCAATACCATGTGTGGTTTTCCCTTATAGCATGTTGCCAGGGCAGCAGGCAGGATGGAGAGAGAGTGTGGAATAGAGACAAAGGGAAGTTCCCTAGAAGCAATAAAATGGAAATAAACTTGTTACAGAGGGTAGAAATAATAGTGACCCTGTAAAATATGCCTTCAAATTAAAATAGCAGAAAACCTTTTTCACTCAGGCTCTCTAATAGGTACAGCTTAGTATTCTTCTTCTGATACCACCAAATATATAGAAGGGCATTTTAATCTTCCATTTTAAGAGAGATGAGATAAACTTTTCCTAAGGGAGATGAGATGCATGTAAAACAAAAAACTTCTAGATTGATGCTCTGGGCACTTAACAGTCAGTACAAGGGAAGTCACATTCTCTGAGTTGAGTGTGAAGGTAAAAAGATTGGAAACCTTTGGGTGACTTGCACCTCCTAAGACTTGCAGCTCATACCTGTGACAGACAGTGCTAGGATAGTACCCTCATTAAACAAAAATAACAAAACTGATTCTCAACTCTACATTTTCCTTATCACTTTCACACAGGCAAACTTTTCTTTCGTTTTCCTTCTCTTCTTTTTTCTTCTCTTCGCCTCTCTCTTTTTTTTTTTTTAACAGTCCAGTGGTCTTTTACTTTTTTACACCTTCTGATTTGGCCAACTTACTTTCATTCATTTATTTATTTGGAGGCAGGGTCTTGCTCTGTCACCTGGCAGTGATGAAACCATAGTTTACTGTAACCTTGAACACCTGGGCTCAAGCAATTCTCCTGTCTCAGCTTACTGAGTAGCTAGGACTACAGGCATATACCACCATGCCTGGCCAGTGAGACAGAGTCTCAGTCTGTCCAGGCTGGAGTGTAGTGGCTCCACTCACTGCAGCCTCAATCTCCTAGATCAAGTGATCCTCCTGCTTCAGCCACCCGAGTAGCTGGGACTACAGGCATACACCACCACACCTGGCTAATTTTTAATTTTTTTTAGAGACAAGGTCTCACTATGTTGCCCAGGCTGGTCTTGATCTCCTGAGCTTAAATGATCCTCCCATCTCAGCCTCCCAAAGTGCTAGGGTTGTAGGCGTGAGCCACTGCACCTGGCCTGGTTTTATTTTTGGAGAGATGGGGTCTTGCTATGTTGCCCAGGCTGGTCTCAAACTCCTGGGCTCAAGTGATCCTCCTGCCTCAGCTTCCCAAAATGTTGGAATTACAGGCTTGGGGCACTGTGCTTGGCCTTGGCCAACTTTCTCTCAGCAGGTGAATAACAATTTTAGATGTGATTCTGTTGCTAAACTTCACAAACATGGGCAAAGAAGCCTAGTCTCAATTACAGACTACTGATTAGAAAAGGAAACAGCAGGGCTGGGCGTGGTGGTTTACACCTGTAATCCCAGCACTTTGGGAGGCTGAGGTGGGTGGATTACTTGAGGTCAGGAGTTTGAGACCAGCCTGGCCAACATGGTGAAACCCCATCTCTACTAAAAATACAAAAATTAGCTGGGCGTGGTGGCATGCACGGTAATCCCAGCTACTCGGGAGGCTGAGACAGGAGAATCACTTGAACCCGGGAGGCGGAGGTTGCAGTGAGCTGAGATCTTGCCACTGCACTCCAGCCTGGGCAACAGAGCGAGACTTTGTCTCCAAAAAAAAAAAAGGAAGTAGCAGAGCCGGTTCTTTGAGTGCCAGCTTTCAAATAGATGCATGAATCTCAACCTAGTTTTATCAATTATTTATTAATAAGCACTCCCAAAGTGCACAAAAGTTCTAAAGTTCTTTCTAATTCTGATCTTGTTTATACTCTTCTTTGGTAAGGTTTCTTTGGCAAGGTGAAAAATAACCTGACACATAGAGATGGGATTGCTGGATTCTAGTTTTCTTTGTCTGTTACTAGCTTCCTAAAAAGGTCTCACAAGTCCCTTAGTTTGTTTGCTCATCTGTCATATGAGATAAGAGTATTTGCCTTCTCATCCTAAAGGTTACGTAGATTTAAAAAGTTATTCTGGGAGAATTAGAAGTACTTTCAGATGAAAGACATTATTTTACAGCAGTCCTCTATCATAGATAGGTACCGAAATATCTATTATTGATGCAATTTAAGTATTAATGGCAAGACTTAAAGAAAATTATTTAAAAAGTTTGAATAATTTATATAACATGAGGTACTCCAATTAATCAAATGATATGCCTCTACTTCTGTCTTTTCGGACCTGTTTATAGTTTCTTCAAGGGCAAATGGAGATAGCATGGTTAAGGATGTCATTCATAGTGTTATTGGAAAGGACAATAGTATATCATTGTTAAATATCATTTAGTCTGGCCTTTTTGTTTGACTGATGAAACTGAGACCCAGAAAGTGTAAAAGACACATCTGAGGTCCAACAATGTCTGTGGTAGAACTAGAGGCCGCCACCCGGGTTTCTCACTCCCCATCCAAGTTTCTCTACACTTAGAGGGTGTGTTGTCTTACTCAGTTTCCTGCTTTAGTCAGAAAAGATCACTGGCTCTGGATTCTCTTCTCTCTTTCTTGTTGGCAAGTGGGATAGGGAGGAGGGGAGTGAGCAAAAGGCAGGCCTTAAAGAAATTGACATGTCTTCTGCAGCTTATGTTTTTTCTTCCACTTTTATCTAGAGTGTTCTGAACTCCAACATGAAATGACTTGAATGTGAGAAGCGACTCAGTCAGTGATGGCATTCAGGGCAGCTGCTTTTAAAACCACCTAGGTTGGCTCATACACAGCAAGCTGCTGGCACTTCCTTAGCCCCATACCCCCTGATTGGTCCCTACCCCATCCTGCCATCAGCCTGTTTACCATGTTGGCTTTTTGGTGAAGAGACTGCATGGGGCAGAAAAACTATTAAAATCCCTCCTGGCTTTTTTCCTGAACAATCCTGAATGCTACTTCAGCAATTATAGGAGGAAAAATAAAATTATTTTCCCCTTGCTTCCTACATAATTTAGGACCACTAGAAAACTCTGTGATCCCAAGTTATTCTGTTTCTCTCTGATACCAATTTTTCTGATAACAGAAAATTATCCCTGTGTATACTTTAGTAAAGGGTCTGAGGATGGTTTTTCTAGAGACTGAGAATGACCCAGAGTTGTTTCAGTTTGAATCATTTCTGTTGTTGTACTTCCACATTTCACTGACTCTTTCCTCTGTCATCTCCATTCTGTCCTTAAGCCCATTCAGTGAATTAAAAAAATTCAGATACTGTATTTCTGTTCAAAACTTTCCACTTAAATTTTTTTTTTTTTCAGTTTCTCTTCTGAGATTTACTGTTTTCCCCTTCGTTTTGAGCATATTTTCTTTTCTTTTTTTCTTTTTTTGAGATGGAGTCTCATTCTGTCGCCAGGCTGGAGTGCAGTAGCTGGATCGATCTCGGCTCACTGCAAGCTCTGCCTCCCGGATTCAAGTGATTCTCCTGCCTCAGCCTCTCGAGTAGCTGGGACTACAGGCGCGCGCTACAACACCCGGCTAATTTTTGTATTTTTAGTAGAGATAGGGTTTCACCATGTTGGTCAGAATGGTCTCGATCTCCTGATCTCGTGATCCGCCCGCCTCGGCCACCCAAAGTGCTGAGATTACAGGCGTGAGCCATTGTGTCCGGCCTTGAGCATATTTTCTTTTACCTCATTGATCTTAGTTATAATGGCTGTGTTAATATCTTTGTCTGAGAATTTCAGCGTCTGGGTTGTCTTGGAGTTACCCTCTGGGTTTAATTTTTCTAGGTGTTTTTTGTTTGTTTCTTTGTTTTGTTTTGTTTCGTTTTGTTTTGAGACAGGGTCTTACTCTGTCGCTCAGGCTGGAGTGCAGTGGTGTGGACATAGCTCACTGCAGCCTTGACTACTGGGCTGAAGTGATCCTCCTGCCTCAGCCTCCCAGGTAGCTGGGACCACAGGCATGTATCACCACATCTAAATTTATCACCACAAATAAATTTTTTTTTTTTTTTTTTTTTTTTTTTTTTTTTTTTTTTGAGACGGAGTCTCGCTCTGTCGCCCAGGCTGGAGTGCAGTGGCGCGATCTCGGCTCACTGCAAGCTCCGCCTCCTGGGTTCACGCCATTCTCCTGCCTCAGCCTCTCTGAGTAGCTGGGACTACAGGCGCCCGCCACGACGCCCGGCTAATTTTTTGTATTTTTAGTAGAGACGGGGTTTCACCGTGGTCTCGATCTCCTGACCTCGTGATCCGCCCGCCTCGGCCTCCCAAAGTGCTGGGATTACAAGCGTGAGCCACCGCGCCCGGCCACAAATAAATTTTTTTAAATTTATTTTCATTTTTTGTAGAGACAGTGTCTCACTATGTTGCCCAGGCTGGTCTCAAAAACACTTTGGGCTCAGATGATCCTCCTATCTTGGCCTCCCAAACTGCCGGGATTACAGGAATGAGCCACCGTGTCCAGATGCTTTTTCTAGTTCTTTATGTAATTTGGAATTGTGTTCTTCACATTGTGAATGTTGTATTGTGGAGACTTTGGTTTCTGTTGATGTTTTTAATTTAGTAGACAATACTCAGACTCAAAACTGCAAACTCTGTCACACCTGCAGTGGGTCACAGTTCAAATCTCAGTTCAGTTCTTTTCTCTTTAACTGAGGTCTTTGGATGCTGCCCTATGCTTGCATGGCTCAGGGTTCAGCCAGAGACTGGGTAGAATTTACACACAGAACCTGAGACTCTCCTTTTCTAGCTCTCTTTTTTCCTACTTCCCATGATCTGTGGCTGCTCTGGGCTGTTTCTTCAGGACAGAAAGCTTAGGGTTTGTTTTTTAATTGGAACTTCAGCTAGACCAGCCTCAGGCCAGAGATCCAAAAATGAGGAGTTCATTCCATGTCAGCCCTTTCTTCCAACTTTCAACTTATTTTCAAAATCTGCCAGCCCTTGTTCACTTCAGATAGTTTTTGTGTTTTATCCAGAGTATAGTTGTCTGTGGGAGGGTCATACTGAAAGCAGAATTTCGTACTGACATTTTTATCTATTATCAAAGTGTTTGGGGGACAAAAATATTCACTTGAACTTGTTTTGTAACCTTGGGCAAGTGTCCTTTCCTCTCTGGGACTCACTTGCTCCTCTGGGAAATGAGGTGGTTGGACTCTGTGATCTGTAAGGATCCTTTAGTCTCTGCTTCTAGGAAGACAGACACGTACACACATACTACCACCACTATCACCACCAACAGTAACAGAAACAATAAGTGCCAGAAGAGATGCTTGAGGGAAGTGATGAGGATGGATCTGTCATGGTGGAAAGCTCTCTGAAGTGGCATCACTAAGGAATTTGAGGATGTTTACAGTCATTCTCTTGTTTTGGGGACAGAGGGCGAGTACGCTGAGGATGCAAGAAGTAAATGGCATTCAGAAGAAAGAAATCAGTTGCTGCTTACTTCTACCCCTTAGAAATATGAGGGAACGTAGACAGTTGAAAACAAATCAAGATTAGCTGGAGTTCCTCTTTGCTTTTGGCATTGCATTCTGTCTTGTTTTGAAGAGAAAAGCCCCTGGGCCTTAGTAACATGTCAGCAAATTTGGCAGTAGGTGGTAGGTGCTGGGACAGTAGATTTTAGCAGGGGCGCTGCTATCACTGTTAGGACTGCAGAGACCTTAGGGGAGATAGACCAGATTTATGTGACCATTTCTTAGAGTTCAGAATTTTTATGTAGGAGAGGTTTTAGGCTATGCAGAAGAAGGTGTGTGTGTGTGTGGGTGTTGTGTGTGTAAGGTGGGTGGGGAGGGGGAAAGAGACAGGTGGTGATGGGGTAGGATGGTAGGTCTGTGGAACTGTCCTAAAACTATTTGAATACCAATCACACTTACTTTAACTTCCATTGATTATTTTTTAAAAGCAGAGTGTGGAGAGCTAAAGCTTCCCCCACATCCACCTAAGCCATCTCTTGGGTGCTGCCTTGGTATAGATAGTTTTTAAAATTATGTTTAAAGATAGAGCATCACTCCGTCATCTAAGCTGGAGTGCAGTAGGACAGTTGTGGTTCACAGCAGCCTCAAACTTCTGGGCTCCAGGTGATCCTCCCATCTCGGTCTCCCAAGTAGCTAGGACTATAGGTGTGCATCACCATGCCCAGCTAATTAAAACATTTTTTTTTTTTTGTAGAGATGGGAGCCTTGCTTTGTTGTTGTCCAGGCTGTTCTTGACTCCTGGGTTCAAGCAGTCCTCCTGCCTTGGCCTCCCAAAGTGCTGGGATTATAGGCATGAGCCACTGTGCCTGGCCTAGATCCTTTTTTATACTTATATTCTAGCTGTTTTTATTATCAGCAACTTTTTTTTTTTTTTTTTGAGACAACGTCTCTTGCCCAGGCTGGAGTGGAGTGGTGCAATCTGGGCTCACCACAAACTCCGCCTCTTGGTTTGAAGAGGTTCTCTTGCCTCAGCCTCCTGAGTAGCTGGGATTACAGGCATATGCCACCATGCCCAGCTGATTTTTGTATTTTTAGTAGAGATGGGGTTTCACCATATTGGCCAGGCTGGTCTTGAACTCCTGACCTCAGGTGATCTGCCCTCCTTGGCCTCCCAAAGTTCTGGGATTACAGGCATGAGTCACCATGCCTGGCTCATATTATCAGTAACTCTTCTCTTTGGGAGGCCAAGGTGGGAAGATTGCTTGAGGTCACGAGTTTCAGACCAGCCTGGGTGACATAGTGTGACCCCATCACTACAAAAAAAAATTCTTTTCAAATTTTATTCGCTTGAGGCTTGAGTTACTACTGTTCCCCTCATCTTTTAAGCTGTTTTTAAAAAACTCTCATTATTTGTCCATCGTAATTCTAGCCTTCTTGCTCTCTAGGAAGATAGAGGCAGGAATGGATTTGTGTGTGTGTGTGTGTGTGTATGTGTGCGCGTGCATGCACGCGCGCAGGTGCATGTGTATGTGCACATGTGCATGTTTTGGTGGAAGTTGGATTAAAGGGACCAATAGTCTTGGAAGGCAGTCACAAGGTGGCTTGCAGGGATATGTAAGGGAGGCAGTTGTGATGAAAGAAGGGAGGATAGTTTGAATGTAAGATCATGTACAAAAGCTTTAGGTTTACCAGTAGCTTAGAAGCTACCTTTCCATTTTCCTGAAGAGTAAGATACACAGGAAGTTTGATCCAGATCTTCCATCTCTAGTAGCTCTTCTCTAATTTTAGGGGTAAGATTCAATGGGATGGTAGGCTTTTCAACTCTCCTATAGAAGGCTGCTTTGTTACAAAACTGGAGGGTAAGTTTGCAGAAAGAGAAGCTCTATTTTTAGTTCTAATTGATATTGGGTGGTTCAGGGCTCTTTTGAGGATCGAGTCTGGAAGGCAACAAAATGAGAGCCAGCATGGTGAAGGGACTTTCAAAGTCAGACAGACTTGAGTTTAAACTCTGTCATTTAATAGCAAGCTGTAAGACCTTGGACAAGTCACTTCTTGAAACTTAAATTCTTTATCTGTAAGGTAGAGGTAACATTATCTTCTTATTGTCTTATATAAAATATAAAGCATGGTGCTCAGGGTTGGTAAATACTCTACAGATGTTTTTTTCCTATCTTCTAGAACATCTTATTTTTAGTAGAATCCTTGCTTTTCTGCTAAATAATTGTGTGACTCACCCTTTCTAAGTTTTAGTTTCCTTCCGTAAAACAAGGACATTTAACTGAAGGTTGAGTATCCCTTATCTGAAATCCCTGGGACCAGAAGTGTTTTAGATTTCAGATTTTTTAAAAAAAATATTTGCATGTATATAGTGACATGTCTTGGGATAAGACCCAAGTCTAAACATGAAATTCATTTATGTTTCCTATACACCTTATACATATAGCCTGAAGGTAATTTTATTTTTCCCCAGGGGACATTGAATAAACCTGAGTATTGTGTGCCTGTATTTTGACTGTGACCTATCACATGAGATCAGGTATGGGATTTTCCACTTGTGGAGTCATGTGGGCACTCAAAACATTTCAGATTTTGGAGCATTTTGAATTTGGGATTTTCAGATTAGGGATGCTCAACCTGTAGTTGATTTCTGAGATGCTTCCTAGCTGTAAGATGTCATGTACATTTTTAGACTTTCGAGGAATGTTCGGGTGTTTTAATTTAAGCAAAGACGGTGGGTTCTACCCTAGGACCATATCATCTTATAGAAAAGGGGAAGTCTCCTATAGCCAAATTCTTTCTTGACTTTCCTGAGAGAGACATAGCCAGCTTAGCCAGGTTCCTTTAGTGTCAGGATCTAGATGCAGATCTTACCTTGGCCCCTTGCTGACAGTGAATTGTATGTGGAAGTCTTTGGGACAGCCCTCTGGGTCACCTCAGTCTTGGTATGATTCATGCATTACCTGTCTCTTCCATTCTTTTTATATTCTATCCAGGTCAAGAGACAACTGCCTTTGAAAGATAGTGAGTGACTGTTTCCAAAACAGCAAGCATAGGGAGAGCCGCCCGAAGTACTGACGGAAAGCTTGAATTACCTACATGGTAAGTATGTTGTACAGTGAAACCTGGGTGTACCAATAGAATTGGGTGGTTTCTGAAGCCACTATAATTTTGCCACTACAGGAAGAGGGGAGGAAAGTCAGTATTTGTGATGGCCTATTATGAACCAAATACTATGCTGAGTACTTAACCAACCAACCTGATGAGGGAGAAAAATCCTTGCTTGAAGTCAGCAACCGTAAGAAGTAGGCCACTCTTCAGAAGTAGCTGCCATTTATTGAATATTTACTCTATGTCGGGTGCAGTCCTGTTGGACATGTTATCTCCCTACCAACCCTGTGAGGTAAGTACTGTTGTCATCATCACAAGGAAACAAGCTTAAAGAAGTTAAATAACTTCCAAGTTCACAGAAGTAGTAGAACTAGGTTTCAAACCTGCATTATTTTCTTTCCTTTTTTTCTGAGACTGGGTTTCATTCCCATTGCCCAGGCTGGAGGGCGGTGGCATGATCATGGCTCACTGCAGTCTTGACTGCAGCCACATGGCCTCCTTATGGGTCCTTATACATGGCCAGTTACACTCATCCCTCAGAGATTTTATACCTGCTCTTCCCTCTGCCTAGGATGCTTTTCCCCCAGATATCTCCCTGGCTGGACTCCTCACTTCTTTTAGATCTAAGCTTAAAATATCACCTCATCAGAGGCCTTCCCTGATGGCTGTACATAAAGGAGCAATCCCTCAGCTCCCCACCACTATCACCTTATGCTGCTTTTTTGTCTTCTTAGCATGTACTATCTAGTAGATGTTATTTGTCTATTTACCTGTTTATTTCTCAGGAGGAGCCTCCTGAGAAGTTGGGACTACAGGTGCATGCCACCACGCCCAGCTAAATTTTGTATTTTTTGTAGAGAAAGGGTTTCACCATGTTGCCGAGGCTGGTCTTGAACTCCTGGGCTCAAGCTGTCTGCCTGCCTCAGCCTCCCAAAGTGCGCTAGGATTATAGGCATGAGCCACTGTGCCCATTTGAGAGATGTTTGATTTATTTGGAGTTAACGTCTGGGTCACAGGGGTTTGAAGATGTCATTGGAAACTTGACAGTGATCTCTGGTAGAATTCTAAAATTGATTGATCAAAGAATGAGAACAGTGACCCCTAGAAGCCAGCTTGTGTTTGCTAAGAATAAATCATGCTAGCTGATAACAATTCTTTTTTTTCTTTAAGCCTTGCCATGATTTTATTTAAATGATCGGTACAAGTTCAGTATAAAAATATTAGAGAATAGACATAAGCAAACACAGAAAAAAAAGCACATTATCCAGAGATAATTACCATATAGCAGTTTGAGATATATCAGAGCATTTCATTTTTGGAAAGATTCCTAGGTCGCTGGAGGATTGGAATGTGCTACAAAGGTAATGTGTCTTAAGTGCTAAAATTAAGTATTTAATGTTTTCTCATGTGATCCCAAGACAAAAAAAAAATTTGACCTGGCTCTGGAGCTTGTTGAATAGTTGCACTCAGGAATTGTAGTAGATCAGCGTTAATCTATAGGAGGTGTTTTTAATGACATTCTACAAGGCTGTTTTTGGTTATATTTTGTTTTTGACCATCAGTTTGGATGAAGATATAGAAAAGACATGCCTGTGAGACTTAAATAGTGAATGCTTGCAGGCTAGACAGTGTAGAGAATATTTAGTCAAGGGATTGAAACTAAAAAGTTGAAATCCAAAAATAATAAATAATAATTTAAGCTGAAACTTAACATGATACTTACTATGGACCAGGTACTAGTCTAAGCAATTCTTGCATTAACTCATTTACACATACCATAACCTTATAGGTATTGAAGCATAGAGAAGTCAAACTAGCTAGTAGCTAGTAAAGTCAGGGTTTGAACTTAGGCTGCCTGGCTTCAGAGTTCGTAAACTTTAATCATTATATCACATTGCCTGCAAAAGAATTAAGCCCCATATTTCAGTTATTAAAAATGAGATTTAACAGTTTATTTGGAAACAAAGCCAGTATGAACCTACAAACTGGTGCTGTGGCTACCAGATTAGTTTATGCAATCTTGGACTTCATTATTAGAACTGGGCAGACCAGGTCATCTTTCATCCATCCCACCCTTTTACCCCATTGCAACTGTCCTGGTTCAGGCCCTTATCCCATCTCTTGCCTTGACTATTACAATAGCACCCTAGTTTATCCTGCTGGAATGGTCTTTCAAAAACTGCAGTTCTGATTGTGTTACTCCCTTACTTAATCCCTTTGTCCAATACAGGTTGCAAATTTGCTTCCCATATCCACTTGCAGGCATGTGTGTTTTGGAGGCACTGTACAGTGGTGTTCTTTTTATTTCCTCTTTTTTAAAATCTGAATTCATTGGCTACATTTCAGAGATTACATATAAAAGTAGGGCGCAGCCCCTCTTCGCCATAGTCCTTCTAGGCCCTTCAACTCATTTAAATCATTGGCCTGATCTCTTTGGCACTTGCATTTCAGCCTTTCCTAGAATGTAGTGCCTAGATCTGAAATTAGTCCCCTTTATGTGAATTTGGCCAGTACAGAATACAATAAAACTATTACATTAGTTTATTTACAAAACATTTATAAGGTTCCTACCTTGCCCCTGTCACTGTATTCAGTGCCCAGGACTGAAAAATGAAGATAACACAGTCCCTGCTCTCAGAGCCCAGCAGAGGATGACAGATATTTTAAGTATCATGGATATAGTGATAGAAGCATCTACAGAATTTAGGATGGTGCATTTCTCTTGTGGGGAAGGATGGTTTGAAAAGGCCTCAGAGAACAGATGCTTTAAAAGATGTTTACCTTTGGGCCAGGCGTGGTGGCTCACACCTGTAATCCCAGCACTTTGGGAGGCCAAGGCTTGTGGATCACTTGAGGTCAGGAGTTCAAGACCAGTGTTGGCAACATAGTGAAACCCCGTCTCTACTAAAAATAGAAAAATTAGCTGGGTGTGGTGGCGCACACCTGTAATCCCAGGTACTCGGGAGACTGAGGCAGTTCCCGAGAATCCCTTGAACCCGGGAAATGAAGGTTGCAGTGAGCTGAGATCGTGCCACTTCACTCCAACCTGGACGATGGAACAAGATTCTGTCTCAAAAAAAAAAAAGAAAAGAAAAAGAAAAAAAGATGTTTACCATTGGAATGGCCGTGGGTTGGGGGTGCTTGGAAGGAAAGGAGATAAGGGAATGTTCCTCAAACAGTACACCCTCAGCCTCTGAACTTACTGTGGCATTTCAGGGGCCTCAAACCTACCACCCAGACCTTACCAGTTAATTGCTCTTCCCCTTGTGTCTCTGGTGTCAGCCATGCTGAATTAAATTCCCTGAATGCAGCATTGTTTTGTTAGCTTGTTCGCTCCCTCCCTCCTTCCCTCCCTCCCTCCCTCCCTCCCTCCCTCTCTCCCTCTCTCCCTCTCTCCCTCTCTTCCTCTCTTCCTCTCTTCCTCTCTTCCTCTCTTCCTCTCTTCCTCTCTCCCTCTCTTCCTCCCTCCCTCCTTCCCAATAAACAACTATTTTATAGTCTTTATATACTAGGCACTGTTCAAGGGGCGGGTAATACAGCAGTAAAAAAACTACAAACACAAAAAACTACACTTCTGACCTCATGCATCCTACTTTCTGGTAAGAAGAATCAATGTAAATAAATTTACAACTAATCAGGTGGTTAAATGTGCCAAGAAGAAAAATAAGTAGGGTATCTTACCTTAGAACTATCCAAAGATGGAGTGAGTTGTCTTGGGAGGAAGTGACTGTTATTCTTGTCATTAGAAGTGTTTGAACTGAAGCTGAGTAACTGCTTGCTAGATAACGTCTGCATTGAGTGGGAGGTTGGACTAGATAATCTCTAAATCCTTTCCAACATGAAGAATCTCTGTATGCTAGCTGGGTCCCTAACTCTTGAGTTTGTATACCCAAAATACATGAATTTGTGATTCTGGGAAAAATAATGTCAGCCCTGTAATTAGATAGAAATGTGCAAGAATTGATGGTGAGGCTTAGACAGCCTAAGATTTTAAAACAGGTAACTACAAGTGGTCAGGAGGAAGCTGCTTGAAAATAGCTCTTGGCCAGGGCCAGTGGCTCGTGTCAGTAATCCCAGTACTTTAGAAGGCTCGAAGGGCGAAGTGGGAGGACGGCTTGAGTCCAGGAGTTTGGGACCAGCCTGGTCAGCATAGAGACCCCTTCTCTACAAAAAAAAAAAAATGAGAAAAATTAGCCAGGCATGGTGGCATGTGCCTGTAGTCCCAGCTGCTTGGGAGACTTAAGGTGGGAGGATTGCTTGAGGCTAGAAGGTGGAAGCTGCAGTGAGCTGTGATTGCTCCACTGCATTACAGCCTGATAGACCCTGTCTCAATAAAATGAAATGAAATAATGAAATGAAATGAAATGAATAAAATAAAATAAAAAAAAATCTCCCATTATCCTTTAGATCAGAGATTGGCAAATTCTGGCAGACAGGCCCACTGTCTTTTGCTTTTTAAATTTTTAATAATTTATTTAAGTAGAGACAGGGTCTTGCAGTATTGCTAAGACTGGCCTTGAACTCCTGGCCTCAAGCAATCCTCCCCCCTCATCCTCCCAAAGTGCTGGGATTACAGGCATGAGCTACCATGCCCTGCCCACTGCCTGTTTTTTTAAATCAAGTTTAATTGAAACATAGTTATGTTCATTCACTTCTGTACGGTATATATGTGGTTGCTTCATCACTACATTGTCAGAGTTCAGTAGCTGGAATAGAAACCTTAGATCCTATAAAGCCTAAAATATTTACTCTCAAATTAAGTTTGCATACTTATGTGTATACTATCAAACTTTTTAAAAAAAAGTTTGCCGACCCCTCTTTAAATGACTATTGGGAACAGGAAGTGAATCATGGCAGCTGTGTTGGGAGAAGGGGCAGGGCAGGCCTGATTATGTTCTATTTCAGACCTTCCTGATCTGCCAGGACAGGAAGAAGAGCCACTCTCCAAAATGCTGGATGGGGCCACTTGGAACTGGGTTCAGGAACTTTGATAGAAAGGGCCCTGAGTGAGAGATAGTTGGCACTGTATGTTGCTAGCGTGAATTAGAACTGAGCCAGGTACTAATGTAGGGGAAGTTGGCATGAAAAGTGAGACTGTCCTTCCCTTTGTAAAAACCTTCCTATAATTTCCCAAGGTTTAATATAAACAATTTTCTTCCCAGACCCCACCCTTAGGCACATTTAATCACTTCTTCTGAGCTTCCAGTTATATGTATGATGGTACAATATGCTAAGGAAAAAAAAAGCAGGATAGAAGACAGGATGCAAAAGGGTGGGTGCTATCTTATGTAAGATGGTCAGGGAAGGCTTCTTTATCATTGTTTTATAATTGGTTATATCTGTATGATTCCTTAAAGGCAAGGATAAGATTTTCTACTTATCTTGGCAAAATGCTGGGTGCATCATAGGTGTTCTATAAATGTCTGCTAAATAAATGAATTTTGCCTAGATAAACATACTTAACAGAGAGTAAGGGAGGCAGTAGGAAGAGAGGTGTCTGCTTTGCTTTTGGATGATCCAGGAGGTAGCAAAGCATTTCTTACTCTGGCTACTTAGGGCAAAAGGTCAGAGATAAGTGACCTCCTAACTCCATTTTCAGTCTAGTTCCTTGTTTACTCTGGGGAGAAGGGATGATCTTAGTGAATCACTATTTTTAGGAGGATTCTCCCTGATGAAACTTACTTTAGGTATGTATAGGACTTTTCAAAGTGCTTTTGCTAACTTTATTGCATAGTGTTGCTGTAAGGTAGTTGATATTCTTTTATTTTTTCAGAGGAACTAAAGCATAGAGAAAATCAGTGACTTGGCCAAACAGTATGGTATTCTTAAAAGAATATAAACTTTGGAATTGAACCTAGATTCACTCTGACTATCCTTGCTAGCTGTGTACTTTGGGAAAATTTGAGAGTCCTTGCCCCATAAGGTTATTGTGAAAGCTGAATAGAATAATAGTAGTTGCTACTGTTTGTTGTGAATTATGTGCAAGGTATTCTGCTAAGCATTTTACATGCCCAAGGATTACCATATTGTCTTTGTGTGGACATTGAAGGAAAACCTCCGTGGAGCAATGTAGGAACATGTGAAGTAAATGATCTGAGATTCCTGATACCTGCAGAAATCATGTATATAAGGTACTTAGTATTGCCTGTAGTATAGTACTGCCCTATTTGTGGTTGTACTTATTTGTTCCTTTATACTCTTTTGTCATTGTTAGTTTGTTTATAGAGTAGTGCTCAGAACTCCTCATTTTGTAAAAATGCTTAAGCGTTTATAAGGAGGTGATTTTGCATAATGGGAAGAATCCTGAATATAGAGTCAGGAGACTGAAGTCCTTGACTTTGCTAAACTGCTGGAAAAAGCACAGTATTTACTTCTGAGTCCATTTCCTTGTTTCTAAAATAAGGGATTTGAATGAAGTAAGTGATTTTATTTTAAATAAAAGCTATGTAGAATTCTTTATTTAATAAAGTCATATAGGGGAAGCCCAATATGGTAAGAAGCTAAAATCAGTTGCTTTGGTTGAGTAAGTGAAAGGAGCCTGGAGTTCAGCCTGCTCAAAATATCTCCCCTGCTGTCTTTCCCCTAAATGACCCCAAGGGGATTTGCTGAGTCTAGTTTGAAAACCAGTTGACTAAATGATCTTTAGCTACCTTCTGGCTCTGAAATCTCATTCTGAGGAGTGGAGGAAGATCCAGAAATGTTTTCTACTACTTCTTCAACACTTGGTCCGATAACTAGAGTTGGACATCCTGTGAGTGTTGTGGTTTTTTGATATCTATGTCCTGTTTGTGTGGGATAGACCTGCAAGAAAGGGCTTCCCAGCAGGTCAGGGGGAGAGTATTGTGGTTGAGACATTGTGCAAGTGGCACAGGGCTAGGGATGAGATCATTCAGAGCATTACCACAGGGCCTGAGATTCTGTGCTGTCTGTTCACTCTTGCCGTCTGTTTTCTCCTTTGTGATCCGTGATTAGGTCATGGACATTCTTATTATTTTCTGTTAATGGTTATTGCCAAAGGGCTGACAAGCTATTTGATAATTAGGAGGCTCACTCATCAGTCAAATTCATTGAATTTTCAGCATTCCCTGTGTGCTAGGCTCCCTGCTGGGTACTGAGAATATAGTGGTGACACAAGTTGGAGAGAAGAATCGAGTAAATAAAGCTTCAATAAAGTGTGATAGGTTCTGTGATGGGAACCATGTAGCAGACTGTGAAAGCAAAAAAGAGAGGCCCAGATCTGGCCTGGGGTTTGAAGAAGGCACTCCAGAATTTTCCAGAAGGATGCCTTGTCTAAAGTGGGATCTGAAGAAATGAGAAGGAATCAAACTAGTGAGGGCCCAGAGGGAAGAGGGAGGGCGAGGATGTAGGGGAAGAGGGAGGGCGAGGATGTAGATGAAGAGGCAGAGGCTGGCGGGGCCACGTCATGAAGGGCTTTGGGTGCCATCATGGGGAATTTGGACTTTATCCTAACAGTAGCCAGGACCTTTAGAGAGTTTTAAGCAGTGGTGTGTAATACCTGCTTTCTCTCTGTATGTTTCCAGTAAGTATTTGCTACATATTTACTGGGTTTAGCTTTTTCATTGCCTGTACTAGTTGATTCATATCATCCAGAGTCTTGAATAAAACATATAAAATTGGCACTAAAAGCCAAATAAATAAAACAGTGGTATAATTCCCAGACTCTTCTAATTCAGAATTATGATAATTTATAGATGGGGCTATACTAAGGTTTAACGTTTCCTTCTTTTGAAAAAGAGATTGTGAAAACTATAGTATAAGCTAGTATAAATAAGATGTGCTGAGAGAATGCTACAGTTTGAGGATAAGCTGGGTTTTCTTTAACAGCTTTATTGAGATATGCTTTATGTATCATGAAGTTTATCTCTTTAAAATACACAATTTAATGGTTTAAGCATATTTATGAGGATATGCTGTTTTAAAGCACTTTATAGATAAATCATATATCATTTGTCTTCCAGTGACTATGATGGCAACACAGATTCTTTGTATCATACACTCATTTAAAATTGGTGTGTGGTCTAAACTTAGTTAAGTCCCCCCAAACCAACCCGGTGTATAAATTGACAAGGTTTTAATTGTACCACTGGGCAGAAGGCCAAAGGCAAGAGTTTTTAAAAGGGAAAAGGTTTCTTTTTAAAAACATAAACTATAGGAGGTTTTTTTCCCTCTCCGTTTTTGAGAATGAGGAAGCAGGTAGGCTGGGGAAAGGAGAAGGGGGACCAAAAGAGGCAAAGATGAGAGGACAGAGAAAGATGTACCCAGAGAAGCAGAGTGATGGACAGGGAGCAATAATCGGGGTGGGCAAAATATGAATGGAAGCGGAAGGCTTGGTCTTTTCAACACTTCAAGCGTTGGTGTTTTTGAGGAGCTGAGCTTGGGCTCCATCTGGTGGCCCTAGGCTTATAGTGCAGCCATTGGAAGAAATCAGGCTTGGAGAGAATTGGCATTTGGCGTCTCCTCCAGGCCCAATTTCAGTTGTTTTTCTTTTGCCCTGAGCTTTCTCATAGGATCATTGTTGGAGTCATTTCTTCCCTCTCCAGTGGTGGCTGTTTTTCTCTTATGTCTCAGACTGTGTTTCTTTACTCTTATCCTTGAGTTTTAAATGTAATCTTATTGGACGACATCACCTAATACCCTATTGTTGCTGCCATCTATTGACGCCCTGAGTCACTGCCCCTAACTTCTCAACAACTTCAGGTTTTGTCTTAATGTCACTCTTTCCAGCATTATTCCTGTTAATTTATGGTGCTTACATGCTGGTGACCCTTGCAACACCTTTACCTCTCAATTATTTCTCTCTTCTAATGATCTTGTTTTCTACTTCTCCCTACTCCCCCACAGGATTCCTATGATTATACCTTCGTTTTTGACGCTATCAATAACTACAGTCCCTCCATGATTTCAATTCCTTGAAGTCCCTCTCTGATTTCTGTCTTCTATATTTCAGGCTTAGTTTCCTCTGGTACCTGGTACCCTTACTCCAACAAGCCTTCAAGTCCCCTTGGGACCTTCAATTCATTAGTTTCTATTATATTTTCACTATTCTTCACCTCATTCTGTACTGAGTGAATTTAAAGTCCCTCACACACATCCTCTGCTCTCCTGTCCTTCTTTTGCTTTGTTCTGCAGTGCTTCGACCTGGTTCAGTCCAACTCTGGTTTCTCTATTCTTTCGTCTGTTCAGCCAGCTGAACAAGACTGGAGAAAAAGATAGAACTTTGTGGATTGGTTTCACTTTAAATCGTTACCAGAAATTTCAAGTGGGCCCTTACACATCTAATATACATCTCATACACATGTCCCAAATGAAACTCTTCATCTTCCTTCTCAGACTGCTCCATCTGCGGTCATCTCCATTTGAATGGATGATAATGCTGTCCTTCTACAAATTCAGCCCAGCCACCTTAGAGTCTACCTTAATTCCTATCTATCTATCTGTCTATCTGCTTATTTATTTAGAGATAGGGTCTTGCTCTGTCACCCTGGCTGGAGTACAGGGGCACAGTCATAGCTCACTGGAACCTTAAACTCCTGGGCTCAAGCAGTCTACTTGCCTCAGCCTACCAAGTAGCTGGGACTACAGGTGTATGCGACTGTACCTTCTAATTTTATTTTATTTTACTTTTTTTATAGAGACAGGATCTTACTGTGTTGCGCCCAGGCTGGTCTTGAACTCCACCTCAGCTTCTCAAAGTGCTGGGATTATAGATATGAGTCATTGCACTCGGCTTCTTAATTCCTTTCTTTGCCTCATGCTTCACATGTGGTCTAAAAGCAGATCTTTCGGTCGTACCTTCATACGGCCAGAATTCTGACCACTTCTCAACTGTCTTGGTCACGTGCTCTTGGAACGCATGTCCTGCCACTATCTTGATCTAGGCCATAACTATGTTTTGCCTGGATTACTGCAATAGTCTCCTATGTGGTCTTCCTGCTCCCACCCTTATCCCCTGTAGTCCATTCTACTTGCCACCTACTTAAAAGTTTCTGCTGAGAAGTGGTTCAGTTGTTTAATGTAGATTGTTTTTGTGTTTGCGATGTTTTTGCTTCCCCCAAAATTCGTGTTGAAACTTAACCTCCAGTGCAACAGCATTAAGAGGTAGGACCTTTAAGGAGATAATATTAGGGATCAGCACCTTTAAAAAAGGGCCTGAGGGAGCAAGTTCAACCCTTTTTGTTCCATTCCTTCTTTCCTGTGAGGAAACAGCATTCTAGGTGTCATCTTGGAAGCAGAGACTGGGCCCTCAGCAGACACAAACCTGCTGGTGCCTTCATCTTATATTCCCAGGCTCCAGAACTGTGAGGAAATAATTTCTGTTCTTTTTGGAGACGGAGTCTTGCTCTATCGACCAGGCTGGAGTGCAGTGGCGCGATCTCGGCTCACTGCAGCTTCCGTCCTGTGTGTTCAAGCAATTATCCTGCCTCAGCCTCCCGAGTAGCTGGGATTATAGGTGTGCACCACCACACCTGGCTAATTTTTGTATTTTTAGTAGAGATGGGGTTTCATCATGTTGGTCAGGCTGGTCTTGAACTCCTGACCTCAAGTGATCCTCCTGCCTCAGCCTCCTAAAGTGCTGGGATTACAGGCGTGAGCCACCGCACCTGGCCAGTTTCTGTTCTTATAAATTACTACCTCAGGTATTTTATTACAGCAGCACAAACGGACTGAGACAATGGTCTTTTTTTCTTTTTGCTTTTTAAAGATTTTCTGTTTGTGGTATATTCTTCCGTATCCTTACGATGTGTCTAGGTGCAGATTTAGTTTTCTCCTGTTGGGACATTGCTTCTTGAATGTGAGGTTCCGTATCTTTAATCAACTCTTGAAAATTCTTACCTGCTAGCTCTTAAAATACTGCCTGTTCCCCATTCTGTATTCTATCCTTTTGGGCTCCCTGTTAAAACTTCCTTGTTTTGGACCTTTTAAATTTTTATTTCCCGTCTGTTAACCTCTCTTTTACCTTTTCCATCTTTTTAACTCTGTGCTGCTTTTTGTAATTACATATCTCTCGACCACTATTTATTAATATCTTCCTTTGCCTCTAATATGCCATTTCTCTTCTCTGTTTCTAGCTGTTGTATTTGGTTAACTTTCAGATCTTCTGATCTTTGTTGATAGCACCTTGTTCCTTTCTCCTGTTTTTTTTTCATTCCTTCTTTTATGATTATATAAACATTGGAATGTACTTATTGTATGGTCTCTAGCCAATAATCTTAATAACTTTGGTTCTTTTTGGTATAAACTTGCTCTGCCCAGTCAAGTAAAAGATGGATCTTTATGTGTTTTGTAATTTTTAGTTATAAGCTCAGGTTCAGCTGGACTTTAATCTGTGGGAATCCTGTGTGACCTCTGTAGAGACTAGCTCCCTCCAGAGTACTTTTGTTTGCTCAGCTAGGTTTCCCAGGGATATTACTAGGCTGTTGGCCATTTTATGTTGGTTTCTCAGGACAGATAGGTTCTAGACCACTCAGGTGGTATAAATTTGAACTCTGAATTCAAGTGAGAACAGGTCTAAGATGATAAATTCTCTAGGGATAATCCTCCTTTAACCCCTAATGGAGCCCAGGTCCTCTTATCTCCCTATATCAGGGAGGTGACTTTTTTCACTACTTATCCTGAAGCTGTAGTTCTTCAATAGTCCTTGCTTTAGATTGGGGACTGGAGTCTCGTTTTCAACTTACCATCTCTACTGGGTCCAAACTCTTATCTCTTAGACCTGCATGATTGTTAGAACCCAAACTCCTTGGTTCTGGAGATCGGCAAGACACTAAGAAGGACAGCTCAGTGGTAGTTTAAACTTACTATTATTTTTCATTTAGTCTTCTTTTCCTCTGGTTTTAGCTGGAATGTCACTTACTTTCTATGTGATCAACTATACATTTTAAGTGATTGTTACATTTTATTCAGTATTTTTAGCTGTTTTATAGTATTAGAGGTTTTCCAGGTTATCTGGATTGCCATAGTGGTGGAAATGGAAGTCTTGTTTGCCTTTTAATTTCGTAGGACTTATTATTCATGAAAGCTGTTTAAAATACATTTATTAATCCATTCTCCTGTTTTAAAAGTGAGAAAATTACATAAAAAAACTAAACCTTCCCCTTTCTCTGTTTCCTTGGGGTATTATTATATGTTTGGTATATATCCCCAGTGAAATGGCTTTCAAAGAAACAAACCAGTCTTCATATCAACCTTAACATCTGGGCATTTCTTTTACAGTGCCAAAGGATACATTTTGTAGAAGCTGCCTGTTGGCTGGGTCGGGCCAACTCACACCTGATTTCCACTTACAAATATACTTTTGGGAGAAGAGATGTTGAAAATGGGTGTGGAGAGATTGATTGCTTTAGTATATTGTGAAGCTCACCATTTATAGCAAGGCAGATGGGTTAATTTGTATCACTTTTAAGTCACAATAGCTCATAAGAGATAATCTTTAAAAAAAAAAACCTTAGGATTGTTTATTGCTTTGTTACCAAGATCTTCCACATACTATCTCAGAACAGCACTGGGGAGAAATACGGTAGACATCATTATGCCTAGTTTACCACTAAGTAAAACTGAGACTTAGTTTACATTGTTAATGACTCTCCTGAGATTATGCAGGTTGCAGATGGTAATGATGTTACTATACCCTGTCATGAGAATTGAGGTTTCTTATACCTCTTTTTGCCATGCTGCCACTAGTGACATTCTTTATTAGGGTGAAATGAGGTATCAACTCAATATCGGCCATAAAGAACCAGTGTTTTCTTGCAGGTTTATTCAAGTCATTCATTCAACAGGTTTGAGCCCCTGCTATGATCCAGGCACCAGGAACAGATAGGAGCTCTTTTCTATAACAGGGAGCTAACGTGCAGGTTTTACATTTGCTGACTGACATGCTTTCTGCTTTCCTTCTGTAGATTGATGATGGTCTCCAGCTGTCAAAGAAGATTGTGGTTGCCAAGAGAAAGGTAACCATTTCTCATCCCCTTGAGTGGAATTGGATGCCTCTAGGAGCCCACATTGGCTGGCAGTAGACATGGCCGAATTTACAAGCTACAAGGAGACGGCCTCCAGCCGCCACTTGCGGTTTAAGCTACAGAGTCTAAGCCGCCGCCTTGATGAGTTGGAGGAAGCCACAAAAAACCTCCAGAAAGCAGAGGATGAGCTCCTGGATCTCCAGGACAAGGTGATTCAGGCGGAAGGTAGCAACTCCAGCATGTTGGCGGAGATTGAAGTGCTGCGCCAGCGGGTGCTGAGAATTGAAGGCAAAGACGAGGAAATTAAGAGAGCAGAGGATCTGTGTCGTCTGATGAAGGAGAAACTTGAAGAGGAAGAAAACCTCACCCGGGAGCTGAAATCTGAGATTGAGCGGCTTCAGAAACGAATGGCTGAATTAGAGAAGCTAGAAGAGGCCTTCAGCAGGAGTAAGAATGACTGTACCCAGCTGTGTCTGAGCCTGAATGAGGAGAGAAATCTGACCAAGAAAATCTCCTCTGAGCTGGAAATGCTCAGAGTCAAAGTGAAAGAACTAGAATCTTCTGAGGACCGCCTGGATAAAACTGAGCAGAGTTTAGCGTCAGAGTTAGAAAAGCTGAAATCATTAACGCTGAGCTTTGTAAGTGAGAGAAAATACTTGAATGAAAAGGAGAAAGAAAATGAGAAATTGATAAAAGAACTCACTCAAAAACTAGAGCAGAACAAAAAAATGAACCGAGATTATACAAGGAATGCTTCTAATCTGGAAAGAAATGACCTACGGATTGAGGATGGCATCTCTTCCACACTGCCGTCCAAAGAATCAAGAAGGAAGGGTGGTCTGGACTACCTAAAGCAGGTAGAGAATGAAACAAGAAACAAATCAGAAAATGAAAAGAACCGCAATCAGGAAGACAACAAAGTCAAAGACCTTAACCAAGAGATTGAGAAACTTAAGACGCAAATCAAACACTTTGAGTCGCTGGAAGAAGAGCTTAAGAAAATGAAGGCCAAAAATAACGACCTTCAGGATAATTACCTAAGTGAACAAAATAAAAACAAATTATTAGCCAGCCAACTGGAGGAGATAAAGCTACAAATCAAGAAACAGAAAGAGTTAGAAAACGGCGAGGTAGAAGGGGAAGATGCTTTCCTGTCCAGCAAAGGCAGACATGAGAGGACTAAGTTTAGAGGCCACGGAAGTGAGGCTTCTATGTCCAAGCACACAGCGCGGGAACTGTCTCCTCAGCATAAGCGGGAACGACTCCGGAACAGGGAGTTTGCTCTCAACAATGAAAACTATTCTCTGAGCAACAGGCAGGTTTCTTCTCCCAGTTTCACCAACAGGAGGGCAGCAAAAGCTTCTCACATGGGGGTGAGTACAGACAGTGGGACTCAGGAGACAAAGAAAACTGAGGACCGATTTGTACCCGGATCCTCCCAGAGCGAAGGGAAGAAGTCTAGGGAGCAGCCCTCAGTGCTGAGTCGCTACCCCCCAGCTGCTCAGGAGCACAGTAAAGCGTGGAAGGGGACTCCCAAGCCAGGCACCGAGAGCGGACTGAAGGGAAAAGTGGAGAAGACAACACGAACGTTTAGTGACACCACCCATGGATCTGTTCCCAGTGACCCATTGGGTAGAGCTGACAAGGCTTCTGACACCTCCTCTGAGACTGTCTTTGGCAAGAGGGGACATGTGCCTGGCAACGGAAGTCAAGTAACTCAGGCTGCAAACTCTGGCTGTTCTAAGGCCACTGGAGCTCTGGCCTCATCTCGAAGATCCTCCTCAGAAGGGCTCTCTAAAGGCAAAAAGGCTGCTAATGGCCTTGAGGCTGATACCAGTTCCCTGAATTCCAAGGCTCCTGTTTTATTGAAGTATCCTTATAGCTCTAGAAGCCAAGAGAACATCCTGCAGGTATTTTCAACCTCACATAAAGAAGGGGTTAATCAACCTGCAGCAGTCGTGATGGAAGACAGCAGTCAGCATGAAGCCTTGAGGTGTCGAGTCATCAAATCCAGTGGCAGAGAGAAGCCAGACTCAGATGATGACTTGGACATAGCATCTCTTGTTACTGCCAAGTTGGTAAATACAACCATCACTCCAGAGCCAGAGCCCAAACCACAGCCTAACTCTAGAGAAAAGGCCAAAACCCGAGGGGCACCTAGAACCTCCCTATTTGAGAATGATAAAGATGCTGGAATGGAGAATGAATCTGTGAAATCTGTCAGAGCCTCCACCAATGCCATGGAGCTCCCAGATACCAATGGTGCTGGGGTAAAAAGCCAAAGGCCCTTTAGCCCCAGAGAGGCGTTGCGGTCGAGAGCCATCATCAAACCTGTTATTGTTGATAAGGATGTGAAAAAAATCATGGGAGGATCTGGAACAGAGACTACATTGGAGAAACAGAAACCCGTCTCTAAACCAGGGCCAAACAAAGTGACAAGTAGCATTACTATCTATCCGTCTGACAGCAGCAGCCCCAGAGCTGCTCCGGGTGAGACCCTGAGGGAGAGGCACACATCCACCAGCAATATCCAGGTGGGGCTGGCAGAGCTCACATCAGTTAGCAACCATGTCAACTCCCCTTTTGAGCTCTCCATTCACAAACATGACATCACCCTGCAGCTTGCAGAAGCGGAGAGAATGGCAGATGGGCCCCTGAAGAACAGGCCAGAAACAGTGGTCTCTCGGAGCAGTATTATAATCAAGCCATCGGATCCTGTGGAGAGGAATAGCCATGCACCTCCAGCGGAGACAATCAGGTGGAAAAGCCATAGTGCCCCTTCAGAAGTGGGCTCCTCAGATGCCAGACATGTTACTGTGCGGAATGCCTGGAAGAGTAGGCGAGACTTGAAATCTTTAGAAGACCCCCCAACTCGAATAGGTAAAAACATGGAATCTACCAATAACAATGCCTACACCCAGAGGTCTTCCACAGACTTCTCAGAACTTGAACAGCCCAGATCCTACCTTTTTGAGCAGGGCACTCGAAGGGTAGGACCAAGTTCAGGGGATGCCCCTGAGCCCTCCTCCAGAAGGACCCAAAGTAGCCTCACTGTGTCAGAGGTGCTTACCCGTCGGAATCGGGTGGGAGACACCATCACTGTCACAGCCTGGAACCACTCAGCAAGCATGGTGAGTTCCAGCCTCTCTCTCCCCTCTCTCTTTTCTCTCTCCCTTTTCCTTCTTTGCCTTTTCCTTTTTCCCCTCTGCTCTGGCCTGTGTGATCCAGGATCTTGAGAACTGAGTAGAACTGGGTTCCTTAGAGAACTGTTGAAAAATCAGGGGGTTTCGACCTTTCTCCTAAAAAAGGTTTTTGGCAGCATGGCTTTCCAAAATCCCTTTTCCAATTTGTTGTCTTCATTTTGCTCTCATATATGAAGGCGACACAAAAAGGGAATATGTCTTCTCTTCCCTTGGTTTGCCAGGGCAACTAAAGGAGCTCCCTGTAGGCCCTCAGAGCAACATGAAAAGCACAAGAAGCAGCTGCAGCTGATGGGGAGCTCTGGGCAACAGGAGGAGGCCTGGTGCCCTTTCTGTAGGGCACAGTGAGGGGGATCCAGGTCAGCAAGTTCTTGGCCGCCTGTTAGCAGATCTTCACAGGCTGCTGGCCTCTCAGGGATGAGGAGAGCCGGGGCTTACACTGGGCCTATTTTAGATAAGCTTATACCCAATTCCAAGTGACACTTTCTTTTGCCCCCCAGGCAGCTGTCTGTCTCATATCATCAGTCTGAGGGCAGGGCTGGTTCAGTATGGCTCATTACAGCTTTGATAAATCCAGAATCACCTGCCTTATGTGAGTGTGAGGGTCAGAGTGTCAGAACAGCATCTGGAGAAGCCCCGGGGAGTGTCTTTTTGATGAGAAACCTGTGATGATGAAAAGCTTCTTGGACCTGGACACAGTGCTCCCTTCTTTAAAAAAGCAGATGACTCTGTTAGCCTGAAAAGCCCTGTGACTCTTTACAGGGTACTTAACACTGGACAAAAGTACTTCACTACCCACTATCTCATTCAATCTCTTGAATATCTGCCTGAGGGTAGATATTATCCCCATTTTTCAGATGTAGAAGCTAAGGGTCAGAAACACAAAATATCTTACCCAAGGTCACCCAGCTGAATTACTGGAAGAGCTAGGACTTGAATCCAAGATTCCTGTCTCTAAATCCAATGCTCTTTCTACTCTGCTAACCTTTCTTACCCGATTTCCAAGGAATTTACATATTGGCCCATACTCAGGCAAAAGCATATCTTTGCAGTTAACTTACGGCCTGTCTGGGCTATATCTGCCTCTGCTAGGTTGGAAAGGACCCACTGTGGTAGCAGGTGAGGGTGTCTTGTTCCTCACTTTACTGACCTCCACAGCTCACTTTTGTTATTTATTGGCACAGGAGGAAGAAGGGGAAGACTGTACACTCAGTGTCTACAGGCAACTGCACAACTCCCTGGATCCGTCTGAACTGCCTGGGAAGCAGGGGCTGCCAGAGCCTGGGCGAGTACGGGTTGAGGAACGATTACGGCCAACCAGGCCCTGTGCTGAGGAGAACTGAGCCTGCTGGGTGTCTGTTGTCTGCCCTCTGCTCCTGCTTCTCAGCTATTCCACCGTCCTGCCCCACGAAGGATCCAAGGCCAGTTAACCAGGCAAGACACAAGCCTTGGCTGGAAAACTGTGGTAGACCCGGGCTGTGGCTCAGGTAATTTTTGCCATTTGGCCAGAGGGAATCAGAGACTACAAGCTGGACAGTCACCCAGGCCCAACCTTCCCCATTGCACGAGTCTTCTCTCTCTCCTTGTCCCTGTCCACCAAGTAGTTGGACCATTCTCGCCCCCAAACAGGGGAAGATAAGGTCTCCACCACACAGCAGGAGTCAAAAATTCTTCTCAGCTCCTTGGTGGGTTGTTTCTGGATCCTAGCGCAGCCTCTGTCTGTGTGGTTAATATTCTGGTTTCTCAGTCTCCTCGCTATATCCACTTCACTCCTCATTTGATTTACCAGCCATCAGCTCCATCTAGGGGGCTTTCATTTCTTTCCCCTTGGAGTTCTTTTCCTCAGACTTAAAGCAGAAAGGGGTCTGTGCTGCCTCTGAGGGATTATGAGACTACCCTTTAGGTTGAAGTTTGACCTGGCTCCTGGCTCACCAGTCTCCTGGAAGCAGAGCATGCAGATACCCATGCGGATACCCATTGGAATGACATCATCCCTCCCCAACACCAGCTCTCTTTGCTCACCTTTCAAAGGCACCTGGAGGTGCAAGCCTCATGCATCTCCTTTCCTGAGCACCAGTAATGCTGCTGGCATCGCCTGCTCTCTCTCCGGTGGCTAGAGACTTCAGGCTGACTTCATTGTTTCCACCTTGGGAAAATCCCTAGGCTAAGCTGGGCCTGACCCAGCATCCTCTGCCTTCTAGGAAGTGCCCAGCAAGGGGGAAAGTAGACCCAAAGTGACTCCCCTTTAAGTCACTCCACAAGCAATAGCTCCATGAGAGATATGGACTGTGAGACTACTCCCTCCTGTTCCTCCTTCTCCATCCCCCATGGAGGAGGCATTGCACTTTACCAAGCTGATGCATTCCTACAGAAGTGGGCCCTGGATTTCTGCAAGTCGACTATCATGATGACTTCGTTGGAGGAAAGGTGATAAATACATATGCATTGAGGGCCTCAGCTTTATGTAGTTCAGAATGCAGCAAACTTTTCAGAAAGCCACGTAAATAAATTGGTTAGGTTCCTTATACCAGTCACATGGGAAAGTTGAAAAGAATTGTATATTCTTGACAGTGCTTTTCCTTTAGCATTCTGTCAATTCAAAGAAGGGACCCTCTTTCAAAGGCTACCTTTATGAAGCAGACACTATTGCCCTCAGAATGAGAGAATATTAAACTACCAGTCTGGTAAGCTGGATTTTTTCCCTCATGACTTTACTTCCTTGCTGTGTGACCTTGGGTGAGTCATTGTCTTCTTGGAGCCTCAGTTTCCCTGTCTGTAAAATGAGTTCTTTGAAATAGATGATCTCTAAGGGCACCAAATCTGGTATTCTAAGGTTCTCCTGTTTTCACCGTCTATAATAGTATGGGATGATTTTTGCTCGTGGAAGGTATCATCTGTGTGGGTTCTTCCCTCCTGCCCTCAATTGTTTTTCTGGGCCTTGTTTTTTAGTTTCCCCATGTTTTAATCTCATGGGGATGAGCTCAGGGAAGCTCCCTGGGCCTGTTTCCCAATCTGCAAAGTGTGAAGGGATTAGATCGGATGGTCTCTGAGGCTCTTTGTGGCATCAGCCTTGCCCAGTGCCACACAGCATCTCTTGGCTTTCTAGGAGTCTAGGTGTTACGGAAAGTACCCAAGTCTGTGTATCTCCTGTTCCTGTGCATCTCCTATGAATTTCCTGGCAAGAGGAAGACTCAAGACTTCCTCCAGAGGAATTTGTCTTCTCTGCCTTCACTCAGCATGGGAACCAGTGTTCATCCTGCCCTTGTCTGCATCAGATTTGGCAGTGAGGAGGCTTGGGGAGCACCTACCTTACTTTCAGGGACAGGAATCTATTGCTCATACTTCTCCTTCCTAGAGTTTTGCCCATCTAAAGGCATTGTCATGTGGCCTGCCTTTCCTCT
This sequence comes from Symphalangus syndactylus, assembly GCF_028878055.3. NCBI lineage: Eukaryota > Metazoa > Chordata > Mammalia > Primates > Hylobatidae > Symphalangus > Symphalangus syndactylus. Next base: position 14,469,773 of record NC_072444.2, read on the forward strand.
CCACATCCCCACCTCTGATGCTCAAGATGCTATTTCCAAGGTCTCTTACTGCTGCTTCTCCTGGCTCACTGGCCAGAAACTAGCTCACTCAAGGCTGCCATCCCTCACTTGCAGCCTCCCTGCCATTCTCCTTCACTGGTTGGCAACCTTGAGAGTTCAAAGAAAATCAGCCTCTGTGGTGGTCAACTAAAGGTATTAGGAAACTAAGTCTGTGGCTCTTCTCTGCTGATGGAAACAGAAGGGTGCCAAGCCATGCCTAAAAAGATCTCACCAATAATTCTTGTCTTTGGGTGTTGGAGCCCTGGATTCTGGTGCTATAGCTCCTGGTGCCAAAGTCTGGATCTTTCCACACTTCAGCAGTACCAACATCTGCTGCTACTCAAAATGTCCTGTGGAAGAGGGACAGCTGTGATGCCCTTTTGCTGGGGCTGCCATCTTGAAATCTGAGTGCAATAGGATTTGACTGTAACAGTTATTTCAGGATATTTTGTTTCTTTAATCTGCACACTTTCTAGATAGATTTTATTTTTAAATGTCCTCAGCATTGCAGAAAATAACATTGTATAGCAAGTAAAGGCTGGAGGCTATTTCTCTGGGCTTCAAATGGCTGGCAAGGCTGGCTCTCAAATCCCAAAGTTGGGAGGCATGTTTCTGAAAAGCAACTGAGGTGTGACTGTTTGGACCCAGGCCTCATCATCAGGGGTCCTGGAGGAAGCCTCCAAGTAGAGGGGAGACCTGGTAGTTGAATACTTGTTTAATCAAGCCAAATAGTCCCACTGCCCCCGGTCAACAAACCCACTTTTATGACAAGTTTCTTCCGCAGCTTGGCTCTTAATTTTACCGGCAGGTGTATGGTTGTTGGAGGGTTCCTAGTGAGTTGGAGGACCTGGCAATAGAGCTGCTTGGTTGGCGCAAGTGGAGCTGGCTTAGTACCAGCAGCTGATCTCTTCCACGTGCTGCTTTTTTTGCCACTCTGATACTAACCAGAGAAAGCTGCAGGTGGATGAAGAAGCTGTGGCTGTTTTTTGCTTTTGGGTGGCAAATGAGAAAGAGTCATAGTGTGGGTTAAAGGGATCTGCAGTGGGGCCACAGATGCCACCCCACCCTCAGCTGCAGGCAAGCTTGCACATAAATAACCCCCGTCATTGGAGTGTTCGGGATGCAGGGGGCGCTATAGTGTTCTTGGACTTGTTGTCCTGGGGCAGTTTTAGTTCTTTATATTTAGTGGGTCAGTGCCAAGTGCTACCACTTCCCAATAAAGGAATGGGGACCCAGAGGCTGGGTCCCTCGCTACCTTGTTATGAGGTTTTGTTATTTCTCTGACAAGATTGCTTTGGAAAGAGCTGCTTTTAGGGATTATTTTTTGAATACCCTGAGTGGGGAACAGGGTTCTCCTCAAAGCCTCACAACCAAGATCATAGGAAAGGGGCCCTATTTTCCTGCTGCTTCCCAGCTCAGAACATATACTGAATGGAATGTATTTTTAAGAGAATAAAAAGTCTATTTTTTTGTATTTTAAAGATTGAGAGGGCTAAGAAAGTAGCCCTCAAATAAACTGTTATTGCATTATAGGCCCCTTTGTTGGGGGCAGTCTGTTGGTCCACACCTACTTGCTCAGGCAGGTGCTCTGGTCTCACCCCTGCCCCTTGGAGTCTAGGTGCAGCAGCTTCTACATTCCTGCTCCAAGCATGGGACCAAGGAGGCCGGAACCTGTTGCTGGAAACCAGGGCAAAGCAGTGGCTCAGGGCTCCTTGGGTGCATGTGTATCGCTGGAGCTGCCTGTCTGCATGTATCCTCTGGCGTGAATGCTCTCTGTTGGCTCTGCAGTACAATATGTAACCAATAAAGCTCCCTTGTTTCCGTATACTCTGTGCGAGTCTGTGATGCCAGTTTTGTCAGTGTCATCCCTGTGTATGTCTTCTATGCATTGGCGCAGCTCTAGTATATTTCATTGTATAGTACTTAAAATTGGGTATTTTACCTAACCAATTACTGATACTGCCATTAACTGCCCTGATCCTGGTATGCAGATTCTTTCCATTACTGCCACGAATTCTAAGACTCGGGGGGGGGGGAGCTTTCTCTGTTTTCATCTTCCAGTCAGATCACCAATATATATATAATGTCCCTTAACTCATAGTAAGACTAAAACCATATTTAAGGGACATTACTTGGATTTGTAGTAACAGAGTTTATCTGTCAGGAGCCGCTGGGAAGGAACCAGCATGTAACATGTTTTTATCTTATCTGGCAAAAGGGACTTTGCAGGTAAGGATTCTGGGATGAGGGACAGCATCCTAGATGATCCAGGTGGGCCTTAAATGTAATCACAGGTAGTATCCTTTCAAGAGAGAGACAAAAGATTTGACTACAGGAGAAGGCAATGTGATGATGGAAGCAGAAACTGGAGTTATGTGCTCTGAGGATGGAGGAAGGAGCCACGAGCCTTCTCACTCCTAGAAGCTGAAAAGAGCAAGGAAATGAACTGATCCTCCCTGCTCTGAGAGCCTCTATAATGAATGCAGCCCTGTAGACCCATTTTAGACTTTAAGCATCCAGAACTTTCAAATAGATTTGTTTTAAGAGCCACTAAGTTTGTGGCAATCTGTTAAACCAGCTGTTACCTAAGCCCTTGATCCTATGTAGTGCGCTTCCCAAAATGTACACCACCACCTTTAGTAGAATTGGGAAGTTTTAGCACATACCCATGGAGGGAATCAGGAATAAAGGCAGACTGGTCTCCCAAAGGCTCAGACTTTTTGTTTCAGCTCTTGTGTTTTATCTTGAAAGTGCATCCAAAGTTTCCTAATAACCATGTTCTTGGCACAACACCACACCCCACCCCCACCCAAGTGAGGAAGTCTAGTCCCACTGACCAGGAAATCCACTGCTTCTACAGGACCGCCCCCCTACCTTATCTTCTGACCTGATCAAACCATTTTTCTCTTTATATAAACATCTTCCTTATTTAAACATGGAGAAAACACGTATTACTATTGCCATAGGATAAACTTGGCACTTCCAAAGGAGTAACGCCCCCATCTTGTATGTAACTCCAACCTAAAGGAACAAAAGAGAGGGCCAATTTTATATGAAGTTTTATTCTCAAAATATAAAAAAAAAACAAACAAAAAACCACACACCAAGGGACTAAGATGTTACTTCACAGCATTCACTTGCCTCAGTCTTTATGAAGAACATAATTCCAAACTAATGGACAAGTTCCTCCCTGTGCTCTAGGTCATTCAAAGGAGGCAGGCTCCTTTGTCAAATCAGGAGCTCCATCAGCCGATCAGGAGCCCAGATGCCAGGGCGGATTTTCTCAGTGGGATCTAGTATTGCTAGAAGAGCCTTCCTTACACGGCAGAAACAGGCACATGGGCCTCTTCCCTTAGAATGTATCTGTCTCACATGCTTGGGGACTGCTGTGCAGGAACACCTGGCGTGGCCTGGCGAGGCAGCGTATACATGGCCCCCAAAAACTGGTCTGCAATTCTTCCTGCTTCTCGCAGCCCACTCAGGAGAGCACCATGCACTGTGGCTGGGTAGTTACGGATCGTATGTTCTCCCGCAAAGAAGAGTCGTGGAATCGGCTATTTTAGGGGAAAAAAAGAGAAAATTGGCAGGCTGCACATACACCTTTATTCTTGTACTTAAATTGCTAAATTCCTGTTGACCTTTTAAAGGCTGACCCCCCAATTACTATTCATTCTATCTGATAAGGGAAGAGTCTCCCTTATCAGTAGGCACTTTCCCAGAATTGACAAGTAGAAATGAGACAATAAAACTCTACCTAGCCTCAGTCCTAAAGTGATGCTTAACATGTGTTCTCATCAGTTTAGATACCCAATTCTAGAGCGTCCTTCCCTCGTGTATAACTACCTTCTGGGAGGGAGCCTCGCTACCCGGAAGCACAGGATATTTGGTGATCAGGGACACTTCAGCCTCGCAGCTCAGAGCAGGTCTGGGCTATGACATTGAGGAATTCTTACCGCTCTTTGGAGTGGGGTCTGGCATAAGGGTCTAGATGAGGACCCAGGGTTATTTCTCAGAAATGCCCTGGAAGCCCCTAGTAATTGAGACCTTACAGCGATCCTATGAGCCATTACAAAATGGAAGCGCAATTAAAAATGGTTTTGTTTTTTAGGGAGAAAACCTGAATAAGGAAAAATGTTATTTGACTTATACTCTGGACTCCTCCATTCTGAATGTAGACTGCCTAGATTTACAAAACCAAATTATGAGAAATCAGAAATGCTGCCCATCCTTTTTAACTCTGCTCTTGGTTATCTGAAAGGGTCCGAAGATAGAATGACTAAAATCTGAAAAAAAAAAAAAAAATCAGGGACATCATGAGATCCTGGCCTCTTCCCAAATAAGCCCAGATAGTTTGCCAGTTTCTCACCTGTGGGGCACCTGGAATCGAGGGGCCAGGAGTGATTGGCTGAGCCATTAAATCATAGTCATTTCCAGATGATCCTGCAGCAACATAGGAATAAGAGCCCCGGGCCCAGGGATCAGCACGCCAACGAGACACCACAGTTTCCTTGGGCTAAAAGAAAAACCAGGAGCAAAAGTCATTACGAGACACGAAGGACAAATCAATCCTTGAAAGGTGGAAAAGCAGTGGTGGGTGGGGATGCAAGTGAAGAGAAAGAGGGGCAACATGTGAGAGCCAGTGATCAAGTGATGAATGCCTGCTTTAAAATAGACATGGACAAAAGGACTTCAGACAGGAAGGATGCCCCTCCATGTTGCCTTCCTGTCTATGAATCCAGAGATCTACACAGGGCTTGGCCTTTATTCTTTTATAAATTCACAATATGCTTCCCTTCAAAGGACTCCTAAAGGGTTAAAGTATTTCAAAGAACAGGAAAAAGTACCAAGAGGTTCTCTGAAAACTTCCCGGAGATACTCACTGGAGTTTGGCCATTCTGTCTAAAATGTCAGGGAAATGGTGTGACTCTAAAGCCAGACGAGAAATGCAGCTAACAGCCTTCAGATTCCCCAGCTCTTGTTCTAGGGGGCTTTTCTGAACCCCATGCTTAGGCCATGAACTCCAAACATTAATATTCATGTAAAAGCACACACCTCAATTCTAGCTTAAACTGTCCTGACCAAGAACATGCTGCAAATACATTAAACCCTGGTTGAGTTTGAACCCTAGATTCCTCCTTGCCCCACCTACCTACTTACCTGAGGTACTGCACTGCTACCAAAAATCCCTTTGAGAATGGCCAGGCATCGGCCAACAATCACATCGTCACTTATGTTTTCCATGATACCAGCAGCTTCTCCTGCCACTAGTGCCAACAGTATTGGAGCTGCGGAAACAGAAAGGATAATTCTAGGGTTTTCCTATAGACTTTCCTCAAAAAGTTCCTTATCAGGCCCCACCTTATTCCTAGTGCTCTGAAATCTAATGGCAAGACACACACAGCACCATTCAAATGCAGAGAGACAGATTATGTTTCTGAAACAGCATACAGAACTCTTGTCGCCAGAAACCAGCCAGTTGGAGCCGGCAGACTAGAGAGTGAAGTAAGATTCTCAGGCACCTCACTGCTTCTAACTTGGCAAAATACAGCAGTTCTGAAGACACAATTTCAGATCTTGCTAATAAAAGGGAATTATTAAGCATCCCTTTACTTTGGCACAGAATTCTTAATCCTGACTACCTTAGATAGCTCCATGACAATGACTACATCCCTTTTAGCCATCCCAGGCCCCTCCAAGCCCAGGACTGTCTTCAGTCACCTATATGGTGAGTAATTATGCAACAGACTTAGGTGGTAGGCACAGTACTAGAAAAGGGGGATAAAAAAATATGATATAAACTATGTACTCCAATAGAGCAACAGATGCAAAATTACACAGACAATTACTAACTTAAAAGCTATGAAGAAAAACGTAGGCTATACGGAAAAGAATAGGGGGTATTTAATTTACATTGGGGCAGTGGAGATATGTGTGTCCTCGAAGTCTTCTTTGAAATACCGCATTTACATCAAGACCTGAATGCTGAATAAGACAGGCTGGGAAGGAAGGGGGGTCAAGGGGGTGGGAGAAGCAGCCCCCCCAGGCCTAGACCACAGTACATGCAGAGGCTCTGAAGCAGAAGGCAGCATGGTGCCTTCCAGGATGTGAGAACAGCTAAATGTGCCTGGAACCTGGGGATGGACAAGAAGTATAGATGAGCTAGATAATGAAGAACCTTAGCATGGGCCAAGATAAGGAGTTTGAACATTTTCCTTCAGCAGTAGAAAGTTGCTAAAAGAAGCAGGAATAGCAGTAGTAGCTATTGGTAACCGTCCAGCCAACAGGGTAAGAATGGCTTGGAGGTAGGCAATAGAAAAAAGTAAATAGGTTTGCAAGAGATTGTAAGGCTGGCACTGACAGGACTTGACAGCCTGGATGGGGAAGGGAAAAGACACACTGCTGCTCTCAGAAAGCAATGTGCTCAGGGAGCCAAGTTCCCCCTCTGTGAAGTTAGAGGCCCTGGGGTGTGAAAGACCATTCACCATTGGGCAGTGAGGAGTAATGGAAAGAACTGGGAATGGGGAGCAAGCCAACGGTTAGCTGATGTGTCTGCACTGACAAGGCCAATGTCTTATTTTTACAGCCTTTTCTTGGAATGAGGTGGGGTACAAATATAATAAGTCTACATAGAGTTAAGTCCAATTACAAAAGAAAATAACTGAACAGGAGGTAGGAATTTCATAAATACATAGTAAGGGAAGTAATCAAAGAATCAGGGGCAAGTCAGTCTGAGAATGAGGAACGCAAGGTTCCCCTGGTAGGAAGCCTCCCTGGGCCTGTCCCTCCAGTCTGAGTGGACCTCAGTAACCTGGGCGATCAGCCCATCACGCCACCTACTGCCCTGTTCCCCGCTTACTGTATCCCCACTAAGTTGGGAGCTCCTTTTTTTTTTTTTTTTTTTGAGACGGAGTCTCGCTCTGTTGCCCAGGCTGGAGTGCAGTGGCGCAATCTCGGCTCACTGCAAGCTCCGCCTCTGGGGTTCACGCCATTCTCCTGCCTCAGCCTCTCCGAGTAGCTGGGACTACAGGCGCCCGCCACCACGCCCGGCTAATTTTTTGTATTTTTAGTAGAGACGGGGTTTCACTGTGGTCTCGATCTCCTGACCTCGTGATCCGCTCGCCTCGGCCTCCCAAAGTGCTGGGATTACAAGCGTAAGCCACCGCGCCCGGCCAGAGTTGGGAGCTCCTTGAAGGCAGGTATTTTTATACCCCAGTACCTAAAAGATATTTCAGGAATTGTTTGTTGAGTTAATAAAGAGAGAAATTAAGGCATATATATTGAGAAAACCCAAAATATTTCAGATTCTGTATTCCTGTAAGGATATGGAAAAGATTAAAATTAGAAGGCACTTACCTTTATAGAGGTTCCAGAAGAGGAAGAGCTCACCCCTGCTGGCAGTCGTACTGCCAACATGCCCGAACAAATTGACACTTGGATCCCAGAACACTCGGTCAAAACACAACACCACCTACCATAAGAAAGAAGCACATGAGCCAGTGACAGGGGCCAGGTAATACTGGCTTCAACAGACTTCCTTAAAGTCTCTTCTAATCTGCTTTCAAAATAAGCCCAGAAATCCTTATTATTTAGGATGACATTTAGGATCCCTTTTTTATAGGCTTGAGTTTGTGAAATGACCCCATAAGACTAAGTCCATATGAACAGACACTTGATGATAGACTTAGGCACTGAAGAGAATCAACTGACATGCCTCAGCCCTGATGTCACAATTGAGAGCATAGCCAAATGCCCAAAAAATGCAAGGCCACCTCCTCACCAAATAAACAACTAAGACAGCTATTTGTACATTAGATCTGTAGACAGGAGTGTCTAGGGCAAGCTACCTTGTTAAGGTTGCCAAATCCCATCCTTTGGACTGCAGATGTTTTCCACTCAGGGAGAGGTGGCACAAACTGAACAGCTGGTGGCTGCTGCTTCAGCACACCCAGGGGAAGGGTACAGAGAACTGCATCGCATTTATAAATAAAGGTTTGACTCGTGGAGCGGGTGTTCACAGCTATCACTTCACATCCTGCAGAGGTTGGGTGAGAAAAGACTAGTGGTGATGAACATGGCACTGATAAGGACACTGAACATTTAGTGTACAACAGATGGACATCCATTGGACATCCATTTCTCAATTCTCATTTTTCTATTTTCATTACCTTCATGTTTCACATAAGAAAACTGAGGTAGAGGTGAAATAACTCATCTAAGGCTACACAGGTAATAAGTGCCAGGATTCAAACCCTTGTAGTCAACTTCAGAATCCTTGATTGTCATCCCCACACTACCCTCCCGATACACTGGTAATCTAGACTAACGAAAGGACCTTACACCACTTACTCAAGTTAAGTACATTTAGACCAAAAATAAAGAGTAAAATGCTCATCCCAATAGAACCAATGTCTTCTGACTGTGGTTAGCTGCTCACTATCGACCAAAAGAAGAATGCTAAAAGAAGGCTGTGATGCAGATCTGGGGGATGCATCCTACAACTGTGGAGCATGCTATGCTTGAGAATGCACAGTGATCCTCAGCTTGTCCGAGTATGAATGAGCTCAAAGCTGACCTCAGAGAGGGTACTGAAATTATGTTAACATCATTTTCCTCGTTTGTTTTTTAATGAATGTCTGTTTATACACTACATATATTTTGAGATATATATATATATCTCAAAATAAATATGAAAGCTCAGTACATGCTCATTTTCTGTGGCTGCTGAACTCGAGAAAATGGCACATCTATTCTCACTGTTCTCTGCCTGCCTGCAAAAGGCTCAAGGCTGCAGATCTTCTCAGCACTGTCAACTACAAGCTGCCTCTGATGGGAACATTAAACGGAAAACTGTTTCACTGATTGTTAGAAAAAAACCAAAACATCTGTGGTGATCTCAGTAACTCCAAGGAAAGGGGCAGCGCAGGGTGAGACTGATGGCTATGTCTCCATTTCTCATGCCTACATAGTCATACATGGGTTCTCGGAGAGGGAGATGACTAGCTATTCGAGGAGTTCAAAACCCAACAGTTGTCTGCACTTTACATTAAATGTAGTCTGAAACCAGCAATAATAATGAGCATTGAGCCTATCCCTATAGCAAGCACAGGGAAACTCTCTCTCTGAAGTAGTCAACTGATTAGCAGGACTGCTCCAGAACTAGGAACCAAACGTTAAGTGAATTAGCCCAAATGCATAGAAAAAGCCAAAATGAATCCAAAGACCAAAATGCGGACGGTGAAATATAAGGGGTGGGTCCTAGTGGAGCCCAGGGGCCAAAATCCCGGTATTTATGAATATACTTAACAAAACTAGATCCAAACTCACTGGGTCACCAAAATGGAAAACTTTTTGAGCACTGACATGGTGCTCAAAGGAAATGCTCACTGGGGCATTAGAGATTTCAGATTTTCAGATTAGGGATGCTCAACCAGTAATATCCAACTAGCTCATGCACAAATTGGAACCTCTAAAACTTGCTTCAATTTCCCAGTTTATAAAATGATAGGGTTAGAACCACCAAAGACTCTATAGGCTCGATTGTCTATAAATGCCAATTTTTACCTATGGTATCATAAACACTCTATCAGGAAATGTACCTGATAGGTCGTACCTAACAAAAGATCAGTCCTGTTTCAGGAGAGTTCTCTCTTACCTTTTGTAAAGCAGTGACATACCTGAAGCCGTGTAGCGAACCTGTCGCACTGCTGTATTCAGTTTAATGTCTAGGCCTTCTGCTAAAGCCACAGGCACACATGAGTAGCCATTCCTTACTGTCAGGTGGCTGCCAGTGAACTCAAAGTCATCATCCTAAAGAGGAGAGAAAAGAACATATTTCCAACCTTTTCTTAATCTGTGTCATTTGCACCTAGTTCTGTACAACAACAATGAAAACACAAGCTTGTGGAAACAGTCAATATTTTAAGGCAAACTAAAGAACAAATCACTCAGTATTTAGCTACAGTTATCAAAGGAAACTGAAGGAAAAAGAGAAAACACCAAATGTCCCTAAATCTTTGGGTAGTAAGATTAGGGAAGTTTCTTTCTTCCCTGGATTTTTTTTTTGATACAGAATCTTGCTTTGTCATCCAGGCTGGAGTGCAGTGGCATGATCTCAGCTCATTACAACCTCGGACTCCTGGGTTCAAGTGATTCTCTTGCCTCAGCCTCCCAAGTAACTGCTGGGATTACACGCATGCACCACCACACCCAGCTAGTTTTTGTATTTTTAGTAGAGACGGGGTTTCACCACGTTGGCTAGGCTGGTCTCAAACTCCTGACCCACCCACCTCAGCCCCCTAAAGTGCTGGTATTACAGGCATGAGCCACCATGCTCGGCCTTCCCTGGATAGTTTTTTTCATCCCAGTCCAATACCACTAAGTCCAGATCTTCTATGCTGGTTAGGGTAGGGAGGTGGTAGGGGGAATGATGATCCAGGAAATTCAGATGATTAAACATCATTCAAGTTTATTTATCTGGCTTTTGAATACATTACAGACTTGAAGGATATCAGGGTCACAGTCCTGATTACATTTTCTTTTACCTGAGAGCAAAATCAGTTTTTATTCTTTAAATTTACAGGTTTTAAGTTGAGGAAAATTTCCAAAACTAAGTCAGTCAAACTAGATGAAGGTAATCTAGGACCATAAAGAGTGGCCCAAGACAGTCCATACAGTAAAAAAAGTCAGGAATTGACTTGGAATTTAAAGATCCCCAAAATGATCTTACTTCTTTGAATTTACTGAAAATTTTTCTATGTAACATTTTTTTTGTAAACTAGTAAGGATTTCTAATTTCATGAAATTCTTGAGGAAATTAGATCAAAATACTGGGCTGGCAGCAACACTCTACTTCAGTTGAAATCACTCATTTAAAATTTAATACTATTACAAATAGACACATATTGAAACATCAAATGATAAATCAATGAATAGAAGGGCCTAATTTAGTATTTACATGAAAAACCATAAAGGAACTGGTAGTTCTGCAAGACTTTACCTCTAACAAGTCCAACTCTTCAAATACTAAAAATATCAGATTATAATCTAAAGATTAAGAAGTCAAAATTATTATTTTTTTTTGAGATGGAGTTTTGCTCTTATTGCCCAGGCTGGAGTGCAGTGGCGTGATCTTGGCTCACTGCAACCTCCGCCTCCCGGGTTCAAGCGATTCTCTTGCCTCAGTCTCCCAAGTAGCTGAGACTACAGGCATGTGCCACCACGCCGGGCTAATTTTGTATTTTTAGTAGAGATGGGGTCTCACCATGTTGGCCAGGCTGGTCTCGAACTCCTGACTCGTGATCTGCCGGCCTTGGCCTCCCAAAGTGCTGGGATTACAGGCATGAGCCACCACGCCCGGCCTGTCAAAATAACTTTTATTAGGAAAATGTATAATGTAAACTAAAATATGTAAGTAAAAATTTAATAATTTACTTCTATACATTTTTTTTTTTTTTTGAGATGGAGTCTTGCTCTGTTGCCCAGGCTGGAGTGCAATGGCACAATCTCCGCTCACTGCAGCCTCTGCCTCCTGGGTTCAAGCAATTCTCGTGCCTCAGCCTCCCAAGTAGCTGGGATTACAAGTGCCTGCCACCATGCCCGGCTAATTTTTGTATTTTTAGTAGAGACGGGGCCAGGCTGGTCTTGAACTCCTGACTCAATTGATCCGCCTGCCCTGGCCTCCCTAAGTGCCGGGTTTAAAAAGGCGTGAGCCACCATACCCAGCCTATACAGTCTTAATTCTGGCCAAAGTCTCAGATTTAGAGATTGGTCCAAGAAGCCCTGTGATTTCTCACTTGAAGAGTAAATCACACTGAAATTTAAGAAAAGATGGTATAGCCCTGCCCACTGAGAATTATAAAACATCACTGACATAAATGAAAGAAAACCATTTTTGGAGAAGTATACTGTATTTAAGGATAAGAATATTCAATATTGTCAAGATGGCAATTCACTCTAAATTGATCTAGAAATTTAATGCACTCCTAATCAAAATCCCAGAAGGTGATTTTTGTAGAAATTGATAAGTTGATTCTAAAACTGTTATGGAAATACGTACCTTAAAATAGCCAAAACAATTTCAAAAATGAACAAAGTTGGAGAACTTACAAGACAGTATGATGGTGGCATATGGATAGACAGATAAATTAACAGAAAAGACAACCTTAAATACTCATGCTTACATGCCAATTAATTTTCAACAAAGGTGCCAAGACAAATGAAGAAAAGGATGGTGCTGGAATAATAATTACATAACTATATGGAAAAACATGAACCCTTCACTTACCTTTCCTTATACACAAAAATTAACACAAAATGGAGTATAGACCTAAACATAAGAGCTAAACCCATAAAATTTCTGCAGGAGAACACAGGATAATATCTTTGTGACCTCAGGTAAGACAAAGATTTTTTTCAAGATAGAAAAAGAACATAGTTTAAAAGAAAAATTTTATAAATAGGAATGGGAGTCCAAGGCAGGAAGATCACTTGAGCCCAGGAGGTGAAGGCTGCAAGGGAGCCATGATCACACCACTCCAGCCTGGGCAACAAAGCAAGACCTTGTCTCAAAAGAAAAAAACTAAAGTAAAAACTTTTACATTTTGAGACAGAATTAGCCGGGCGCGGTGGCTCACGCTTGTAATCCCAGCACTTTGGGAGGCCGAGGCGGGCGGATCACAAGGTCAGGAGATCGAGACCACGGTGAAACCCCGTCTCTACTAAAAATACAAAAAAATTAGCCGGGCGTGGTGGCGGGCGCCTGTAGTCCCAGCTACTTGGAGAGGCTGAGACAGGAGAATGGCGTGAGCCCGGGAGGCAGAGCTTGCAGTGAGCCGAGACTGCGCCACTGCACTCCAGCCTGGGCGACAGAGCGAGACTCCGTCTCCAAAAAAAAAAAAAAAAAAAGAAAATTAAAGACAAGCCACAGATGAGAAGGAAATAAATATTTGTAAAACATAAATCTGACAAAGGACTTCTGCCTAGAATTTAAAGAACATAATAAACTTTAAACTCATCAACAAGCAGACAGTCAGAGTTTTTTAATAGGCAAAAGATCTGAGCAGACATTTACTCAAAGATGACATGAATGGCTCATAAGCTCAAGAAGAGTTGCTCTACATCACTAGTCATCAGGGAAATGCAAATACTACTATACCTATTAGAATGGCTGACATTTTAAAAACTGGCATTACCAAGATTGGTGAGGATTTAGAGAAAATGGAATTTTCATACATTGCTGATGGGAAGGCAATTTGGAAAATAGTTTGGAAGTTGATTTATAAAGTTAAAAATCCACTTTCCATAGTACCCAGCAATTCCATTCATAGATATTTACTCAAGAGAAAGACATGAACATTCTTAAGCAGCTTCATTCACTAGCAGTCAAAAAACAGAAACAACCCAAATGCCTGTTAAGGCACCAGTGAATGGATAAACGATCTGTGGTACATCCACACAATGTAATTCTACTAAATAATAAAAAGGAACAGACTACTGATATAGGCAAAGAAGATGAATCTCAAAAACTTTATGCACATCTCAAAAACTATACTAAGTGAAATACGTCACACACAAAAAGCTATGTACTGCATGATTCACTTTATATGAAACTGTAGAATAAACAAAATTACAGTGATAAAGCAAATCAGTGGTTGTCCAGGGCCAGGAGCCAGAGCACAGGGGATTAACTACAAAGGGGCATGAGAAAACATTTCAGGATGATGGGAATGTTCTATATTCTGATTGTGTGGGGGCTTATGACTGAAGTCTGGCAAATCTAATAAACTGTTCACTTAAAATAGGTGAATTTCACTGTATGTAAATGATGTCTCTTACTAAAGCTGTTTAAAAACACACATACAAAATTAACTGTTTCTCTTACAATCCCTCTCAAAGACATGTGCAATAAAATAAACAATAAGGGAAACTTACCTGATCCCAGTGCTTAAGGGAGAGAGTTGAGAGAGGTGTGGCATTAGCAAATTCGAGATTTGCAAAATGCCAATCAAGTATTTGTCTGTCTCTTGATGAGAGATATACATCACTGCAGAAGAACAAAGGAGTACAAGATTATTAAAAGATATCACTAGTTCTTTCAGTGTGATGCAGGTGATCTCAGTAACTGTGTCGGAACCTAAGCCAGGGCTGTGCCTTATATGAAGAAATTACAAATCAAAAAGTAGCATCTTATCTGTCTTATTAACCTCTTTATCTCTGATGTCTAGAGCAGTGCCAAGCTCACTACGTAAAGCAAATTACATGTAGGCCTCATTTGTCTGGAAAAAAAAAAAAAGAATGCTTCATATGAAATCACCTTATATCATAAAAGCTTATTAGTTGTAAAAAATGTCTTATATTTTACACACAGCATAGACTCTATAGAAAGGATGGGCAGGCCGGACGCTGTGGCTCATGCCTGTAATCCCAGCACTTTGGGAGGTCGAGGCAGGTGTATCACCTGAGGTCAGGAGTTTGAGATCGGCCTGGCCAACAGGTGAAACCCCATCTAAAAACATAAAAATTAGCTGGGCATGGTGGTGGGCACCTGTAATCCCAGCTACTCAGGAGATTGAGGCAAGAGAATCGCTTGAACCCAGGAGGTGGAGGTTGCAGTGAGCTGAGATCACATCATTGCACTCCAGCCTGGGCGACAAGAGCGAGACTCCATCTCAAAAAAAGATAAGATGGGCAGCATCCTTGAATACAGAACAAAACAGATTTACGTGGAGGCTGGATGCAAGTGAAAACATTTCATCAGCATTCACTGTCAAAAACCCAGTGGAAATAAAGTATAATACCCCCCAGTTCCCAAAATTATGGAAGTGTAAAGTAACGGCACCTTCTACCCCCTCAAGAAAGATAATTTCCATCTATTACATCTTTATCCAAATATCAGATCTTATGGAGAAAGGCCCTCTCTTTAGAAACAATCTGTTTAGGTATCTAGGACACATTAAAATACAGGAGCAGGGGATTTAGAAACCTCAAAAGTAGTCACACATTCATTTATTTAACAATTTAAACCACTCACTGAACATAAATAAAAGCTCACTATGATTTAGAATTTTCCTTCTAAATCAAACTGAAAGAACAGTAAAAGCTATCCCTCTGAACTTCTGTGTTTTCCTTACCTTGGGGGATTTGCTTCCAATTCTTGAAGTTTTTCTTCTAGCTTTCCTTGTGTTTCAGCTAATTCATCGTATTCCTGATAAAAATTAAGTGAATCTGAGTTACCCTGAAGGGTCAGATATCCACCTAGTTTCTTATATCACAAAGTATAAGGTCTGGATCATATTTCCCCTTCAGATCATGTATAGGAAGTGTGGCTCAATTTTAGGCTGGGGTTAGATAGAGCTGAGAGATTTTTGTTTTTGGAGACAAGTTACAGTTGGGGGCCTGGAATATTAGGGGGAGGCAAGGAGCACACAGGAGAAAATAATGGAAGAAACATACTAGTGTGCTACAAAGTGGGGATGAAAAATCATAGCAAGCACCATTTCATAAGCATGCCATGTCCCTGGCACTGGGTAAGCACTTTATACATAATTTTATTTAAGCTTCACAATTACCCTACAAGGTAGGTGTTAAGACCATGTTACAGATCAGGCAATTAAGGAGTCCAAGGTCACATGGCTCAAGATTCCAAGTTAGGGATTTGAATCAGACAGTTTGACCCCAAATGACTCTGAAGTCCATGTTTAATACTCTTACTCTAAACTGTTAGGGCTAAACTGAGATTTAAGATAAAATGATGAGATTATTAAGACAGGGTAAGAATTCTGCAGGACAAGCAGGTCTTAAACTGAACTAACCCATTAAATCCCCATGGCTCCTTATGTACCAAATCGTCTTCATTGCACTGAAGGCACCTGTGATTGGCTAGTGTCTCTCTTTTCCAAAATTCCCCAGATCTGTGCTATTTCTTAGCATTCCAAGTAAAACCAGTTAGGCATGTATGTATACCACACCTTGCATAGGGCGGTCAGATCCCTGTGTTTGCTTTTCACTAAGAACTCGGCAGTAATATCTCTGGGTGGCTTTACTTCAGATGCTTCTTTGTATTGCTGATGGAGTTCTTTAATTTTCTCTTTCAAACTTACCATCTAAGAAGGAAAAGTACAAATTTACCATTCCAGATAGTAACGTAGCTTATGTCTACATCACATGTACCCTTTTTTGGCTCCTCAAAACTGCTATCACAACAAAACAGGGCTACAATGCAAGGTCCTTAGAATTCTTAAATACTTATTCTAACCTACATCATTCCATTTGGGAAATAGGAAAGAAATCTTATAGGGCTTGACATAAAGGTACCACAACTCTGATAAGTGAGATCAGTGCTGCCTTCTAAAACGAATGAGAAGGATGAGTGTCCCATTAATTTAAACAAAGAAAAAACCCAGTATTGAAATAAATTTAATCTCCACAAAAAGGAAACTGTTGCTAATGTAACTTAAACTTATTTTAGGAAACAAATTGTCATAATATGTGTTTTTTTTTTTTTTAGACGGAGTCTCGCTCTGTCGCCCAGGATGGAGTGCAGTGGCGCCATCTCGGCTCGCTGCAAGCTCTGCCTCCTGGGTTCACGCCATTCTCCTGCCTCAGCTTCCTGAGTAGCTGGGACTACAGGCGCCCGCCACCATGCCCAGCTAATTTTTTGTGTTTTTAGTAGAGATGGGGTTTCACCATGTTAGCCAGAATGGTCTCGATCTCTTGACCTTGTGATCTGCCCGCCTTGGCCTCCCAAAGTGCTGGGATTACAGGCGTGAGCCACCACGCCCGGTCCTATAATGTGTTTTTTAAATACGTAAAAGGTCAAATAATTTTTTTTTCTAGGAGACACAGTCTTGTTCTGTCACCCAAGCTAGAGTGCAATGGCACAATCTCAGCTCACTGCAACCTCTGCCTCCCGGGTTCAAATGATTCTCATGCCTCAGCCTTCTGAGTAACTGGGATTACAGGTGTGTGCTACCATGCCCAGCAAATTTTTTGTATTTTAGTAGAGAAGGGGTTTCACCATTTGGCCAGGCTGGTCTTGAGCTCCTGACCTCAAATGATCCACCTGCCTCAGCCTCTCAAAGTGTTGGAATTATAGGCGTAAGCCACTGTGCCTGGCCAAAGAATCTTAAGGAACCATTGTTAATGTTAGCTTTTTTCAGGTTTCTGATGATACCACGCTGGACAAGAGTGACAAAGCCTGAGACTGGGCATCCTACAGGTATCCTGGCCACTTAGCAGTTCTTAAACCACTCTTCTCATTTCATCCTTACCACAATCCATGAAGAATGTGAGCTGGAGATCTCTTCATTACACAGGATGAAGAATGAGGCACAGTGAGAGTGAGGCAAGAGGCCGGTCACAGGCATACCCAGAGTATGCACTATAAAGGCCCCCTCCAGGGGCTATTTTCTCCCTAAGCTGATGCAACCTTTGCAGCTGGCAGGGTGAGGAGAAACAAATGGTTGGACTTTAATGCTCTGGAGCCTGGGGCTCTGGAAGGTGGTGGCAGAGAAGAGCCCTAATGGTTCAACCCTGGGGAACAGGGGTGGGGGTGGCGGCAACTCAAGAGAAATAATTATGCCAATGAACTGGCTGCTGATTTGTTGGTCTTCACCAATGGAAACTTGGCTCCAGTACAGCTAATCTCCTGTTAGTCCTAGAATTCAGCCAAGGGCACTGGGATAGCTTTAGAATAGCTAAACCAAGCTTGTCCAACTCGTGGCCCAGGACAGCTTTGAATGCGGCCCAACACAAATTCATAAACTTTCTCAAAACACTGAATTTTCTTTTCTATTTTTTTCTTTTAAAGCTCATCAGCTATCATTAGTGTTAGTGTATTTTATGTGTGGCCCAAGACAATTCTTCTTCTTCCAATGTGACTGAGGGAGGCCAAAAGATTGGACACCCCTGAGCTAAAGGGAACCAGATAAAGAGGAAAGATCTATTTCCTCTGGCAACAATTTATCAATAATGCCACACTGAAAGACTGACAGATAAAACAGTCTCTTTCGTTAGTCATTAGTTTCTTAAGAATGAGTCCCAGCTGTGCAGACTTTCTCTTCCATGGAGGAAAAAATCTCAGACATGCTTTTAAAATTTCTAAAGACTTTTTCTCCTATTAAAGCTTCTTCAGCTATGAAGAAAATACAGAATTTCACCTTATTAAGAAGTTCTTTCAATTCTTCCTGAGTTTTCACTATCTTCTTCCAATGTTCAATCTGCTCATCTTTGACATGCTTCTCTTGTAACCTAAGAGAGACAATATGTATAATCTGGTCTCAAAGCCAACTTTGCAGAATAAGACAGGTGCCCATCAAAAACATTTAAGGGCATCAAGGCCCACTGAAACTTCTGATACTTAGGAACAAGAAAGTTGGCTAATGGGAAATTATTTCCTAGGCTATGTTAAATATAGTATAATACCATAAAAGCAATGAATTTTAGAAGTGAAAGGGGCCTTAAGGGATCATATAATTATTTTAAATAATTTTTAATTTTGGATTCAATGGTTTCATACAAAATTAAGTAAAAACTAGCTCAAATAAGACTTGCAGAAAAACTTAAAACATAAATAGCGAATCTTTACACATGGAACTCACTATACAATAAGCAGTATCAAAGTACTTACTGAATGACAACTTCCAATGCCTGGCCAAGGGACACAGGCTTATTATTGAGGACATTGAAGTCTAGTTGATGACTAAGGTAAGATGTAGCTTCTAGCAACCGGTTAAACTCTTGCTCTACCATTTCATCTTTCTCCTTAGGAACCTGAAAATCCGAAGTATAGCAGTGTTGGTCCTTATAAAAATAAACATAACCATCCATGAAAACACAAATGCTCTATAGTTTATAAAGGTCAAAATATGTATCTCAAAGGGGAAACCTTTGAGCACAATGATTCAATTTTCTTTTCTATGAAGTGGTCAAATCCATTTAAATGAGACATGAAATGTTTGGGCCCTGACAATTTCCTCTTCTTCTCCCACTTCTGCCCTCAGAGCTTGGACTCCACCTCTGTTAACAGCCACAAGATTTACACTGGTGCTAACTGAAGTCACATGGAGCACAAGTGGCACTGAGCTGACATGCATTAAGTTGAGCTGGCTGACATGCAAACAACACACTAGAAAAGTCCCAGAGAACAAAAACTATGTCAACAAACCTGAGGACCTTCCAAGAATAAGGGCAGGATGGGAAAATAAGAAGCCCAAGATATCTGCTTCCCCTCAAAGATGAATCTCAGGTGGGAGGGGGGAAAAGAGAAATGAAATTCATAGCTACTAATAAGAACACACTAGCACTTTTATTCTTTTGCACAGTAATAATATTTTATGGCACCAATAAATTCAGAATTGAATGTACAAAGCTCTTAAGAGAGTCTATGAGTAAATGAAGGACCAGAAGGTCTGGCTCCTCATTGATGTAGATGAAGCAAACAGACTGCAAAGCAGGTCATCAAGCTGGAAGACCATGATCCTAAGCCATGCTGTGTCCTTGCCTATTGATAACATCAGTTAGTTCACACACACCCCTCTGCTACTGCTTAATTCAGCCCCAAAGCAAACTGTATCTGCAATCCTATTGTTGAATTCATGGCCGAAGTGAGAGAAAGAAAAAATATGTTTACGGCAAGCATTGCTTGTTGTAAGCTGGGCTGATATCAGCAGAGAAATGTGATTCAAAATACAGAATTTCACTATACAGTCAACCTAAAACTGGTAACACAAAAATAAAACATTGAATTAAATTCTAGTAAACACTAAGACTCAGGAGGAGCGACCTTTTACAATCAGAGGTAACTGACTGTTGACAAGACCATTCCAGTAAGATTCTACCTCTCATTTGAAACTCCACAGTTTTTCCACTTCCCAACCCAACAGATTTTGAACCCGGGCCTCTGCTCCTTCACTGATAACACAAGTAACTGTATGAGATGAGCCAGTGTGTGGCAGAAAGAATCTGGCAAGAAGGGCAATCTGCCCCCAAAAAGAAAGAGGACTGCAACTTTCCTTTGAACTGTAAATATGACAGATGCCATAACTGATTTAATCAAAATCATATTCAAACAGTAAGTTCCCAAAGACTATACATGGGAGAGATCAGGGTATCTTTATAATTAAAGAATTACCCTTAGCCTAAAGAAAATCTAAATCTCTAAAAATATTCTGGTTTGTGTTAAATGAGGCAGA